>NW_006408581.1:3967570-3992204 GCF_000296735.1 Chrysochloris asiatica | reverse complement strand
ATATGACCTTGCCATTTTGAATCGACCTTTGAAATCTTCTCTTCAGCTCTTTTGTCTCTTTTCTTTCATTGGCATTAGCATCTCTACACTGGAGAGCAAGTTTCAGAGTCTCTTCTTACATCCATTTTGGTCTTTTCCTTCTTAATTACCTTTTGCTTTCTTCCTGTATGATGTTCTTTATGTCATCCCACAACTATTTAGTCAGCAGTGTCTAATGCACCAAGTATGTTCTTGAGATGATCTCTGAATTCAGGTGTGATATGTGCAAGACAATATTTTGGCATTCATAGACTTGTTTTACTTTTCTTCAGCTTCAGCCTGAACTTGCATATTAGCAATTGTGGTCTGTTCCACAGTCTGCCCCAAGCCTTTGCTTTCACTGTTGATATGAAGATTTTCTACTGTCTCTTTCCACAGATGTAGTCAATTTGATTCCTCAATACTCCATTTGATGAGATGATGTGGTATGGTAGTCTTTTATGTTGTCTAATAAAAGGTACTTGCAATGAAAATCATTGGTCTATCATGTGATCTCCAGCATTGTTTTCTATCACCAAAACCGTATTGTCCTTTTTGTTTCCAAGCTTTGCATTTCAATCGCCAATAATTATTAATACATATTGATTGCATGATTTATCCATTTTAGACAGAAGATGTTGGTAGAATTCTTTAATTTCTTCCTTACTGGATTTAGTGGTTAGTGAGTAAATTTGAATAATTGTTGTATTAGTGTTCTTCTTTATAGGCACATAGATAATATCTTATCACAGATTGAGTTGTACTTCAAGGGATATCTTGATATGTTTGTTTTGATGAGGAAACCAATGCCATTCTTCTTCAATTTGTCATTCCTGGCATAACAAACCCTGTGATTGTCAGACTCAAAATGGGCAATACCAGTCTATTTCATCTCACTAATGTGTAGGATATTGATGTCTATGAATTCCATATCATTTTTGAAAATATCCAATTTCTTGGATTCATATTTTTACATTTTAAGTTTCCATTTTTAATGGATTTTCTCAGTTCTTTCTTCTCATTTTGAGTTATTCCTCAACAGAAGAAGAAGGTCTGGAAAGCTTTATTCTCTGTATGTCATAAGGTCAACTGTACTGTAAAGAGACAGCTCTTTCCCAATTTCATATGGATGCCACCCAGCCTTAGGGACTCATCTTCAGGCAGTGCATCTTACACTATTCTGCTGATAAGTTCATAAGTTTTCAATGGATAAACCTTCAAGAGTTTCTGCCTCTCTTTCTAGTCTGTCTTGGTCTGGAAGCTCCACTGAAATCTATTCATTATATGTGCCCCTTCTGGTGTTTCAAATACTGGTTGCATAGCTTCTACCATTACAGAAACATGGAACCACTACAATATAACAAACTGACAACTTTAATTGTTGGTTCTTCTGGTTGTCCATGGTATATTTACAATTATTCACCACAAAGTCATTAATTCTTTTGTGATCTTTCTTATTCATCATGATTGAAAACACCATGCTTTGGGTCAGACAAATCTTATTCTTCTCTTTGCTTTTCAAAACTTTTAAGAGGTCTTTTTCAGCTTGTTGGTGCAATGCAATGATTGTGTTTTTCAGTGCTGTTGAATTGGTTACAGTACTTAGGGACCCTATGGACAACATTATCTTAACTCTGCATCATTCTCACAATTCTTACTATGCTTGAGCCAATTGTTGCAGACAGTTTGTCTATTTAAATAACCTCTATTTCCCCCAACATGATGTACTCTTTGGTTTTATTGTTGAAGACATGCTGAGTGTGCTCTTCTCTTTTCAATTGTATAATTGTACCCCTAATTCTGGGTCTTTGCACATTTCATTATGATACTTTATTTCAGTATCATGAAGAGCTGCCTTTAGAAATTTTCTGTTCAGTTCTTTTAGTTCATTGCTTATTCCAGTTGCTATAGCTTCTCTATGTTAACATCAAGTTTCAGATTACCTTATGACATCATTTTGGTCTTTTCTTTTTTTATTGTATTTTAAATGACCTTTCACTTTCTTCGTGTATGATGTTCTTGATATAATCCCACAATTTCTCTGGTCTTTGGTCATTAATAGCTAATGCATCAAATTAGTTATTGAGATGGTCTCTAAATTCAGCTGGCATGTGTTTAAGGTCATATTTTGGCTTTTGGAACTTTTCTTCAGCTTCAACTTGAATTTACCTATGAGTAAATTTCATCTATTTCACAGTCAGCATTTGGGTTTATTACTACTGATGATATTGAGCTTCACCATCATCTATAGCCACAGATGTCATTGATTTGATTCTTGTGTATTTCATCTGGTGAGGTCCACATGCAAAGTCACCATTTATGCTGTTGAAGAAATGTATTTGCAATGAATATATCTTTGATCTGGCAAAATTTTATCATCTGAGTTCCAGCATTGTTTCTATCACCAGTCTCACATTTTCCAATTGCTGATCCATCTTCTTTTTTTTTTAAATGTTTCCTTTCCAATCACTGGTAATTATGAATGCATTTTGGTTACATGTTTTATTAATTTCAGACTGCAGAAGTGCATAAAAATCGCAATCCTTCAATAACGGTGTTTGATCTATGAATAATTGCATGGATAGATGTTGTTGTTGTTAGGTCTCTCCTATATATTATTCCAACTATTGGTCTCTCCCTGTCTGGAGGAAGGATGAGTGACGATAATTGAAGGTAGATGGAAACAATTAATCCAGTGGATTAATAAATATATGAACATCAATAGCTATGATCTTGAAAGAAGAATTAGTTGGTAATTGGCTACCACTATCAGCTGCTCTGAAAGGGATCATGTTAGAAAGTCCTGGATAGAGCAGAAGAAGAATGTGGAACAAAACTCAAAGACACAGAAAAGACTAGTTTTCTTAGTAGGTTGGAGACTGGTGGAACACTGGAGACAATGGCATTTAGTCACGCTTCAGGTCTAGAAAATAATTCACCTCATGTCTGCATTTTCAGGCAAATAATATAATGTATTTAAGGGGATCAATAACATGAGTGAGATACACAAATCTTAATCAACAACTTGAGTTTAGAAAGATGGAGGAATAGGAACAAAAAACATAGGGAGGAATTGGGACAAGTGATGTTACTTTGAGGAAATTGCAATCAATGTCATAAAACAAAATGTGTATGATTGTTGAATGTAGAACTGATGATCTGCTTTGCAAACCTTCATTTCATGCACGACAAAAAGTTTAAAAATAAATTAAAACTTTTTTTTTTTCATCTTTGGTATTTGTTGTTGATGCATAAATTTTAATAATAATCATAATAACTGGTCTTTATAGGTGTACTGGTATTACCTTATCACTGGCAACATTGTACTTCAAGATAGATCTAGAAATGCTCTTTTGGATAATGAATACTAAACCATTCCTCTTCAATTTGCCATTCCTGGCATAGTATACCATGATTTCAAAATGTCCAGTATAGTGTCAATTTCAGCTCACTAATGCCTCACACAGTGGTCTTTGCATCTCACTTTTTACAACTTCCAACATTCTTAGATTTATACTTTGTTCATTCTATCTTTGGGAATTAATGAATGTTTGCAGCTTTTTTTTTTTTTTTTCTTTCTCATTTTGAGTAATGTTACATCAGTAAGAGAAGATTCTGAAAACTTTGTTCCATTGATATCATTAAAGTTAAGTCTACTTTGAGGAATCAGCTTTTCCCCATCACATCTTGAGTGCCTTCCAAACTGAAGGGATCATCATTAGTCACTAATATCAGTTAGTATATGCTGTATTAGGAGTGCTGGTGTGGCGTTGTGGGTTAAAGTGCTGGATTGCAAGGTTGTTTTGAATGGCAACATTGGCAGTTCAAGCTCATCAGCTGTTCCTTGGAAACCTTATAAAGGGTTGCTATGAGTCAGAACTGACTCTAGTGCACTTAACAACAGCAACAATAACATATACGATATTCATAAGATTTTTACCAGGTTTTTTTCAAAAGCAGAGCACAACTTCCTTCTTCCTAGTCTATCTTAATCTGGAAACTGTGCTCAAATCTGCCCAATATAGTTGATATTGCTGGCATTTGAAATATCGATGGCATAGTTTCTAGAAACGGAACAGCACAGAAGCCACCACAGTATGACAAACTGGCATCCCTGTTTACTGTGATATATACTCTGTGTAATCCTGTTTCCTTATATGTGGCCTGTTGCATTGTTTGTTGATGTATAATCAATGTATGGTGAACCCATGAGTGCTAAGTGAAACTGTACTATAAGGTATTCAGTTTGCTCTAGTTCAGAATATGGATCTCAGAGTTGTAAGTGACAATCATTAGGAGGAAGGCAGGAGCAATAACATAGTTTTTATGTTTTTATTTTTTATTCATCTGTCCTGCTTTCCTAGGGGAATATAGGTATATTATAACACTCAAGCTTTTCACTAGCAGTTAGCACTAAACTATTATGTCACATAATCACTTTATGTGCAAGTGGACCCTGTAAAAGTGATGGATGCATCTCTCAAGATTAGATTATTTCATGTGACAAAACTGAAGGGATGGTTGTACACATAATTAAGGTTCTAATGAGTTTATTCTGAGTTCATTCAGAGGGGACATTACCCAGGAAATTTGGTAAACCTTTTAAAAGAGGGCAAAAGGAGAAGATGTGATGCAGCAAAAATTAATTTCCTGTGACCTTGACAGGAGACCCTGTGCCTCAGAGTAAACCAGTCCTGGCCAACCTTGATGCCACTCTATGAGATCCTTAGTGTAGAATTCTGCTAAGCTGTATTCAGACATTTGACCCATACCAAATGCAAGATAATGAATGTATATTGATTGATTTTTTTATAAATTTGCAGTGATTTTCTTGATAGCATAGAAAACTTATACCATGTCTGTGTTGATGGAAGTTATGAGCAGAAATGTTATTGGGAGAACTTTTTTCATTTAGTAAGAAATACAAAAGTGGAATGAGCAATATCTGCTTATGGTTTGAAAGTGAGGAATGCAAATGAAGACACATGCAAGATAACTCTCTGGGGACTGTTGTTGACTTTCAGTGAAATGAGAAATATTGGAATAAAAATGATTTTTGATTGAGACATGAAAAGTTCTGCTTTGGACGTATTATACTTAGGATGCCATTTAGATATTCAGTTAGATAGCTGCTGTGTACATATTATTGTTGTTAAGTGCCTTAGAATAGGTTGTGATTCATAATGACCCTGTATAGGGTTTCTGAGGCTTATGGAATCTTCGTGGGAGCAATAATCTTCTTCTTTCTCCCACAGGGCAATTCGTGGCTCGAACCAATTATGTGGAGCCACCGTACTCCCCACTGTAGTGATCGTTGTTAAGTGCTGCTGAGCTGGTTCGACTTGTAATAATGCTGTATAGGGTTTTTGAGGAGTGGCTAGTGGATTTGAACCAATGACCTTGCAGTTCATACTGACCTCGCAATCCAGCACATTAATACACAGCACCACACCAGGAGGCGTAAATATAATTCTGGTTCTTAGCAAATAAGGACATATTAACAAAGTGGAAGAGGTCAAGATTAGCTAATGTGTGAGAGAATATTTCCAGAAGTTTGAAATAATTTAATGTAAAATAAAAAGAGGAAACATCAGCAAAAATAATAATAATAATAATGTGAGACAAAGCATCCAGTGAGATTGGGGGAAAATTAGGGATAAGCATCTCCTGCAAACCAAATGAAGAACATACATAAAGAATGAAGGAATAATCAACCATGCCAAATGAGTCCTATATATTAAATAAGATGAAGACAGAGAATCAGTCATTAACATTGTCAAGATGGAATTCATTGGCAGTTTGACAAATCTGACTGACTGTAGGAAACTGGAAGTGAGGAAAGGCAACTGTAAAGTACAAAGAATAATTTAAGCTTTTCTTCTAAGATAAGCAGGTGAATGAAACAAAAGTGGAAGGACTATGTGGAGCTGTGATAGCTAAGGTTGTATGCTGGGGAAGGTTTCTCAGTGGCTTGGCAGTTAAGACACAGTAATCACACGTTCTAATGTAATGTAATCATTTTCATAGTGAGATCTGTCATGAGCAGTCAGTCAACTGAAAGGAATATTTCTTAGGGTTGTGGCCTGCTACCAATATATTGAGTGATGAGGCAAGGCTGGCTTACTTTTTGGTGAGTTGGGATCCTACATCTGGCTTGTCATCTGAACTCCAGTTCATTGGAGTTAGCCTGTACCCTACTGTATTGCCTACTGATCTTGGGAAACTTCAGCAGCCTGCTATCTTATCCACATATCTTGGAGGAAGAGGGAATGCTGGCTGCACCTGTTATTTCTGTTTCTCTTTGCTGTTGGGAGTTGTCTTCCTTTTTTTTTTTTTTTTTATGGTGAATTATGTGACAGTTTACATAGGAGAACATCAGTTTTACATTCATCCTATCGTACATTGTTTCATTGCCATGGTTACAATCCCCTCCATGCATCACCAATCAATGAAAGGGTACATCCTACAAGCTCTCCAACCCTGGTCCTCAGTACACAGCCCCTTTCCCTACCTGGGTCCTGAGTCCCCAGCTGCTCCATCTCTCCACGTCATCATCTGTGCCTCCATCTTGGGGATCACTGCCTCTCTGGGTAGGGTTCCGCTCTCCACTTTTCTCCCTTCATGGTTCCAGGGATCTTTGCTCCTAGCCTACAAAGTTAATCACTCCCCTCCTTGCCACAGAATGTCTACTTTTACATTTACAACATTAACAATCCATCTTGATAACAATTATTTACCCTTGTGTCACAAGAGACCTGTCCGCATTTCCTTCAATCAGTCTCTCCTAAACAGATTGGATACTACTTAGTGGAGATTCTACCTTCCTGCACACCCTCTGGATCTAGGTTCCCTCTTGAAAGCTTGTAAGCCAGTCAATTCTTGCCTTTGAAGCCCACCCATTTTGGGTAGCCAATGTCCAAGTTGCCCATCCCTGTCTAGTCTGTGTATGGGGGGTTGGAGAATGATCCTTGCTGTAAAGATTTGTTCCTTCTTTTGAGTTGCTGCATCCATAGATGTAGGTCAAGTTCATCAAATTGTATCAGATTACTCTTTTTTCCTCTTCTTTCTTCTTCTAGTTGCACTCTGATCATCCAGTCATTGAGGCTAGGTCAATGGGTATTATCTGCAAGTGTGGGTGCTCTTGTGGATATGCCCTCTCTTATCCACTGGACACTTCACTCTGCATTCCAGTCCTCCATGGCTAAGTCATTGACTCTGGGTCCAAGAGTCCCCAGTTCTTGCCACACTGCTGGTCAACCAGGTCTCCACCTGGGTCCACAGGAGTCTATTGAACATTGTAGGGTTTAGCTAGCAGCCTCATAGCTGTTTTTCCCTCACTTCCCCTTGTCGGTGGCAAACGTGGTCACCCATCAAAGCATGTATTCCCATTGAGTCTTAGTCTTGGAAGGGGATTTATTCTAAGGGGACCGGACCCCTTGCCTTGATGTCTCCTGGGAGGGCAACTTGCTTGTCCTGTCTGCCTCTATTGTTTTGTATTTTTCCTGTCAGTCTTTCTTTCAAGAGGTATCTTCTGCTCTTCTAGCCACTCCAGGCTGATCTGCCTGTCCTCTCAGGGGGAAATTTTCTACCTCTGAAGATTCTGGATGCTGTTCAGGATTCCACCTATAGTCTTATGTAATGCAGAGGCTCCGCAGGTAGCCTCCTTCACTGGACACGTTGTATCCCCAGTTTAGGTGTTCCAATCAGTTATAGGCAGAAGATGGACTTACAACCTTTTTATGGTGGTGTTTCTGGCTATTCCTTTCTCTCTCCCATAAGTGTCTATACTGTTATACAAGCAAATAAAGATTCATAAAACAGACGAGCATCTTAACATTATTTCCCCCCTTTTCCCGATTCTAAGCATGTTTCAATCCCTGTATCCCAGAGCCCTGTTGTTCCAAGGTTGTGCATACATCATTATTTACCTCTGTCTCACTTAGCCCATGCAAAACTGCCTACTTATTCTCCCCTCCAATTTGTTCTTCCATTCCTCTCTCCCTTTTTGTGTATTGCTCCCCCCAGCACCCAAACTATCCTGTGTCTATCTCCTGCCCTGTGCTCTACCTTTCCGTCCCTCCCCTCACCCACCCCCCACATCCCAGCAATTAGCAAATAATCCCCCACCCCCCTTTAGTATGGTTTCTTTTTCTTAGTCTTTTACAGTAGTGATCCTATTCAGTATTTCTTTTTTTGTGACTGACTAATTTCACTCAACATAATGCCCTCAAGGTTCATCCATGTTAACTGGTGGTTTGCAACTTCCTTGTTATTCTTCAGGGTAGCATAATATTCCATTATGTGCATGTACCACGGTTTGTTTATCCATTCTTCAGTTGATGGGCACTTTGGCTGTCTCCATCTCTTTGCTATTGTAAATACTGCTGCTATGAACATTGGTGTGCATATTTCTTCTCGTGTTGTGGCTCGTTTTTTTTGTGGGTAAAAACCAAGTAGAGGAATTGCTGGATCATATAGTATTTCTATTTTCAACCTTCTGATGAAGCGCCATATTGCTTTCCAGAGAGGTTGGACCATTTTGCAGTCCCACCAACAATGCAGGAGTGTCCCAGTCTCTCCACATCCCCGCCAGCATTTATTGTCCTCAACATTTTTTATCTTTGCTATTATTGTTGGTGTGAGATGATATCTCATTGTTGTTTTGATTTGCATCTCTAAGGAGCTCTGGTAGTACAGTGGTTACGAATCGGGCTGCGAACCTCAAGGTAAGCAGTTCGAAACTACCAGCTGCTCTGCGGAAGACAGATGAGGCGTTCTGCTCCTGTAAAGATTAACAGCCTCAAAAACCCTGTGCGGGGTTGTTATGAGTCAGAACCGACTCCAAGGCACATAACAACAACAACAACAATAGCTAGTGATCGTGTACATTTCTTCATATGTTTGTTGGCTGTCTGGATCTCCTCCTTGGTGAAATGTCTGTTCATGTCCAGTGCCCATTTCTTAATTGGATTATTTGTCTTATTTTTGTAGATGTGTTGCATTTTCCTTTATATTTTAGGAATGAGTCCCTTATCTGATATGTCATTGAAAAATATTTTTTCCCAGTCTGTGGGTTCCCTTTTTACTCTTTTGGTGAAGTCTTTTGATGATGCACATAAGTTTTTAATTTTTAGTATGCCCTACTCATCTATTTTGTCTAATTTTTTTTGTGTACTTTTCAAAATGTGTGGTAGTCTGTATATGCCCTGAATTAGCGCCCTCATGTTTATCCCTACTTATTTATTGATTATCTTCATAATTTTGGGATTCACATTTAGATATTTAATCCATGTTGAGTTCATTTTTGTATAGGGCATGAGGCAAAGGTCTTGTTTCAGTTTTTTACATATCGCTTTCCAGTTCTGCCAGCACCATTTGTTAAAGAGACTGTCTCCTCCCCATGCAATGTGCCTAGGCACTTTGTTGAAAATCATTTGGCTGCATGTGGTTGGGTTAATTTCTGGATTCTCCATTCTGTTCCATTGATCAATGTATCTTTCATTCTACCAGTACCAGGCTGTTTTCACCACCGTAGCCATATAGTAAAATTTGAAATCGGGGAGTGAGAGACCTCCAACCTTGTTCTTCCTTTTAAGCAGTGCTTTGTTTATCCTGGGTTTGAGTTGTCTTTCTTGAGGAAAGAAATGTTCTTGATTGCTTTGGCTCTACAATAAGACTAGTGCTTATATTTACCCAAACTGCTGGTGTAAATTGAGCTTTCTGTGTAATGCTCAGTTTAGTATTTTGACTGCATTTGCCCATATACATAAGCTATATTTTCATCTCTTATCAGATAATGCAGACATCCATGTGCTTTACTTTTTAGTATTCTAAATTGATTCAGAACATGGTTGTGGAAGATAGGGTAATTTATTGTGTGCTCTTAAATCACAAAGTGCAAGAAAAAAGAGAGCAAAGGAAGCAGCAAGGGGAAGGTTGATAAGGACATTACCAGAATAGTGCATTCTGCTGATGATATAAAACTCCAGAGTGTGTGAGAGAGACTAGTGTGGAGGCAGAAGTGCTGGGTCTGGAGTTGTGGGTTAATAAATCAGATTTGGTTTAAATCACTGAAGTGTATGTGTGTGTATCTGACAAAATGATAAGATAACATTTGTCATAAAACAAGTGAGATAATTCCACTTATCTGTACTCACTCCATGAGTACATGCAAACCATTTAAAATTATGTTTTAAAGGTTTTTTTCTGTTGTTGTTCAGAAAATATAATTTTGTCGTAGCAGAGAAGTGAAATATTCCAAATAAAATTAGAATGCAACTTTAACAGATTTTTCAGTATAATTGATGTACAATAAGTCATACTATTCAATATTTAAGTTGTCCACATTGATAAGTTTTGTTACATATAAGGACAAGTTAAAGAGTATTGTTACTAGGGTTCCAGTTCATACATGCATGGGTTTATTTTAAACAGGTTTAGTCATGTCTCTGAGGTCAGCAAATGGCTGAAAATAAGTTCCCTCAATAGTACACTTGCCTTGGTAAGTGTATCGAGTTGCTTCTGACTCACAGGGACCCTACATAAGGTTTCCAAGGAGCAGCTGATGGGTTTGAACTGCCTATCTTGTGGTTTGCAATCAAGTTCTGATTCTATAGTGCTACACCAGAAGTTGGTTTCCTTAGTGTGACTTAAAAAATGTGCAATTAAAGGAGGCTTCTATGGGGACCTAGGAGTCCTTGGGTGGTGCTGTGGGCTAATGTGTCAGATTGCAAAGTCATTTGAACTGCAAGATCAGTGGTTCAAGCTCACCAGCGACTCCTTGGAAACCCTATACAGGGTCGCTATGGATCAGAATCCACTCGACGGCATTTAACAACAACAACAATGGGGACCGAATGGGCAAGTGAAAACAAGGCATAGAGGTCAGCTCAGAAAGTACGGTGATTGTATTTTGGGTTATTTCAATGAGCTAATCTTGGTGGTTACGAAACAGGCTGCGAACTCCAAGGTCAGCCGTTGGCAAGTACCAGCTGTTCCGCGGGAGAAAGATGAGGCCTCGGAAACACTGTACAGTACCAACTGTTCAGCGGGAGAAAGAGTTACAGCCTTGGAAACCCTGTACAGGGTCGCTGTGGGTCGGAACCGACTCGACGGCACTTAACAACAACAACAATCTTGGTAGATTTTCTTGAAGGACACAGGCTGATCATGAGGACTTATGTAAAAAGTTTAAGAAAATGGAAAACTGCATTAGTGAGAAAATGGCCGGAAAATTTGCACCGATAATTTTTTTTTTTTTTTTCTTCATCATAACACTGAATCTCGCAATCTTTGAGGATACCAAGAGCTGTCTTATAAGAACTTTGTTGGGAAACCTTACCCCATCCAACCTACCTCATCTTGCCCCTTCAAACTTCTTTTTGTGCCCTCAAATCAGAGAACATTTAAAAAGAACATTCATTTGAAGCCCAAATTGCCATTTGATGTGATATAAATGGAAGAACCTGAATTCTTTGAGGAAGGGTTGTTGATAGTGCCATCAAGTCTGCTGCAACCCACAGCGATCCTGTATAGGACATTGGAGGACAGGAGCTGTTTAATTTTACATTTCTGCCAGAAATATATGATAGCTTTAATTTCTCCATAACCTTGTTAACACTAATTATTACCTGTATTCCTCATTATTTTAGCCTTGTTTCAGATGTAAAGTGGTATGTCCTTTTGGGTTTGAACTGTCTTAACGGTACATTTGCAGAGAACTTTAAAAAATTCAAGCCTAATTCAGAAGAGGACTTGGAACTAGGGCTATCATTGTTGATATCTTATGGAGCTTGGTTGAAAGCAGCTAACATCAAGAATATGATTACTTGTTCTTTATTGAGTATGCAAAGGTTTAAACTATACAGATAATGACAAATTACAGATAACGTTGAGAGGAATGCATATTCCAGAATTCTTAATTTTGCTCATGAGAAACCTGTACATAGACCAAGAGGCAGTTGTTAGACTAGATTAAGTGGATAATCAATGGTTTAAAACAAAAATGGTGTGAGACAGGGTTGTATCCTTATACCATACTTCTTGAATCTCTATGTTGAGCAAATATTTTGAGGAACTGAATTATATGAAGAATACGGAGGAGCACTCATTCAACATCTGCAATATGTAGATGATACAAACTGAAGAGTTAAATGCTGAAGATCAGAGACTATAGTCTTTGGTATGGATTATACCTGAATGTAAAGAAAACAAAAATTCTCACAAGTGGACCACTCATTTTTACTATTTTAGGAAGAAGATTTGCCCATTGTAATACATCAGTTGGTTTCTTGTATGATGATTCCATGGATGTTGATTTGGATCCAAATATAAATAACTCATTGACATCTATTATTTTCGCTATTTATAATGATGCTTTTGTTGGTCCAATTGTGAGCATTTTTGTTTATTTGCAGTGAGGACTAATCTATTCTGAATGTTGTAGTCTTTAGTTTTAATTTATAAATACTTCATGTGCCTTCATTTTAGCAATAATAATTGTGTCTTCTGTATTCCACAGTTTACTAACGAGTCTTCCACAAATTGAGATCTCACATTCTTCTTCATATACTTCAAATTCTCAGATTATTTGTTCACCATACAGATTAAGTAAGAGTTATGAAAAGATATTCTGTTTGAATGACTGTCTCTAGGTCTATGTGTACATTTTGTGTATCACAATGAAGTTCTGAAATCCCCATTCTTCACAATAATTTCTTATGATGATTCCCACAGTCAAATGCCTTTGCATAGTTGGTAAAATACAGGTAAAATAGTTTCTGGTATTCTCTGCTTTTAGTAAAGATCCATGTAACATCAGTAATATTACTACTTGTTCAACATCTCTTTCTGAATCTAGTTTGAATTTCTAGCAGTTCCTGTTCCTATGCTGCTATAACCACTATCTTCAGCAAAAATTTACTTATCTGTGACATTAATTGATTTTGTTTAGCAATATCTGTAATTCATTGAATCAGGTTTTTGTTTTGTTTTGTTTTAGAATGTACATGAATATAGCTCACTTTCAATTGTCTTTTATATTTCTTGGCTTAGCCAAATGAATATGCATAGAGCTACATCTATTAGTTGCAAAATCTAAATTCCACTAATTTGTGGATCCTTGTTTTTCACCAACACCTTCAGTGTTCAAATATCTTACTTATGTATTATCAGCTTTTGACCATGTTACCCCCTGAAATTATCTTTAGTACGGTGACTGTACATCCTTCTATCCTCTTTTGATATCAAGAGACATTGTTTAATAGTTTAACCACAAGAATCCTTCAATATTGCAACTCAGGACTTGAATTTGTTCTTCAGGTATTTTACTTTGAGAAATGTTGAGCATGTGCTTCTCTTTTCATTGTTTAACTCTAGTTTCTTGCATATTTCATTTTACCTACTTGTCTTAAGTCAAAAATATTCTATTCAAGACTTCTACTTCCTTATTTTTATCTTTTTTTAAAAATACTTTTTTTAGCTAGTCAACATTCAAGTTTGATGACTCTAAGAGTCTCTCCTATACCTGCTTTGTATATTCTTTTTTTCATGTCTTTTTAATATTATCATGTCCTTAATATTATCCTGCAATTTGGTCTTTGGTCATTGATGCTCAGTGTGTCAAATCTCTTCTTAACATGGTCTCTCAATTTAAGTAGGACAAATGATTTCAAACATTTGTCTTAATTTTCTTCAGCATAAACTTGAACTTGCATATTGGTGGTAATTGATGGTTTGTTCTTAGTTGATTGCTGATCTTGTTCTGACTGAATATATTGAGCTCTCTTCCCACAGATGTAGTCAATTTTATGCCTGTGTATTTCATTATGAGTGATCCAGGTGTATAATTGTCATTTATGTTGTTGAAAAAAATGATAAAGAACAAGTTATTAATCTTCCAATATTCTATCATACCATCTCTAGAGTTGTTTCTAGCACAAAGACCATATTTTCAATATGTTGTCCCTTCTCTTTCCAGTAATCATTTATGGATTTGGTTGCATGCTCAATCAATTTCAGGTGGCAGAAGTTTGTAAAAATCTTCACTTTACTCTTTGGAACTAGTGGTTAGTGAAGAGCATTTGAATAATCATAGTATTAACTGGTCTTCCTGGTAGTTGTTTTTGTTGTTGTTAAGTGCCTTTGAGTTGCTTTTAACTCATAATGACCCTATGGATTTTCTGAGGCTTTAAATCTTTGTAGGAACAGAAAAACTTATCTTTCTTCTGCTTAGGGACTGATAGGCTCAAACTTCCAAACTTGTGGTTTGCAGTACAAGGCTTATCCTATGGAGCCACCATGCTCCCTGATCTCCTGGTTGTTGTTGTTGTTAAGTGCCATAGAGTCAGTTCCAACTCATAGTGACGCTGCATAAGGTTTCTGAGGAGCAGCTGGTGGGTTTGAACCACTGACTTTGTGGTTTTAACAGTCCAGTGCTTATCCTACAGTGCCACACCATAAGTCCAGTCACTAGATTGTTAACCACAGTGTTGGCAGCTCAAACCCACTAGTCACTACTCAGAATCCCTATATAGAGTCATTATGATTATGAATGGACTCAAAGGCACTTAACAACAAAAGATATTAGTGAGTTAAGATAGATTAATATTGTCTATTTTGAATCATACAATCATATTCCTGGCATAACAAATTGAAGAACAATGGTATAATTTTCATTGTCAAAAAGAACATTTTAAGATCCATCCTGAGCTGTCAATGATGCAGTAACATCCAATTCCTATCAGGTATTCCTGATGTGGCACTTACGTTAATGCACTGGACTGCAAAGTCGGTTTGAACCACAAGGCGATGGTTCAAGCTCACCAGCTGCTCCCCAGAAAACCTACACAAGGTCTGTATGGGTCAGTACTGACTCGAAAGCACTTAACAACCATGTTTAGCTCAGGAATGTTCTTGAATGGATCTTGAAATGTTCTTAGTTTCCACTAAGAACAAGTGATAAAAAAATGATCAGCTTACACCTTGTCAAGATAGAAAACTTACAATACTGGAAAATAGGGGAGTACCATCAAGTACCATATCTTGGTTTTCACTATACATACTTAATTTCACCTATAAATTTGATTTCACTGGATACATAAAATTTCAATATTTTGAGTTGATATTGAATATTAAACATGTATATTGAATTTTCACAAGTGTAGGAATTGGTTATACAATAGCTGCACATCTTGACTATTATTTTTGTGTTGTATCCTGAAGTGTGAGTCGGCAAGGAAGTCAGTTCTGTAGAAAAGACAGATGTCAAGTGAGGAAGCCTGAACCCAAGAAGATGAATTGGTATCCATACCACTATTACATTGATTTCAAATTTGACTGTTGCTGTTTCTAATTGAAGAAACTGGAGGCCTATATTTCAGAGCCAAACAAATATCCTGTCGTAGGAACTACAAAAGCTACAGGAAAGGTCATATTAATTGGAGCAGTTGTAAACTAGCTGTGGCCTATGTGAATGAGATAGGCAGTTATATAAATTCCAACATGCATTATCTACAGCATCCCAGGATGAGCCTCCTGTACTAACTTCCAAATCAATGCAGTAATATTGTGTCTTTAATTTTCTTTTACAAATCAGAAGCAAAATGTTTCTTGTGAGTCCATAACCAGAAACATAATGATCAGCATTCTAGGTATTAATGATTTGAGGTGACCTAGTATTGGACATTTGGGAACTGACAACTTTATGGTCTGCTATTATTGCTAAGTGCCGTTGAATCAATTCTGACTCATAGCGACCCTGTATAGGGTTTCCAAAGAGCAGCTGGTGAGCTTGAACCACCATCCTTGTAGTTCAAATAACTCTGCAGTCTGACGCATTAACCCACAGTGCCACACCAGGACTCCTCTACTATCATAGGAATGACAAATTCAAAAGGAAAAGGCCTCAGATTGCCTGTAAAAAAGACATTTCAATATCTATCCTAAAGTACAACTCTGTTAGTAATAGCTTAATAGCCATATGTCTACAAGAAAGATAAGCTATTAGGACTACTATTCAAACTTGGTAGAAATTGGGAGAATTCTTGTGAGTAATAGTGGTATTAACTTATCTGCATTGTAGGCACATGGAAATTATCCTATAGCAGACATCATTATACTTCAGGATAGATCTTGAAATGTGCTTTTTGAAGATAAATTCCATACCATACCTCTTCAATTTGTCATTCACAGCATAGTAAACCATGTGATTATCAGATTTAAGTTAGTCAATACCAGTCCATGTCAACTCACTAATGCCTAGGATATCAATGTTCATGCATTCCATTTCATTTTTGAAAACTTCAAATTTTCCTAGATTCATAATTTGTACATTTGATGTTCCAGTTACTCATGGATACTTACAGCTGTTTCTCCTCATTTTGAGTTGTGCCCCATAAGCAAATGAAAGTTCTGTAAGCTTTACTTCATTTGTGTCATCATAATCAACTCTGCTTTGAGGACGCAGGTCTTCCCCAGTTATATTTTAAGTGTTTTCCAACCTGAAGGGATCATTTTCCAGCACTGTATCTGACAATATTCGGGTGCTATTTCTCATGTTTCAATATTCAGTATTCTGATGCCATCTGACAGTGTTCCACTGCTATTCATAAGGCTTTCAGTGGCTAAACACTGGAAGTAGTATACGTTACCTTCTTCCTAGAATATCTTAGCCTTGAGCTCAGCTAATACCTGCCCATCATGGGTGACCCAGCCAGCATTAAAAGATCAGTGGCATAGCTTCCAGCATTTAACAACACACAAGCCACCAAAGTATGACAAACTGACATATACCAAATTATACCAAATTCTTCAATCTGAAACTCATCAAACATTCAATAAAGATGTATTGATAATTACTAAGGATTGGAATGCAAAGGTTAGAAACAAACAGGAAGGATCAGTAGTTGGAAAATGTCACATTGGTGGTACAAATAATGCTATAGAAAACACAGCATTTTTGTAAGACCAGTGGCTTATTCATTGCAAATACCTGTGGTGCTATAGGGTAAGCATTAGACCACAAAGTCAGCTTGAACTGCAATGTCAGGGGTTCAAACTCATGAGCTGCTCCTTGAAAACCTTATACCAGGTCTCTATGAATCAAAAGTGACTTGTACTTAACAAAACATATACATTTAGTTACCAGAAAAATTACACTGAAATCAAATTGACTATATCTGTGGGAAGAAATGGTGCAAAAGCTACATATCTTCAGCCAAAACAAGGCCAAAGGAAGACTATTGAATAGACCATCAATTGCTCATATGCAAGTTTAAACTGAAGTTGAAAATTAAAACAAATACACAAGAACCAAAATATGACCTTGAACACATCCCACATTAATTTAGTGATCATCTCACATATGAGATGATACATTGGGCACTAATGACACAAGACCAGAACAGGTGTGGGATGACATCAAGAACATTATACTGTAAAAAAGCAAAAGGTTATTAAGAAGACAAGAAAGAAGGAAAAGATCAAAATGAATGTTAGAAGAGATTCTGAAACTTGCAATCAAGTATAGAGATGCTAATGCAAAGGTACAAAATAAGGAAGTAAAAGAGTGGAACAGAAAACTTCAAAGGGTAGTTCAAAAGACACAGTCAAATATTATAATGAAATGTGCAAAGACCTTGACTTAGAAACCATGAGGGAAGAACACACTCAGTATTTTTCACGCTTAAAGGAAAAATTCAAGCCTCAACCTGCAATATGGAAGCATTCAATGGGAAAAAAAATTGAATGATTCAGAAGGCATCAAAAGAAAATAAAAGGAATACATAGAGTTGCTATACTAAAAATAACTGGTCAATGTTAAGCAATTTAAAGGGGTGGCATATGATTAAGAGCCAATCACACTGGGAAGAAGTCCCAGGTCCATTGACGGCATTGGCAAAGAACAAGGTTCTGGAATTTGATGGAATGCAAATTGATACCTTTCAACAAGTTGATGTTGCAATGGAGGCACTTACTCATTGATGTTATAAAATTTGGAAGACAGTTGGACAAGTGATTTGGAAAGATCCATAATGGTATCCATTCCAAAGATCCATATTTGTGACCCAATGGAAATCAGAGATCATCAGAAAGTGTCATTCATATCACATGCAAGTAGAATTTTGCTAAAGATAATTCAAAAACAGATCCAACAATACACTGACTAAGAATTGCCAGTGGTTGAAGCTAAACTCAGATGATTATGTGAAACAAGGGATATTATTGCTGATGTAAGATGGATCTTGGCTGAAAGCAGAAAGATGCTTACCTGTGCTTTAGTGACTACATAAAGGCTTTTGACTGTGTGGATCATGACAAGTTATGGACAACTTTGTAGATAATGAGTATTCTGGAACACTTAATATTGCTCATGAGGAACCTCTACATAGACCAAGAGCTAGTAGTCAGAACAGAATCAGGAGACAATGAATGCTTTAAATTCAGGAAAATTATGCACTAGCATTATATTGTTCCACCATACTTACTTAATTTGTATGCTGAGCAAATAATCTAAGAAGCTGGATTATATGAAGAACGTGGCACAGAATTGGCTGAAGACTCATTGTTGTTTTTGTTGTTAAATGCTGTTGAGTCAGTTCCAACCCATAGGTACCTTATATAGGGTTTCTGAGGAGCAGCTGGTGAGCTTAAACTGCTGACCTTGTGGTTCAAACTGATTTTGCAGTACAGGACATTAACCCATAGTGCCACACCAGAACTCCTTTAGCAACCTGCTATATGCAGATGATACAACCTTGCTTGTTGAAAGTGAAGAGAATTTAAATGGTTACTGACAAAGATTAAAGAACACAATTTTTGGTATGGGTTACACCTCAATGTAAAGAAAACAAAACCATCCCCAGTGAGCAATATACAACATTCTACTTTAATCTACACTTATGGAAGCAGCCGTCAAGAAATTAATTCTTTATTGCATTGGGCAAGTCTGCTTCACAAGACCTCTTCAAGTGATCAAGAGCAAAAAGGCCAGTTTTAGGATTAAGTTGCTTGACCCAAGCCATGGTATTTTCAGTAGCCTAATATGCATATGAAAGTTGGACAATGTATGAAGAATACCACAGAAAAATTGATGCATTTGAGTTATGATGTTCGATAACAATAATAATAGTACCATGAACTACCAGAAGAAGAACAACTGAAAAAATCTGTTTTGAAAGAAGTACAAAAGACATAATATCAGGGACCAGTGTGTGGAGAAGGACAACATGCTTGGTAAGTTGGAGAGTCAACAACAAAAAAAGGGAGACACCCAACGAGATAAATTGGCTGCAGAAATGAGCTCAAGTATAACAA
Organism: Chrysochloris asiatica; assembly: GCF_000296735.1. Taxonomy (NCBI): domain Eukaryota; kingdom Metazoa; phylum Chordata; class Mammalia; order Afrosoricida; family Chrysochloridae; genus Chrysochloris; species Chrysochloris asiatica. Next base: position 3,972,872 of record NW_006408581.1, on the reverse strand, counting down.
TAACTATGAGGTTGGAGCAGGACTTGACAGTGTTTTGTTCTCTTGTGCTTACGGTAGCTATGAGTTGGAACCAACTTGACAGCATCTGGCAACAACAATTCAAAGTTATGCATCAACTACTTACACCAAAGAAGAAAAAACATGAAGATTTTTACCAACTTATTCAGTCTGATGTAGACCAAGCATGCAATTAAGATGCATTAATAATTAATGTTGATTTGTAAACAAAGTTGGAAATACAGCAGATGAATTGTTATTTAGGTAGAGTTTGTAGAAAGATTAGACTCGATGATAGAAATGATTCCGGAGAACACACGATAGAATTTTGTAAAACCTATTCAGTGCAAATATCTTTTTGTTCAACAACATAAACAGTGAATATACATGTGAACCTAACAAGATGGAATGCACAGGAATCAAAATCGACAAGCTATATGCAAAGAGACAATGGAGACACTCAATATCATCAGTTAGAATAAGGTCAGAAGCTGACTGTATAACATAATATTAATTGCTCCTCTGAAAGTTCAAGCTGAAGGATAAGAAAATAAAAACTTGCCCATGAGAGCCAAAATAACTTGATTTTAGAGATTATCTCAAGAACTTTATTTAGAGATCATCTCAAGAACTGTAATAACCAAAGGCCAGATACAAGGACCAGCATACATGAAGAGAGCAAAAGGTCATTAAAAACATGGAATGAATAACAAGACTGAAATGGATGTCAGAAAAAACTCTGAAACTCACAACTGAGCAGAGTAGCTAAAGTGAATGGGAGAAATGATGAGGTAAAAGCTGAATAGACAATATCACAGGGTGGCTCAAGAAAACAAAGCAATGTATTATAATAAATGAAAAAAGACCTGGACTTAAGCAAGTTCAAAAGTGGCCTGCCAGTCATATCTCATTCTCTCTGACTACACAAGTAATAAGGGGTATCAAACTCCATATTAGCTGAAGGCTCATTCCTATAAAGCCACAGTCAAACACACATCCCCCGCCACACACACACCATTTTTATCCTTTGTCAGCACCAACTATCTCTCTCATGCCACTCTCCACCTCTTCTGAGTTCAATAGTCCACTAAAATGACCACACAGAACCTACAGATGATTCTCACAATGTTGAGGTTTATTAGGGAAGTTGTTGTTTTTGTTAAGTGTCTCCAAGTCAGTTCCAACTTATAGCAACCCTGCATAAGATTTTCAATGAGTGGATAATGAGTTTGAAACATTGACCTTTTAATTCAAAGACCTTGTGGTACAGTGCTTAGCCTACAGTGCCACACTAGGACTCCTTTAAGAATGTCAATAGGGTACAGATCAGGAACAAAACCAACTCATAACACTGTTCTCTGGTTAGGAACATTTCTTCTAAGTTGCTTTCTCAACCTTGGCCTCAGCCAGCTTTCCTCTTTGTGTCTGCACTGCTTAGGCAAGTGTTATAAACTCCTTGAATACTGCACTGCTTAGGCAAGTGTTATAAACTCCTTGAATACTGCACTGCTTAGTCAAGTGTTATAAACTCCTTGAATATACCCAAAGGACACTCATACTGCCAGCAAGCCTGTACCCTAACACACTCGATTTTACTTGTACTGGGACCAGGAAGCCTGCTGTTCTGTCACTCTATGGCATTTCCTTTGCTGCTACTGCCTCTGCCACTGTCACATGTTTCACACAGGGATCTCAGGATCCAAAAGATGTATCCTACTCACAACTTTTTTTTTTTTTTTTTGGATGGGCTGTTTCTGTTTCTGAGATTATTCATTTTAAACCCAGCAGAATGATAAACTATACCTGTGTTAGAATTCCTTACACTCTATTTGTATGGTCCAATTAAATGATTTTGTGGGAGACACTAAGAAAATGATTGAAGATCCTTAATTCACCATGCCACATTAAGCCGAAAGTATAACTTATGCTCGATATTTTTCAAGCTGAAAGTACTGAATAAAAAGTCAAGTCTTGAGTTGCAATATTGAAAGATACTATAGGCATTAGCTTGAACAACAGAAGAAACATAGAAAGAATATAAAGTCAGTGTACCAAACAATTGTGTCAACATTCAACCATTTCAGTAGGTGGTAAATGATCAAGAACCAATGGTATTGAAAGAAGAAGGCCAAGGTGTACTGAGGGCTTTGGCAAAAAGAATGCCCAAGATTTGATACAATACTAAGTAAGATGTTTCAATGAACAGAAGTCTATACCAAGAAATCTGAAAGTCAGCTATCTGGAAGGTATGTTTATTTGTGGCCATTTTAAAGAAAGATGAACAGAGTACTGAAATATTGTACAATGTCACAGGCAAGTAAAGTTTTGCTGAAAACAATTTTTGAATGATTGCAGTAGTATATCAAGCTGGTATCAGGAGAAGACATGTTTTATTAAGTGCTGTAGAGTCAGTTCTGGGTTATAGAGTTCTCTAAGTTATAGGATTTACAAGGAGAGGGTGGTGTGTTTGAATGGCTGAATTTTGGGTAACAGTCCAGTATTTGTTCTACAACGCCATGAGGAAAATCATTGCTCATGTCAGATAGATATTGGTTGAAAGCCGAAAACACCAGGAAGATGTTTACCTGTGTTTCGTTGACCATGAAAATGCATTTGAATATGTAGTTAAAAACAAATTATGGATAACATTGAGAAGATTAGGAATTCCAGAACACTTCATTGTTCTCCTACGGAATCTGTTCATAAACCACAAAGAACATAGGGACATTGTTTGGTATGAAATAAGTAAAAGTATGTACCAGAGTTATATTCTTTCACCATACTTTTTCAATCTGTATTGAAATAATGCAAATTATTTTTGTATTATAATCTAACAAGGTGGACTACATGAAGAATACAGAATCAGGACTAGAAGAAGACTCATTAATAACCTATGATATGCAAGTAACAAAACTTTACTTGCTGAAAGTGAAGAGAACTTGAAGTGTTTACTGATGGGTAACAAAGACAACAGATTTCAGTATAGATTACCCCACAACATAAAGAAAATAAATGTCCTAACAACTGTGCCAGTAAACAACATCATGACAAATATTGAAAAGAAAAATTCACCAAGGATTTCACTTTACTGGGATCCACAATCAATGTCCTGAAAACAGCAGTTAAGAAATGTATTGCATTGAGCAAATCTGCTTTATTAAACAGCAAAGGCATTGTGTTGAGGACTAAGGTGCTCCTGACTCAAGCCATGGTATTTTTTTAAATAATGTTTTATTGTGAATTATGTTATAGTTTACATGGGAGAACATTAGTTTTACATTCATCCTATCGTATATCGTTTCATTGCCATGGTTACAATCCCCTCCATGCATCATCAACTAACCAAAGGAATACCCTGCAAGCTTGCCTCCCAGTCATCACACAAAGCCCATCTCCCTCTCTGTGTCTAAAGTCCCCAACTGCTCCATCTCTCCACATCATCATCTCTGCCTCTATCTCAGGCATCACTGCTTCTCTGAGTAGGGTCCTGCTCTGCACTCTTCTCCCTTAACGGTCCCAGGGACCTCCGCTCCTAGACTGAAAAGTTAATCACTCCCCTCCTTGCTACAAAATGTCTACCTTTACATTTCCAACCCTCACAAGCAGTCCTGATAAAAATTATTCACTATTGTATCATAAGAAATCCATCCGCATTTCATTTCATCAGCCCTGCCTAGAGAGATTGGATACTACTCAGTGGAGAGTCTACCTTCCTTCATGCCCTCTGAATCTAAATTGCCTCTTGAAAGCTTGTAAGCCAGTCACTTCTTGCCTTTGTAGCCTACCCATTTTGGGTAGCCAATGTCCAAGTTGCCCATCCCTGTCTACTCTGTGTATGGAGGGGGTGGGAATGATCCTTGCTGTAAATATTTGTTCCCTCTTTTCAGCTACTGCATCCATAGGTGTAGGTCAAGTTCATCAAATTGTATCAGATTAGTCTTTTTTTCCTCTTCTGGTTGAGCTCTGATCATCCAGTCATTGAAGCCAGGTCAAGTGGGTATTATCTGCAAATGTGGGTGTTCTTGGGCATATGTCCTCTCTTCTTATCAGCTGGATGCTTCACTCTCCACTCTAGTCCTCTGTGGCTATGTCACTGACTTTGGGCCCAAGAGTCCACAGGTCTTGCCACACTGCTAAGCCATGGTATTTTTTATTTCCTATAAGTATATATATATAATTTGGACAATGAAAAAAGAAGAGAAAAGAAGTCATGCCTTTGAATTATGGTATTGGTTAAGACTATTAAATATATCTGAGAGTTGCTCATTACATTATTTAAATTTGAGCAAGATAAACTAAATAATATTTTCAAAGTCGTCCTCTGTTCTCCATTGCATCCTGCATAATCTAAATAGGTTTAAGAAGTGGTCTCTATTTAATCTTAAAATTTAAGAAAACCTAAATTTCTTTGGCTTCTGGGGGATTTGAATATTAAAAATGTCCCTTGATTTTCACTTCATTTTGTTGCAACTCTTATTCACAATAAGAATGATCCTATAGCTAAAGAAACAAAAGAAATTTGGTTAACATAGGAAGCAACATTAAATTTTAAGTTTGTAAAATGAAACCAATCCCATTGCCATTGAGCTGACTCTGACTCATAATGACTCTATAAAACAGAGTAGAATTACTCCTTAGGGTTTCTAAGACTTTTTGTGAGAGCAAGACAGCCTCATCTTTTTCCTGAGGTAAGCAGCCCAAGGCTTAATCCACTGAGTCATGCTATAGTTGTTAAGTGTCATTAAGTTGGCTCTAACAGGGGCCCTGTATAGGATTTCTGAGTTTGTCTCACTGTGGTGTTGTAATATAAATGCTGAACTGCTAAACTGCTAACCACATGGTGGTTTAAACCTACCAGCCCTCCTTGGAAACCCTTAACTGGGTCACTGTGAATAGGAATGGTCTTGACAATAATTAATAGTCATACCAACAAAATCTTTGCAGAAACAAAAATCTCACTCCCTCTGAGTGGCTGGTAGACTTCAATTGCTGATGTTGTGATTCACAGTCCAATGCTTAACCTACAGAGACATGGTGCTTCTTTTGAGTGAAACAAAAAATGTCAGTATTGCTGTTCATATTTATTTTGCATTTTTAAAAAGTATTCTCTTGATAATTACTTTTTAAAATAGTATTAAATCTAAAGTCAGTAAGTATGTTCATCATAGAAGTAAATGAAACCTCAATGTGGTTTGTAAGTTATTCTTTCCTTTTTCTCAGGAACACGCAATTTTGAATTGGTTTAGGACATTTATGTTAGAGAAATGTTTTTAAATGTCATTAATCCCTCTTTATTTTTTTGAAT
>NW_006408581.1:3959865-3967146 GCF_000296735.1 Chrysochloris asiatica | reverse complement strand
TTGAGTTCCTTGCAAATTCATTTATTTTTTTGTTATCCTTTTTATGTATGATGATGTTAAAATTTTTATTAGGTGTTATTTTTTAGCAACACTCTATTTTCAGAGTTTTTATGGTAGATTTTGGAAATTACAATTTGGTTCATTACCATTTATTCCTACAGTCTGCCTTTAGTTCAATGATCATTGGTGTGATTGATAAAAAGCTTTTTTTCCCCCAAAGCATATCCCCAAAACTCACTGATTTGTACTAAATTGTGGAGGTTTTTCTACTGAGTTATTATTAGAAATAATTTTTTAAATAATATAATTTAAAATGTTAAAGAAAGGCTAAAAAATATTTTTAAAGTTCCACTAAATATAATTTTGCTCACTTCAATAATACCGTAAGATTTTGTTTAATTTGTACAATAGCTTGTTTCACAATATAGGCATTTAACTTTCCAAACAATGCCATAATTTTGTATTATTTATTATACTTATATATTAAAGATAGTAATCAGCAAGATACTATAGGTTGCAAATGTGTCATAAATAAAACTGATGCTATTCAAATAGAATTTTTTTAAAAAATAAAAATTTGGAACTTATTGTAACTTAAAGTGACATACTCAAGAAAGTAAATGCTTCCATATGATCAGAGAAAATAAGATTACTTTTAATTATAGTTGAGTAGAATTAAACAATTTATACTTTTCCAAGGTCACTTTTGGAAAAAATAAAGACTACATTTTGCCATGAGTGTAAAAAAGCGATTAAAATTTGTTCTTACATTGGGTAGGTATCGCACTTTACAACTTTACTGAAAATCGGACCAAAATATTTATCACATTTTGATAAAAAAATAATTTTCTCCAGGTAGGGAAGTTACAGGATCAATCTGTTTAATGTGCCAGGATGAGATTCACGATCTGACTTCCATTAACAGAAATGGGGTGTCTTGCAGCTGTATCTCCATCTCTGTAAATAAAGATGCAACCCAAGGGTTAGTTTTTACTGCAAGTTATAAACTTCAAGAAACTGGGTATATAATGAAAATGCTGACACAACCTTAAAGATAGCTGCTTGAACGATGCAACTCTAATGCCCCAACTCCTTTATTTCAGAAAGTGTGAGTGTTTATGTTGCCACTGGATAAAAGAATTGATGTGAAAATTACTCATGCTTGGTGAATTGCTTGGTAATAAAATACAGTCTTGCTAAACAGAGCTTTTGGTAAAATAGAATATAGACTCAATTTCCCCTGAAAAATCCCTTTTGCAAGTTTTATGTTTCACTATTTATGTTCTACAAACTGTGTCATCACTTCTGCATTTCATTTGCAAACACTTCACTGATGATAATAATTTATATAACAAGAATGAGGTATACCTGATTTTTCTCAGGAAGCACAGTACTTGCTGGAAAAATAAAACTGATTTTTCAATATTGTAAAATTATGTCTCCAGTTTTACTGGTTATTTAGATTTAAGTTAAAAAAAAAAAAAACTAGCTTGAAATTTCTAGGCATCTATGAAATAGCTTGTTTTAATTAAACTAATAATAATTTTATAACTTTTAGAGAAGCAGAGCTACGTATTTTAGAAAAAGTCCATCAAGAAGTGAAAAATTCACAACACAAAACCCATTTTTTATTTCTCCAGGAATGATATTACTTTAGGAAAACGAAACTTGTGAATAGATCTATTTATTAATTTATGGGTAAGCACAGCACAAGTTGTTTCAACGTTGTGCTCATAATGTTAGAAATTAGCTACTTCTTTCATTTTCATGATTACTATTCAGAGTTTTGTGAGAAATATAAATAGATAGGTTATGAATCTGCAACATTAACTGTGAGAAAGTACTTATTTTCAAAGATTTTAGTCTAATGGGAGAGTGGCATGAGATCATACAAAGTTAATTTAGAAGGCTGTTGTTATTATTAAGTGCCATTCAGTCTGTTCTGACTCACAGCGACCTTGTACAGGGTTTCTGAGAAGTGGCTGGTGTGTTTGTCCTGCAAGCCTTGTGGTTCAAACCAAAAACGAGGCCAAGTGGTCATCTTAAAATGCCACTAAAAGGCAGTATTTAGGATTATTTGGAGTCACTTTGTGTTGCTGTAGGATAGACACTTGACCACAAAGTCAGTATGAACTACAAAGTCAGGGATTCAAACCCACCAGTCTTTCCTCAGAATCCCTATATAGGATCACTATGAGACAGAAACAACTCTATGGTACTTAACAACAACCACATTTAGTATTGTATATACATATATATTTAGGACCACAACAAGGGAATAATAATATTTGGCCTAAGGGCATCAGAATAGGATACACTGATGATGAAATACTTCTCATGAGTATTAATTCATAAAATGGACAGAAAGGAATATTTTGGAGTAAAGGAAAAGAAGAAATAAAGAATAGCTTTGTTCCATGAAGTAGATAAAGTAGGAGGCATGGAAGCATGTGACCATTGCTAATATACTCAAGTTAGAAGCTAGAAGAATAGAATTGTGTTAAATCCAGATTTCCTTCAGGCTATCTGAAGTAATTTTGCATATTTTCTTAAATAGAATAAAAATAAAACAAAACAATTAGAGCAGAAACAAACAAACAGGAACTGTTGGGGGCAATATAGGTTTTTATTGTTGCTAAATGGTGCAAGATCATTTAAGAAATAAATAAAACAGTATACAACAGAAGGGTTCAAGATTGGACATAGATAAAGAAGACACAAAGAAGATGGAGCGGATATCTTTATATTAAATTATTTTTATATCTCCTAAAAATTGTGAGGCCAGTGATTTTGCAGATAAGCACTAAACTGCTAACTATAAGGTCAGTGGTTCAAGCCCACCAGTCACTCTGCAGGAAAAAGAGGATGCTTTCTGCTCCTATAAAGATTGACAGCCTCAGAAACCCTAAATTAGGATTGTTCTGAATTGGAACTGACTCAACGGCACTTAACAACAACAAAATTTGTGTTAAGTTCTAAGCGTATGAAAAGTATGCCTAAATGAATAGTTCAAAATTCAAATATAGTTGTTTGAGCTTGAGTCATATGCTGAAATGTATTAATAGCTGAGCTTGATTCCCTGACCAACTGATGGTTATCTTATAGTAGCTTTTCTTTAATTAAAAGGGAAACATATGTAGTATGCTGGGCCTTAAGAAGTATTGGATAAATGAGCTTCTGTTCTTATTTAATATAAACACCCACAGTGTTATTTCCTTTTCCTTTATTTTTTAAGTCCACTAGACAGTGGAGCAATTGCCCTTTTGAAGTGGCTGTCCTCGAAGTTGTATTGAGCTGTGACAGATGGAAACTCAGTAGCAGCCATGCAGAACATTTGCCAAATGGGACAGTCATCTGAAGAAGATGATAGTAATAGAGTTCCTCACTGCAGGACCCAGAGACCTACTGCCATTCAGCAATGACTGTAGAAAGTGCCTAGTGACTCTGTGTCTACATTCTGTGTCTACAACAATACCACTAGATATTATACAATCCTTACTAAAGTCACTAGAAGGGAAGTTGACCTTCAAGATAAGGCATCTTTCCTTCTCTCTCAAAATAAATAGATCAAAGGTGAAAATGAAAATTTCACAGAGGATGGAACATAAGAAGGACACTCTCAAAGTTTGCATAGATAAATATTAGAGTTCAGATAAAAATCAAGGCTCCTTTGTTATAATATTTAGAAAATGAAAATTAATCATTCCCTACAGTATGGAGATCAAAGATATACTCAAACTTTGCTCTACTTTTTCTTGCTTACTCTCTTCCTACCTCACTCCTTCCCGCTTCCTTCCCTTTTTACTTGTCATTCTTCCTCTTTTCATTATAAGGGAACTTCCAAAGTTCATGAAGGAATGTAATTAATAGTGGATATTTCCTACAAGCCTTTAGAACCCCGTTTGTATTTTTTTTCTGCTTTTTCTCTATCAACTCCACTTGTTCTTGATTTATTCTTCTTCAGCATAATTCTTTTACAAAATAAATAAATAAAACAAAAATCATTTAAAAGTTCAACATGTACAATGGATAAAAGCAAAGAAACTATTTGAATCAGGGACAGAAATTCAAAAGATTTAATTTAGCACCATCCTTTCATCCCTGGGACAACTAGAAAGAACAATCTTAATATCCACTAAAGTCAATTGAATTTATAGACTAAGAACCAAAATGTGTAATAACTGTATTTGGTTAATAAGGCCACTGATGAGATTGACAGAATTATACAGAATGCAAGATTACATGTTCTCTGGATTTGCTACTCTGTCTATGAAAATGTTAAACTCTCCTATAGACTTCTACCTACTTCTGGTAGGCTTCTACCTACTTCTAGGAGTGAATTGATGACCTAGATCAGAGAACCAAACACATAGATATTAGGAAGATCTCACAGCTATTTAACGGAAAACAGTTTGTCTAAAGACAAGTGTTGCTGTTGCAGTTACATGCCACTGAGGCAGTTTCAGCGCTCATGACACTATAAAGAGTTTATGAGAGTGACTGGTGGGTTTGAATAGTTTATCTTGACCTGAGATTAGCAGTCCAGTACTTATCCTAAGCGCCACACCAGGGTCCAAAGAAAAAGTTATTTTATTTTGACATTCCTTAAAGATATGTGAAAACACACACACACACACACACACACCAAAAAAAAAAAAACAAAAACAAAAACAGTACTTAGAACAGAACAAGAATGGTTTAAAATCAGGAAAGGTATGTACGAAGCCAATGTGAGAGCGGCCCAGTGGTCCTAATCTGTCCTTAATACTTACTTGGAAATGAAGATGGCCAGACTTGGTCCTTCATACTTTGGATTTGTCAGGAATGACTAATCCCTATGGTTTTAGAAATGCTAAGAAACAGTTCTGTCTTTCCTATATTGGGGTCCCTGTGAATTGTAATGGCAGAAATGATAATGGGTTTAGTGCAAGCTTTCTCAGTGATTTAAAAATTTCATGCGCAGCACGAGAAAGTGATTCAGATGAAGAATCTGTTGCCAGTAGAGACTGATTCAGTTATTTCAAAGTGAAGACAAATTTGCATAACCTTAAAGGCAAGTGCAAGTTGTCTTAAATAGGACGTTTGTGACTTACTACAATTATTTATTTGTTATAAAGCATAAACTCATATCCAGGACAATATGCTATCTTCCTTAATTATGCTCGGTAAACTGAAGGGTCATCGTAAAAAAGGGTATACAACATGAAGCTAACATAGGACAATGCAGGCATTTGTATTATTTTCTGTATTTTTACTGAATTCTTTGGAAGCACATTTTTCTTATCCAATTTCTAACTGTCTGTTGCATTGTTGCCAAAAGATACAGTTAGTAAACTTGTGGTCTGTTCTTAGTAAGTTGATCATGCTCCCTCAGTGTTTTGGCTCCATTTTAGTTCACTAATTCTGCAGATGCTTCTGCATCTCAGCCAACTGTATTTTGTACTTACCTGTACAGTTCACAATGCAGCCTCATCTGTGCCCTTCACCAAACAGCCACATGGCACGCCAATGGCTCAGCATTTCTCACTCCTCACTGGAACAGTCTGTCCTTCTAGATCTTTCCTATACCTGATATAAACACAAAGGTATATGGCAAGAGTCTTGTTTTTCATTTTTGGGAGATTCCATACTTTGGGAGGGGATTCTAGTTTCTACTTCCAGATCTTTCTCTCCCTATAATACACACTTAGTATTTTATAATCTGTTGCTAGGAGAGCCATTTTAGATGTGATACATCTCAAATTGTTCCAGTTTGCACCAATTGTTTAAAGTTTTCATAAGGCTATCTGTTTCTATCACCTCCCTGGTCCAGAGAGGAAAGTACAGTATAGCCTCTTGCTTTTCTAATTTTATCCTTCCAAGAATTTTTCTGTTACTCTTCTTTGGAAAATCCCTACTACTTCTCTAGGGTCACAGAAATTTTTGTTGGTCAGATACTAAAATACCATAACCAGTAATCCAAGTAAAGTCTAACTAATGGGTTCCAAGCTTTAATTTTCATACTAGATGCTTTAACTTTTTTCTGGAAATGTGCAGGTCTCATAACAGTGGTGGAAATAAAAACATCTTTCAAGAATATTACTTTAGGATAGTCAAGAAAGTTTTGATAGCATGGATCTACTAACTTAAACAAAATGGAGTCGGTTTAGTCATTTGCTGTTGTTAAGTGCGTCGAGTCGGTTCCAACCCATAGCGACCCTATATAGGGTTTCCCAGGAGCAGCTGGTGAGCTTGAACTGCCGACCTTACAGTTCAAAAGGCTTTGCAGTCTGGTGCATTAACCCACAGCACCACACCAGGACTCCAGTTTAGTCATTAGGTCTTGATGACTGAAGATCTTGCAAATGAGGAAGTTAGTTTAAAAATCAGCTAATATGGCCTCATGGTCCTAGGAGAACAGGATGTGTTTAAGCTCACCCAGATAGTTATCTCAGGAAATTAGCAGCTTGGATGAGAAGGATTATTGCCTGATTGTTTCCTTTTCCCTAAAGGTAGAATGTTTGAAGATGTTTATTGCTTTATCATTTCTTTTTTCCAAAAAAAAGTGCTATCTTGATGTTGAAATAGATTAAGTGTACATCGAAATGTAATTTACCCTATAAAATGTGCCTACTCTTCATAATAGACAGGACGGTCTTGAGAAATTATTCTCTCTGTCCTCCAGACTGCTAGCTTTCTGCTAATAAAACTTAGATTGGATCACTCCCCATCTCTGTGATTGACGAAAGTGACAGGTGGCGATCCCTCGTTTTGATTTGGCAACGGTTTTGTTTGTTTGTGATTTGTTTATTTGTATGTTTCATAAATTATCACTTCACTATGTCGCATAAATCAGGTTGAAATACCTACTTCATTAAAGCCTAACAATAATAAACGTTAAAAGGCTACCACGTATTGAAGGAGTTCTGGTAGGATAGAGGTTACAAGTTGGGCTGCTAACCTCAAGGTCAGCAGTTCTAAAACTACCAGTGATTCCTAGGGAGAAAGATGACGCTTTCTGCTCCCATAAAGATTTACATCCTCGGAAACCCTATACAGGGTCGCTGTGAGTTGGAACTGACTCCATGGCACACTAACACCACCACTATCAAGAACATTATTGACCAATTACTGACATCATTCAATTAATCCTAATAACCACTTTTTGTTATGAATACTATCATTACTCTTTTTTATAGATGAGAAACTGAGTTTTAAAGAAATTAAGTTCCCTAGGCCAAATTTAGGCAGTTCTGGGTTGTTAATGAGATCCTTGACTAACTGTGCTTTTAAGTAAAAAAT
>NW_006408581.1:3957114-3958970 GCF_000296735.1 Chrysochloris asiatica | reverse complement strand
AGCAGTGTTTCGTTCTGCTGTGCATAGGGTCACTATGGGTCAGTACCAACTCGATGGCACCTAAAAACAACATAGAGCATACACTCATTCTTAACCTGCACAACATGTTATCCTCCTTAATATTGATAAAATAAATTCTAACTAAACAATGGGTAGAACTTAAGGAATCAAAACCAATAACAAAACCAAAACTCAATCCATTGCTTGTAAGTCGATTTCAACTTACTGTAGCATGCCCAGATAAAAGCATGTACGTGTCCTAAACACTGAAAACTTGTGGGGTCCCTGTCTCTGCTTACTCATGAATTTGACTTATGAGCTATATAAGTCCATAAACATTTATGGGTGTGTGTGTCTAGGTCCTATGTCAGGGTCCCGCCTCGCCAAGGAAGTGTGGGTGTCACGAAGAAGGGAGATCTGGCAGCAAAAGTGATAGAGAAAGAGAGAGACGAAGTATATACAAAAAAGACAGACACACAGATATGATGCAGGCTGGCAGGTAGACAGATCTGCAAACATATTGCCTAGCATTGCACAGCATTGCACAACATTGCATGCAGAATTTACTCTACCTCAGCCTTTTATTCTCTTTTTTAGGGAGGGATTTGTTACAAAAGAAGGATGTAATTCACTCAGGGTGGATGTCACAAAGGGAGGATGTGATTAAGAAAGGATACGGAACTGAAATGTGATCAATCATTCAAAACAGGATTTAATGATTCACAGGAACAACTTTTAAGATATTTTCATAGTTTTTCTTAACAATCAAACATTTTTATTTTTACAGAAAAAAAAGTTCAATCAAGCTGTTATATATTAACTTTTAGGCTTAAATGATCTAGAGTAGCAACGTGCGGTTCCTTAAGGATACATAACATAAAGCAAGGTTCCTGAAAGGAGCCAAGCTGTCTCTGTACACTTTGCAAACTTTTGTTTGTGAGCAAGATCTCAGGCACCGAGCTTCATTTATCTATACCTAAAATACTACATTGTTCTTAATATTCCTATATACTTTCAGGAGGAAGAAGAGCATCTGGGTTAAACTGATTTTATTCAGAGGTGGTTTAATGGGGCTGCCACTGATCAACCCAGGGTCTTCGTATGCTGTCCCCAGCATGTGTGTGTATGTATGTATGTATGTGTGTGTGTTTGTCTTAGCTATCCATGATGCAACTTCTTTTTAAATCACTATAGAATTAGTGATTGAACACAAACGTGACATACACATTTTAGCAGAATGAAACAAACTAGATCATAAAAATATTTAGTGGATGTAGGCAAATTTTTACCATATACCACATATTCTAAAACTTAATTTCCCACATATTCTACAATAAAGAAAATGAGTAAGTAAATTAATTTTTTTAAATAACCATTGTAAAAATCTATTGATTTCACCAATTCTGCATTAAATGGCTCATACTTCGGTTTTGATTTTTTTTTTCATAAAAAATGCTGTAATCATCAATAAACAAATGAAAAGGTATCATAAAAAATGTAAATATCAGAAACAAGCATGACAAAGAATTACTATGTTTTATTTTTAGATGGATCTTTCACCTCTAAAATTCTGTAATTGAAAACATTTTCTAGTCTTTGCTCTTAGAAAATTTTTTAATGATTTCATCATCATTGATCTGCTGAACAACGATATCTACTTGGATACATAATAAGGATAATGAAGGAATTCTTTCATGAAGCATCTCTGTATGCCTAGGGTTTCTGAGTCTCTCTAGGGATGAAAATGAGCATTCTGTTGTGCAGTCTGTGATCATTCAAGTTAGAAATTTGCAATTTCAACATTGGGAAATACATATTGCATTTTATTTTCTATTATAAAATTATACATGCCTGTT
>NW_006408581.1:3950326-3956826 GCF_000296735.1 Chrysochloris asiatica | reverse complement strand
GGGCTGCTAGTCATAAGATTTTCAGTGGCTAACCATTCAGATGTGCTCCACCTCTCTTTAATCCTAGTCTTTCTTCATCTGGAGGCTCTGCTGAAACCTATCCACCATTAGTAACCCTGCTGGTCTTTAAAACATCTGTGGCATAACTTCCAGTATCATAGCAACACAAAAGCCACCACAGTATGACACACTGACAAGCAAATGATGACCCATATTTTTCTTTACTCACACCAGGAGTCCTGGTGTGGCGCTGTGGGTTAATGTGCCAGATTGCAAAGCCATTTGAACTGCAAGTTCGGTGGTTCAAGCTCACTAGCTGCTTGAAAACCTATACAGGGTCACTATGGGTCGGAACCGATTCTATGGCACTTAAAAACAAGAACATATGAATAGGAGCTCTAGTAGCATAGTGGTTACGAGTTTGGCTGCTAACCTCAAGGTCAGCAGTTCGAAACTACCAGCGGTTCCACAGGAGAAAGATGAGGCATTCTTTCCTGTAAAGATTCACTGCATCGGAAACCCTATGTAGGGTCATTATGAGTTGGAACCAACTCCATGGTAACTTAACAACAACAACATATGAATAAAAGTTGTCTTTCTTGATTCTGTAAAAATATTTCTCATATAAGAATGCAAGTTTTCCACTTTTCAATAAAGGTTTATGTTTAAATTGTTAGGTTAATCTTTCACTATTATCTTGGGTACCTCCATGAATTTTTCATAAGGTATATTTACAATGTTTAAAAAGGAAATTCTATTTGAAGGAATTTCCTTCAAAAGTGCCCTTCTTTTCATAAAAGATTCAAATGTATCAGTGATGATGTCTTATGAAGCTACTTGAAATTGGTCTTTGGCACTCAATGATACTTATGACACTCAATGATCCATTATTTACTTGTTTCTTTCTAATGCTTCTGTAATAATAAACTGCTTGATAATCAGTATTTAGAAGCATTTGCTTTGTTGTGTTTTTATAATCTTCTCTTAAATTATGTAATGCCCTGTTAATGACTGATCAAGATATATGCATGTTTTTAATCTATCTCTTGATTTTGGAAAGCTTGAGTTATCTAACGAAAATTATTTAATATATTATTTCATATAACCGACATAAATATATACTCTAGTGTTTGCATGCTGTTGATGATGTTCTCAGCTGACGGTCAAGCTGTTATTATAAAATGGTGGTTAGAATGAATAAGTTTGGCACTCAGGTAACTCACTGACACATCTATAGGTACCTTCGGTAATCGACTTTAGTGATACACAGACACAGGTATCACATTGAGACTGAGAGACTCCTCTGTGGGGGAAGAAAGTCTGTTTCACCTAATAGATAGGCCACCAAGAAAAGGAGAGGTTTTCGCTAAGATGAGGGAAATCTATAGGATATAGAAATGGGAGAAAATGAGTATTATTTAAGGGTTTGAAAGTAGCTAGAGTATAAGGACTTGAAAAAGAAAATATACAAAGCAATAGTCGTCCTTAAATGGATTCCAATTCATAGTGACGAATATAAGTCAGAGTAGAACTAAGCTACATAGTGTTTTCAATTGCTGATATTTTTGGAAGTACATCACCAATCCTTTCTTCAGAGATACCACTTGGTGAATTTAAACCTGAAACCTTTTAGTAAGAAAAGAAGCACATTAACTGTACCACACAACAACTTTGTATTGGTGTTATAATTCAAATACATATCATTTACCATTAAAGGACTAGTACTCACAGAGCTTGCATGTGTTACAGAGTATAAGTGCTCCATAGTGATTTCCTGCTTGTAATCTTTACTGAAACACATCACCAGGCCTATACTTGCCCTATACCACCTTTAGTTTAATTGTTGTTAGTGCAATCAAGTCGGTTGGGACTTGAAGCAACCCTGTATAAGGTTTCCAAGGAGTGACTGGTGAGTTTGAACAGCCAACAAGCTAATCCTACAGTGCCACACCTGGACTACTGGAGTCTTCAGGTGTTGTCATTGTTGTAAAGTGTCTTTGAGTTGGTTCAGATTCATAGTAAACCTACAAAGGGTTTATGAGGAGCAACTGGTGAATTTGAATACATATCTTGCACTTCAAACGAATCTCATGGTCCAGTGCTTATACTACAATGCTGCATACGGATTCTAGAGTCCTTAGGTGTTGTTGTTGTTGTTAAGTGACTTCGAATCAGTTCTAACTCAAAGTGACCCTGTGTAGGGTTTCCAAGGCTGACGGGTTTGAACTGCCAATCTTTTGGTTACAGTGATTATCCTACAGCACCACTATTAGTTTGAACTCCATGGATGGTGGTTCAAATTTAGCTCCTCAGAAACCCTATGCAGAGCTGATATGAGTTAGAACTGACTCAACAACACTTAACAACAACAACAACATTTGAGGACTCCAGGAGTCCTTTTTTGGCACTATAAGATAAAGCACTGGATCACAAGTTCTGTTTGAACCACAAGGTCAGTGGTTCAAACGCACTGGTAGTTCAAACTCACCAGCGGCTCCCTGGAAACCTTATACAGGATCGCTATGAGTCCAAAATGACTTCATGGCACTTAACAACAACACCTGCCGACTCCTAGTGTGCTGTTAAGAGTCAATGTCAAACTACTTTGCCATCCAGAGCCCTTTTCATGTGGGCTAAGGATACTGTAAATCATTTTCTCACTTCTGTTTTCACAGGCAATGATATAAAATGGAATCCTGGATAAGATGAACCAAATGAGGTGAATTACCATAAGGAAAAAAAGTGAATCAAAATGCCATAAAGTGGGAATTGTGATGGGTACTATACTGTTTCAAGATGGAAATGGCTGTTGTGAATACTGATTGCAGCCAACTCACAGCTGTGTCTTTTCCCAGATTTGCTCTTAGCCTGCATTCTATAAATATTTGAATCTGGGATGCAAAGGCCCAAATTTCTTGCATCAATTTGGGACAACTTATCCTTTGGCATAAGATGAGGTCTTTGTTGAAATTGCATCACATTCTACCTTCAAACTCTTCCCGGTCCTGCTTCCCTCACTGATCGTTTTACCTGGATACATGGTCATAAACATCTTATGTGCAAATATTTAACTGAGAATCAATTTTCCAAGAACAACAGCCTAAAACACATACCAACTCAACATCTACTAAGGGATTATAAACTCAGGAACAATAGTATACCCAAAAGCAAGCCATGCATGCTATTAAATATTGGGTATATATATATCTTTTATTCCTGAATGAATAAGCTGGAAAAGCAATAGCAAAATGAAATTCATGAAATAATATTACAGAAAGATGCAAATACAAAGTTATTCTTAAGATTCAGAAGATAATGCCAGTGACATTATTCACATTCAAAACCAGAAAAAAAAAAAAAAAAAAATTCTGAGAAAGCTGCTTAGTTTACTGCAGAGAGTAGGTATTTATTTTTAATTTGAAAGTAAAATCCAATAATGTATAAAAATAAAAAGCCAGATTATTTTTTATCTTCCGTAGGTTGCAAAAATTACATGAATTCCATAGAAAACAGCAGCACAGAGCAGGTTATATCTGAATAGTTTCTTCTACTCTCCAAATGTCAACACATACTTATCTACTTATGAATAACAGAGAAGTTTGGCTTGCTCAGTTCTTCACCCCAGCTTCATATTTTGAATCAAAACTCTAATTTATATCACCACCTGAATAATCAGCAAGTCTCACAAAATCAGTATTTGAAAAACACAACTATTTCTTCAACTTTATTATTGTATCACCATTCCCTTCCCAAACCATTCTTCTATTATTTTAATACTAGTTGATCACACCATATACAACTATTGAAAAAACTGAAATAATATTCTTGCCTTGATTTGACTTTCTCATTATTTACATTTCATTATTCTCCAAGTTCCATCAATTTTCATAATTATATTAATTTAAAAACCCTTTCTTCCTCCTCTCTTTCATATCAATAAAACATCATTACCTTTGATTATCCTTAAACTAAACGGTAACAACAGGATTCTTAATTATACCCTTGTTTCTAGTTTATTCCCTCCCCCCCCCCCCATCCATCACAGACCTTCACCTACATATGACAGGGCTTCAAAAGTTCATGGAAAATGGAATTAAAAGATAGTAAAATTTGAAGTCCATTTGTATGGCCCACATGGCTGTTTACCTTGATGAAGATTGTTCACTAACCCTCCTTTTCCTATAGAATACTTAATGTGCCATATAAGGACCTTTGTTATATACAGCCTGGATACCGTTGCATTCTTATTTTCACTGCCATTTTTATGTGGAATTATATATAACTCGTGCTTTGCACCTTACAAATGTGTTTTCACCTGATTTCAAGATTCAAAGGCCGCATCTCAAAAAGATTCAAATTCTGTATATCTAACATAGATCAATATTTAGAACTATTTTCTCTTTCATTTATGTTGGATGCAGTCTTACCTCAGGTAAACTAATAGTTTATATGCTCTATAGACTTCATGCCCTCTGAGGAGAAGTTATTTAAATTATAAACAACTCAATATTATTTCAAAGTGCTTTTAGCTAAGAGAGGAGTGACTTTCTAAAAGTCTCCAGTGCCTCACAAGTTTAACCAGGTTATTTTCTGATGTTTGAAATATATAATCTTAGACTGTTATATTTAGCCGATTTCTTAAGTATAAGAAAAAAAAAGTGGGCATGTACAACCTAAGTTAAAAAAAAAAGGATATTGTCTCATGTCTAATTAATAGAGGATCTGGTATGTCTCCAGATCCACTCATTGTAATTTGAAAATTGGATCACCACACTGAATTGCAAGTAATCAAGACATAGCCAACAAATCATGTGATGTAAGATATACTATGAGGGCATTTCTAAATATTTGTTGAGAAATGGAATTAAAAGACACTGTAATTTTTCCTTGAATTTTTTGAAGTACTCTCATATAACTTAAACTTTAACACATTCATTAAAGAATATTGAAGAATATTGCTTCTGTTAAGTGCTTTTAATTTGGATCTGACTCATAATAACCCTGTATAGAATTTTCAAGGAGTGACTGGTGCATTTGAACCACGAACATTTCAGTGAGCAATCCAATACTTATCCTACAGTGCCACAACAGGACTCCATGTTTAAGAACTGTTGTCATAAATTCTACTCAGAACACTTTTGTTACAAGCCTCATGTCGTGTTTTGGAAGTATTCTGAAATATTTCTGGTTAGATCCATGCTCACTGACTGTCATATCAATTTAAAGTGAGCTAATAATAATGGATTAATGAATACCAACTGGTTATTGGTAACTGGACTGGTAACTGCAAGGTCATCAGTTCAAAACAACCAGTCACTCCTCATATTTGCTTCACAAGAAACATTCCTGAAAATATTGGCTTCTATTCAGAGAGAAGTACTATTATGTTATAGATAAAACAGAGATCTATCGTTGCTATGATGTCCAAGTAACTCAACCACTTGTGTTATATCTGCTCCTGAGATTGTCTCAGAGGGGTAAAAACTCAATCCTAGTCCAAAATAGCATGATACAAACTCTCCATTTCTATCAAATACTTCTCTTTGCTTCTTAGTGGTAGAGTGCAGGGATAGAGGGATGAATTCCTAATCCATCAGCAGGTATCTCCCAATAAATTTCTTCACAGCACTATTTCTTAAAAAACACCTTTTCTCCATTCTTTATATTATTGAATCAGGTGAGAGAGTTCAATAATTTTAAAACTTGGTCTAAAACATATAGAAGTTAAACACTGAAACTTGATCTCCAGAGGAAAGATGCTAAAGAAAATGAAGAAATGAGGAGGTAAAAGAGCTGAACAGAAAACTTCAAAGGTCAGCTTGAGAGGACAAAGTCAAACATTACAACAAAAAGTGCAAAGATCTGGAGACAGAAAACTAAAAAGGAAGAACACCCTCAACATTTCTCCAGCTGGGGGAACTGAAGAAAAAATTCAAGCCTTGACTTTTCTTATTGAGGGAATCTCTGGGCAAATTATTGATTGATGAAGAAACATCAAAAGAAGATGGAAGAAATACATAGTCACTGTACCAAAAGGAAATGGTTGATGTTCAACCGTTTCAAGAGGCTGCATATGATCCAGAGCCAATGATACTGAAGGAAGAAGTCCAAAGTGCATTGAAGGAATTGGCAAAGAACAAGGTTCCAGGAATTGATGGAATAAAAATTGAAATCTTTCAAGAAACTGAGGCAGCACTGGATGCACTCACTTATCTCTGCCAAGAAATTTGGAAGACAACTATCTGGACAATTGATTGGAAGAGATCCATATTTGTGCCTGCTCCAAAGAGAGGTGAGCCAATGGAATGTGGAAATCATTGCACAATAACTTTGCTATCCCATGCAAGTAAAGTTTTAATAAAAGTAATACAGAAACGACTGCAAACATACATTTACAGAGAACTTCCAGAGATTCAAGCAGGATTCAGAAGAGGATGTGGAACAAGGGATATCATTGCTTATGTCTGATGGATCTTGGCTGAAAGCAGAGAATATCAGAA
>NW_006408581.1:3947273-3949483 GCF_000296735.1 Chrysochloris asiatica | reverse complement strand
AGGATGGCGAAATTTTGTCTCTCATACTTCGAACATATTGTCAGGAGGGACCAGTCAGTTTGAATGGTAAGGTCAGCAGTTCAAAATCACCAGCCACTCTTCAGAAACTACACAGAATTGCTATAAGTCAGGACCAACTTGATGGCAATTAAAAGCAACTTTCAAAATAAATCTGGAATTCTGCTATTGCACTAATTATCTGTAAAGTATCATAGATGAGATCTTCTAGTGTTTGGCCTTTCAATAGTCTTCTAATGCATGCATGGCAAATCTTTTCTTTAAATGACCAGATAGTAATTTTTTTAGATTTTGCTGGACAAGACAGACAGCAATAGGCAAGATGTTATATAGATATTCATATAAAAAATGCCATTTTTATTGACAAAATTTAGAATAGTAGTACTGATTGAATTCAAAAATTAAAATATGTTCAATAATGAAAATACTATATATATATTTTTTCTAGACACAACAAATCAGATCAATTGCCAATGTCATCTGTAAAAACATTCTTAGCCTATAACCTTAGAATGACAAACAGAGGACAGGATGTGGCCTATGGGTGTAGACTACTGTGTAAGCTTCTATTTTTGTACCTCAAGAGTCTTTTTCAATAGAACCACTCAAGTAATGCTTTCAAATTATCAATCATATCCTTCAAATTACATATTTAACACCCCCTATAACAACAACAACAACTGGCTACTAATCTCACTCTGGTAAAAGCTAAAGTTTTGGAAATGATCTGCAAGAGTCTCAGTGATTTAGCTTTGTAAGCACTCCACTGTAAGGTCAGTTTAAAATGCAACGTTGGCATTTCAAACTCACCAGTCACTGCTCAGAAACCCAGGACAGACTTTGGAGTACGAACCAACTTGATGACACTTTACAACAATATTTGTTCTTTGGATTCATCTGCTATTACACTTCTTTCATTTTTTTCACTCCAACCATAATGCACTCCTTGTTGTATCTAGAATACACTATGCAATCTTTCATATTGAGACTTTGACACTGGATGTTTCTCTAGTTGGAATTTTTCCCTCTATTACATACATGTGAACTCCAACGATACATATATACATATCCTGTTTCAATGCTCTGCTCAAATATTCCTTTTAAAATAAGATTTCTTTAAAATAGCATCCCACTAGACATGTCCCTTAGAGTCTTGGTGTGACACTATAGGATAAGCACTGGATAACCATTGTTCAGTGATTCAAACCCATCAGCTGCTCCTTTGAAACTCTATATATGGTCACTATGACTTGGAATATATTTAGTATATATATAATATAGCAAATTTGATATATATAATAACAACACAACAAATCATGCCTCTTAGCATTTCACATTTCTAATTCACCTTAAACATCTAAATTTTAAATGGTTTTGACATTGAACTTATCACTTGACTCTCAACCCAATCAACAAGTGGGAATATGTGTAACAATAATGCTTGTCATACTGATGATTATGACTATTGTCAAGGATGATGATTGATTTCTAACTATTGAGTAGCTTCACTTTACAATCAGATCATAAATGTTTGATATTTAGTATTATTCCTGCTACTTAGTATTTTAGCTTGTTCCCCTCCCCATGACCCTACCCTAACAGAGACTAAGATGAAGACTCAAGTGCAAAATGTATCTTTGGAAATAGTATTCTATAGCAGACTGAAGCAGAATGCAGAAAAGGGTAATCTTTATTTATCAACTCCTATCCTCCCTTGGTAAAGGGTTACTCCAGGTAACTTGCCTTTGTGTTCCCTACTATGCCTTTGTTGCTGTTGTTAAGTGTTTTTAATTCCTTCTCTTAGTGACTCTATAGAGGGTTTCTGAGGAATAGCAGGTAGGTTTGAACTGTTGATCTTGTAATTAGCAGTCCATACTTTACTTACAGCATCACACTAGGACACCCACTGTGTTTTTAATGTCTTGCCTTTCTGAGTGCAAGTGTATTTCTTTTTTTAATTTTTTTTTTTTTTTATTGTGTGATAATTTACATGGGGGAACATTAGTTTTACATTCATTCTTTCATACATCATTTCATTGCCATAGTACCATCCCATCCATGCATCATCACCCAACCAAAGGGTATACCCCGCATGCCCCCCCTCCCCCCATGGTCCTCAGCACACAGCCCCCTTCCCTCCCTGGATCTCAAGTCCTCAGCCACTCCATCTCTCCATGTCATCCTCTCTGTAT
>NW_006408581.1:3937378-3945637 GCF_000296735.1 Chrysochloris asiatica | reverse complement strand
TATACCTGCGATGATATGAAGACAAGAAAGATGTGGCTGATACAAACAGACACAATTAGATTGCAGCTATACATGTTGTTGTGGTTGTAGTTGCAGTCAAGGTCATTCCAACTCACAGTGAACCTATTTGTTCTTAATAAAACTGCTCATTAAGGTCTTCAATGACATGACTTTTCAAAAGGAAATCTTCAAGTTTGTCTTCCAAGTTATCTTTGGATTAAGTTCAAACCTCTACCCTCTTGACTAGTAGTACAGCACATAACCTTTTGTACAACTCAGGTACTCTAACTCAAATGTTTGTGTTTGCCATGTCTGACATCAGCGATTCTCCATGACCCACATGGAGATATTAAACCTGAGTAGGGCAATTAGAAAAAAAGGAAAACACAGGACACAAAGAATTAAGTAAAAGTTGGGACCAGGTGGGACAGAGCACTCTGATGGAGATACTGTGACTCAGACCTAGTGCCTCAAGTTTATTTTATACACATATTGAAAGAAAGCACTGGGGGCAGGGAAAAGAGTGTAAAAAGATCTGGTGATATTGATGCATTCAGTAAGCAGGAGTTTATCAGAAGAATGTAACAAGTAGTTGCTAGGGAAAATGAGATAGAGCTGCTAGATATTTGTGCAGACTTGAACTGAAGCTCATACAAGGAAAAAGCCTTGTAAATTCCCTGTTCTCTGAGGGAGCCCTGAAAGTTCCTCTGGGGGCAGCTTGACCTGGGACAGCCCGATTTTCTGGACCAAAATTTTTCAGTTGCTCTCTTTTGATTAAACTACCCCCCAAGTCTGAGACCTAAGCTCAAATCACTCCCAAAGACAGACTCTCGTGGGTCAGTCATTAAGCACTTGGCTGCTAACCAAGAGGCCCAAGGTTTGAATTTGCAAATATATGGCAGTCTGCTTCTGTAAAGATTTACAGCCTTGGAAAGTCTAAGAAGGTGTGCTGTGTCCTAAATGTCTAATCTCAATGTAAAGAAAACAAAAATCCTTACCACTGGACCAACAAACAACATTCTTATTAATGGAAAAAAGATTGAAGTTGTCAAGGACTTCATTCTTCTTGGATCAACTATTAACACTCATGGAAGCAGCAGTCAAGAAATAAAAAAAATATATATTGCATTAGGTAAATCTGCTGCACAAGACATTTTTAAAGTGTTTAAGAATAAAGATGTCAGCTTGAGGACTAAGGTGTGCCTAACCCAAGCCATGATATTTTCAATAACCTCATATGCATGAGAAAGCTGAACAGTGAATAAGATGACCATAGAAAAAATTGATGCTTTTGATTTATGGTGTTGGAGGAGAATATTGAAATTTCCATGGGCTGCCAAAGGAACCAACAAATCTGTGTTGGGAGAAGTGCAGCCAGAGTGCTCCTTGGAGGTCAGGATGGCCAAACTTCGTCTGTCATACTTTGGACATATTGTCTGGAGGGACCAGTCACTGGAAAAGGAGATCGTATTTAGTAGAGTGGAGGGTCAGAGAAAAAGAGGAAGACCCTCAATGAGATGGATTGGCAAAGTGGCAGCATCAATGGGCATAAGCATGGCAAAAATTGTGAGGTTGGCCAAGAACTCGGCCGTGTTTCATTCTGTTGTGCCATAGGGTCACTATGAGTTGGTCCTGACACGATGGCACCTAACAACAACAACAAATGTCTGTTGACTCAGAATCCACTTCATAGCAAAGGGCAGTAGGGAGTGGGGGATGAAAGACACTACAGGAACTGCAGAAATAAAGATGAAGCCTAGAGAACATGTAGTTGTACACAAAAGAAAGTCTACTCAGTGTTTGTTACGTTGTTGTTTTTAAGCACTATCAAGTCGGTTGTGACTATTTCACAGCCCTGTATTCTAGTTTCTGAGAAATAGCTGGTGGATTTGAACTATTGATCTTGCAGTTATCGTTCAGTGCTTATCCTACAGTGCCACAAATAATACCTGTTACATAATTGAGTTTTTTTTGTTGTTGTTGTTGTTTTTTTTCACTTTTCAACAAGCACTGCATTTCAACAGTAAAAGCATTTATTATCAAGCAAACTGGGGAACACAATGTGCTTTAAATACTATGTATTTGGGGGGGAGGGGGGAGGACACACACACCACACCTCCACACATTTGTACACCTCAGCAGCCATCTTTATTTCACTCCGGTTAGGCCATGAATTCATAGGAAATCGGTTTTAGCAGCTCAGGCTCCTTTCCATTGGTTCTCACAAAGTGCGCCTCTCTGGGGGGAGCAGGCTGGCGCTTTAGCTGAACCCACATCCCTTTCTCTTTGGCTTCCTTCTTTTTCTGATCATTTTCCTTCACTCGCTTCAGGAAGCTGTCTCGGCTCTTAGAATGCTTAATATGCTCAATGCGCACATTAATTCTCTTGGCAAGAATCTTACCCTTGACTTGCTTGTTCACTACAATGCCGACAGCGTGCTGGGTCACATTGTAAACTCTTCCAGTTTTGCCTTGGTAACATTTGTGGGGCATGCCTTTTTGAACTGTGCCCATTCCCTTGATGTCCACAATATCGCCTTTCTTGTAGATTCGCATGTATGTGGCCAAAGGAACGACCCCATGCTTTCTGAAAGGCCTGGAGAACATATAGCGGGTACCCCGCCTCTTTCCCTTTGTGTTCGTCATCTTGGGGGATTACTGCAAGATGGCGGCACTGGCCGAAAGGCTACATAATTGAGTTTTATGTATTTACTTTGCATCAAATGTCATACTTCTGCTTTTATGTTTAAAATCTTCATTATGAAACAATTCAAAACATGTTTTTTCTTCCTATTCTATAAAATGCAACTGCACTTAAAAAAAATACTTAATTTAACTTCTAATAATGCTAACCAACTATTTCCTGCAAGGATTTAAATTATAAAGTTGGAGGAAAATGCCATATATAATTTTTTATAGGTTGAAAGTGCAGAATAATTTAGTTAAATTTAAAGTCTTTATAAGCTTGAAAGATAGAATATCTTATGAATATGCATTTGCATCACTGAAACTTCTAAAAAAATTGAAAAAGCTACTATTATCTCTGTGAATTATGATAGACAGTAATGATTAATAATATATATATATAGTCAACTTTGATTTCCCAGAATTTATTTGACAAAAGTGAATTCTGTTTTCTTAAGATATACTGAATGTCTCCTGGGTAACAAAGGCTTCTTAAGAAGTTTATTTTTAGGATAATTTTATTCATATATTTATTAGAGATAAGGATCTTATTCAACCTTACAACTTTACATGTAGGATATTCTCCTCATTTGTACTCCTGGTGCAAGGTTCTGTGTAACGGGATTTTGTCATGTAAGTATGGTATATCACTTCTCAGAATGAATATAAAAAGATTCATTCTCCAGTTAACTGCTACTTATTCACAAAATGAGCATTCTACATTCTGCTATGCAAAGTTATCAATATTCAACCAAAATTGACAGGACACTTGAGAATCAAGTGAACCAAGACTTAGTACCATGAAGTTGAAGGTCTTCTTTACATGACATACACACCATAATAACCAGTGATCTGTACAACTGTAATGTGCTTGGGTCATTGAAACAAATGGGAATCATTCTTTGGTTTGCATGGGTAGAAATATTGCTTTAACACATGGAGTTTGAACCAGAAAATAAGTTAATTGTGTTCTGAAAGAGTTTGAGAATTATATTCTCCTGTGACCTTGTAGATTGACACAATGAGATATTATTTCTGCAGAGATCAGTACCACAAAAGATCCCTAAAGAGTACATTGAGAAGGAAATTCAGAGTTACGTAAAAGTAAAGTAGTCAACTTTATGCCAGTTTAGCATTCTGTTAAGAATAGCTTGTTTAAAACTTTGCTTTCTTTGTAAGCAGAATTTTTAGGATCAGTAAAACAGAATGAGAATGAGTGGATTGGTTAATGGATGTGTGTCATGGACAATTAAAACTGAGGTTCAATTTCTCTGAGCATTACCTTTCCAAAATGAAGCATAAACCCATAAACATTTCAAGGGTCATTGGGCAACTGTAGAACAGGAACTATATTTCTATTAAATGATTTGCAGGCTAAGATAGGTTGAAAGAATTCCTCTAATTTATTCTCAGATTAATTAATTTATTGATTCATTCAGTTACAGTTTGTTTGTTTGTTTTTTAACTTATATGTGTATTTGTTATTTCATTAAAAAATAATATGAGACCCTAACAAGAAAAGCAGTAACACCAGTGATGGAGGCACAGGTGACAGCATGGAGAGATAAGAGCAGCTGAGGATTCTAGACTCTTGAAAAGAGAAAGGTTGTGTGTTGGCAGCCAGGAGGCTGGTTTGCAGAATGCCTTTTGGTTATTTGAATTAGCATATATTCCTGCTTCTTTTTGTGTACATAAAAATAACAACAACAGCAACAACAAAAAAACCCAGAGGTAATAGAAGCAAATACTGTAGCCTGGTGATGCATGGAAGGGATTGTAATCATTGCAATGAAACAAAATATGATAGGTTGAGTGCAACACCAAGGTTCTCCCATATAAACTATCACTCAATTCACAATAAAAGCTTTGTGATATATATATATATATAAATGGATTGCATGGATTTAAAACCAAAAAGTCTCTCTTGAAGCTTTCTTCTGCTGTTACCTCTTTCTGGCATTCCAGTTGTATACTTTTACTTTTATATTTGCTTGTAGCCCTGTAGTTTAAACAATATGTGGATTTCCAAGTTGGTATCCCAGACTTTGGTTTGCTTTCTCTATTTCTACTCTACTTTTCCCTTCTAGTTTTGTTAATTCTTTTATTTCAATTGGTCAAAAGAAAC
This sequence comes from Chrysochloris asiatica, assembly GCF_000296735.1. Classification (NCBI taxonomy): domain Eukaryota; kingdom Metazoa; phylum Chordata; class Mammalia; order Afrosoricida; family Chrysochloridae; genus Chrysochloris; species Chrysochloris asiatica. The sequence goes on along the minus strand of NW_006408581.1, from coordinate 3,940,828 downwards.
TCATCACTCCAGTCACAGAGCTCTGCTAGCCATGTTCTACTCTCCTTGAAACAGGGGTAGATGAAAGGACAACTTTCAAGCCTAAAATATTGACACTGGCAATGGGCCAGTCAGTTGGGAATTTTTCATCCTCTCTATGTCAACTGCAAAAACTAAAATGTATTGGTCATACCATTTAATGATTTTCCAGAAGAAAAATCTGATTAGTTTGAATAATTATTACAGTCCTGAGAATGATAAATATCATTTTTTACTTTTTAATTTATTGAGAAAAATCAGTATCTTTTCCTTACATATTATTTTTTTGTTGTTGTTTTCAGCATTTGAAAATAAAATTCACATTTTTTGTTTAAATAAACTTCAAGGTCAAATCAACCAAATTTCCAAAGTATGAATATTTGAATGAAGAAGTGTATGTAGACCTCATTAGGTCACATTCCGGTCTTCCTGCTGTTTATTTTACCCATGGGCTTTCCAGTGACTTAACATGGTAATATGTGGTGCTCAGGAGACATGCTTTTTCTTTGATGTACTTGTCTACTTGACACTATTATCTGTTCCACCTGGAAGAGATGAGATCAGGTTAGACATTAAATCAAAATGTTATTAAGTCCTTATGTGTCAGGAAAAGAAGAAAAAATGAGAGAAGGCAATACCCATAAAAAATCCCCACTTGATTCATGTAACAGAACCTTCTTTTTATCTGTAATGTCCTTAAACATGCCTGTCCCTAAACAAACTTGTATAAGCTTCATCTTTTTAGTTTCAGTATCATGTCTAACAACCCACTTCTTTCTTGGATGAATTACACTCTCTCTGGAAAAACTATACACTGTTAAACATAAAATCATCTTCCTTGAGTGCAACACAATGAACTCACCAACATCCACATAGAGATTTTCTATGGCATACTAGCATAGATGATATGGTAGCATTTATGAACTTAAAAAACCTGTTATACTTTATAAAACAAGTATTTTAATGACACTGCAAAAGTACTAAAACTGTAACATAAATATAAAACAGAATATAATGACCGCTTCATTGGTTATGGTACAATAAACTATGTAAAAGAGTAATTCGGAAAATATTTTAAAATATTGCCACGAGTTTAAGAGAAAAATCAGTGGTTTTATGTAATCATAATGACCACCAAGTACATGCATAATTTTTATCTTGGTTTTCGTTCCACAGAGTGAACAAAGTCATTTAAGGTAACAATCTTTAGAATGTGAATTGTATGAGGAATGAAACTATTAGGATGAATATAAAACCAATGGGGATTTTAGCCAAAATTCCTCAAATACAGCAATTTTCTATGAGTCAATTTAATGACTCATGAATCAATAAAGGGGAAGTGAATGACAATACTAAAATTAATAAAAATAAATTGAAAATAAACTGTGTCACAGGATCTGGCAAATAGAAAAAATTGGCAATAATAAAAAAAAATTGACTCATTTAATTTCCATAAAGTCATTGATGGAAAATCAAAAAGCCTCCAAAGGTATGCTGTCATAGTTTTATATCTTCAATTTATTATTTACTCTTATATACCATTCCTCATGCATTTATTCCATAAATATTTAGTGAGCACCTACTATGTTTTTGTCATACTAAACACTTAAATTATTGTATTTGTTATGTTGTATTATGTTACAAAGGAGCTCTGGTAGTATAGTGATTACAAGTTGGGTTGTTAACCTCAAGGTCAGCAGTTCAAATCTGCCAGAGGTTCTGTGGAAGATGAGGCTTTCTACTCCTGTAAGATTTAAATCCTTGTAAACCCTATACAGAGTCACTATAAGTCAAAACCAACTCCGGGGCACTCCAGGGCAAACAACCACCACCATCATCACCATTGTGTTAACAGGACAGCTGTGGCTGTGTCGGGTAAGCCCTGGACTGCTAACAAGGAGGTTGGTAGTTTGAACCCACCATCTGTTCCTGGGGAGAAGAGGATTTCTGCTCCCTCAAAAATTACAGCCTCAGCATCTGTATATAAAGTCACTGTATACAGAATTGGTTCTTACTGTGCATATACTGTATACACTGTATACACAATAAGAACCATTTTGACTGGCGATTAAAAACAATAACAACATTATTGAGTTACAAATATAGAAAACAGATTAGTGAATTTAAATAACTTGAACAAGTAACAGACATCAGTAGGTGGCATAGTTGGACAAATGGTATTATTATCTATAAGTGCCATGGTTCTGAGCTTTGGTCTTTGGTATACTTTGCTGCAGGTTTAACATTCCTATAAACCTTTGCATGTTATTTAAAACAGTAATTTTGGGAGAAATCACAACTATGCAAATGTTTCTATAAACATTAAAGATTTTTATAAGTGATACCTTTTAAAATGTTTTATCAAAAGTGTGCTGCAGTCACGAACTGTTCTCATGTTATGGTGAAAAGGTTAAATTTTCTCTCATTTCAAGCTCAAATTTATCCACATAGTGTAATTTAACTTGTTACTTCTTTGTCTATGTGTTAAATATATTAGAGCAAACAAATTTTATAAGTGCCAACAATTGCATTTTCATCCTCTTACGGTTACGGAAGAGTAGTATTTCAAACCTACAAACAACTTTTCTTCGTGACTGATGTCACTACTATTTAGCCCTTTGAGGTTAGCATCTATTGATTCTGCTTTTACTTTGATTGGATCTTACCTACCTCGGTGCTTCAGTAAATTGAAACCTTCTGCAGTTCATGGAAGAAAACTCAGAGCAAGGCTATGAGAAAATGTACACTGACCTCAATTTGTTTCAGACTATATTGGTAAATTCATTGTCACTGTGTTACAAAAGTGAACTTAACTGGATTTGTGTAAATGTAATCTACAGTATTCTAGATAGCTGATGGCAGATTGGTTTTAAGAATTAGAATAATTCTAAATTAAAATACAATCATTTATATCTGATTCACATAAACATATATAATCTCACGTATTTATTAGATATTAAATAACCAATGAAACAATTCAGCAATTTATGTGACTCTCTACTACCTTTTTGGCAGTGCTTTTGTTGTGGGGGTTCCAAATGATAATACAGCATCGTCTTAAGTTTATGGAATTTTCAATAGAGTAAAGGAAAAATGAATTCATATTATGATACATAATAACACATGTGAAATAAATTATGTGGATGGTAGGAAACTAGATGAGAGGGTGACCCTCTAAATTATGGCACTAATTGGTGTTTTTACTCTTTTGTGAGTAAAATGGTACTCACTATGGATAATTACGCTAGAAAAAAAAGGTAAGCAGAAACTTTGCTTAAATACTATGACAGTAGCCTCCCTATGCCTGGTACAGAAGGAAGATTCTTCAAGGAATGCCTGAATAGAACTTGGATTTGGGAACTTCCTCCAGAGAAGAGAGAAGCAGAATAGGAAATTCTAAGCATATGATATTGCATGAGTAGAAGGACTAAG
>NW_006408581.1:3928261-3929279 GCF_000296735.1 Chrysochloris asiatica | reverse complement strand
AGTGACTAGTGATTTGGAAGTAGTTTTTCACTCTTTCTTCTAGTCTGTCTTTGTTTGGAAGCTCATCTGAAACCTGTCCACCATGGGTGACCCCGCTGGTTATTTTAAATACCAGTGGCAAAGCCCTCAGAATCACAGAAATTCAAACTACCACAGCACGACAGACAGACGAGTGGCAGTTGCGTGGTTGCTGTTAAATAGGAATCTCCTTGTGCTAGGGCCCTTAAGTCCGGCTCAAAGGCGGGATTTCCATCCTCAGATGTAAATCAAGAGGCAGAAGTGCAGCAGGGGCAACTGGGTTGCAGTGAGACGTTTTGGGCTGCGCTTGTGGGTCTCTAAGTTGGTCGACCCCGCCTCAAAGCCACAATCCATAATACTATAAGTGTCTATTTTCTAGCTGATGATTAACTTCCAACTTTTTCTTGGTCTGGTGATCGAGGATGTTTCCATTACATACTCTGATATTTACTCTCAGACTTCTAATGATTAATCCATGTTTCTTCATTAAAAAAATTAATGATTTTACCTTCTTTTGAGTATTGGTCCAAATTTTTATTTCAGATGTCCAAATTGTTCAGGTCACAGTCTTTAGTGAATGGCCTTTCACACACTCTTGGAAATCCAAGTCTGTCGTGGCAGACCCATGGCCAATTTGCAAGTGATTTGCCACATAAACCACGTCACTCATCTATTTTGCAGAGTCCTTTCACGTGCAAGTTCAATGTTGTCATCACTGGATATGGACAGGTGTTTTAATATAATTGGTGGTGGTGGTGGTTATGTGCCGTGGAGTCAGTTTCAACTCATAGCGACCCTGTACAGGGTTTCTGTGCTGTAAATCTTTACCGGAGCAGAAAGCCTCATCTTTCTTCCTTGGAACAGTTAATTGTTTCGAACTGCTGACCTTGAGGTTCACAGTCCAATTCGTAACCACTACACTACCAGAGTGAAGATAATTTTGGACTTAACTTTGTACAATTAGCTCTCAGTTGACAAATCTTGCCTTCCCCATTTTTGC
>NW_006408581.1:3922557-3927735 GCF_000296735.1 Chrysochloris asiatica | reverse complement strand
TATCATACATGCTAATTAAATAGAAAAGTAAAATATTTATAGGATAATTATAGCTCATAATGTTTCACTTATTTCAATCTTGCTTTCTTTTCCTTTTATTCTGAATTCAATTATTATATCTATTATACTGAAAAATACTGAAAAATAATAACATTTGCTTTTTGTTGATTACAAAAATACTTCATTAAGTATCAATAATAAGTAGTTCATCAAATATGAAAAAGAGAAAAAGATGCAGTGACAATAACAAAAATGGTAGGGACTGATGGTTGGAATAGATGATTCTTAAAGAATTTTTCTGAGGCCATATGTTTGGAAGACTTTAGAATCAACAGTAAAATAAAGAAGATGCAAAGTAAAATACATAGAGTCTAATGAAGCATTCAGTGGCAGAACCAAACATTGTCTAAATTTATATGACCACGTTATTACATATTAAACATAATGTATCTACTAAAACACAATGTTATATTTATAAAATAATTTTGTTCATATTAAAATGTCTAGTATTCTATGGTTTTACTATGCATTTAAACACAGACATTCATATCTGAACAAAGATGAGAAATCAGACTACTAGGAAAACAAAAGCAATGCATATTCCATTCTATATAGCAATAGCTTGACAATATAAGGTTTTGGTTTGATTTAATCTTAAATTTTCATCTTTACTTTCATTTTGTTTAACCTTTTATATCATATGGGACTCTAGTATCTCAAATCAAGTTATTTTCATAATCCAAAATTAGATTATGTCTCTCTGAAAGGAATATGATTGATGTAATATGACAAGGGCAGCCAAATATGACACATTAGCTTCAAAATATTAAATGCCCTTGTCTGTGGATGAAAACAAAAATAAAATACCATTTTAAGGACTTGGAGAATATAAATTTTACAGAACAATGTATTCCATTTTCCTTAGGATTCCATAGGTTTTATGGAATCAAGAGAAAATAGATTGTAATTTTTTTTCAAATAAATTGCATTACAAAAATATAACAGGAGATCTACATTGCAATTTATCTGGTCTAAGCTGTATTTTAAAGAAATCTTTACAAGATAATTCAATTAAAAGTTAATTACAAAAACCACAAGGCACATTAACAATTAGAAATATATATATATAATTAAGTATATATTTTAAGTATAATTGTATACTTAAAATATTTGAATTGTTCTTCTGAGCATACGTTATTTCTAGCATTCTTTGATAAGACTTTTGTTTTAAGAAAAGCAAACTAGAGTTAAGTCTAGTAGGAATCATAATAGAAATTTTAAAAAATGAAAACATTTTTGAATTAGTGACATTATGTATTTTTATTTACTATAGGGAACTGAGTTTTGTAAATTTTCTAAGTTAAAGACTATTTTGAAATTGTCTATTTTTAACATGAATAAAGTGTGCCTTTGTAAAACATTTGTTTAACAATCACTCTCTTCACTAATGAGTTATTTTCATAAACATTCTTCTATTTTGTAGTATAAAATGCTTATAAAAATACTTTGGGTGTGTGGGGGAATATAGTTGGTAAAGAAACTTGGCAGGCACATGCAGTTTGCATAAAAACTTAGTTTTTGCTCTTAGGTGCTCTTCTTAACTGGCCCAACTCTATGATCCTATATACAACAGAAGAAAATACTGCTTAGTCCTGTGCCATCCTCACAACCTTTCCTATGTGTGAGCCTATTGTTGAAATCACTTGAGGGTCTTCATTTTTTTCATGGACCCTTTACTATATCAATCATAATGTTCTTCTCCAGAAACTTGTCCCTCTTGATAAATTGTCCAAAGAATGTGAGCTGGAGCTTTGCCATCTTCTCTTCTAAGGAGCATTCTGAGTGTTTCTACAAAGGAAGATTGAGTCGATTGTTCTTCTGGTGGTCCACAATAACATATGATGCTGTTTTTCTTTTGTTTTTCGGGGGAGAGAGGTTGTTGGGTTTCTAGGAATAAGGAGTGAGGGTTAGGATTATGGAGTTCTGGTGTGGTATTGCAGGATAATGCATTGAATCGAAAGCCAGTTTGAACCACAAGGTCGGCAGTTCAAACCCACCAGCCATTCCTTGGGAAACCTTTACAGAGTTACTATGAGTTGGAACCCACTTGAAGGCACTTATCAACAACAAAAATAGGCTACACCTAGGACTTCATTTAGTGTTAAGGTTGTTTGGTTAGGGATAAATGTTGAGCTCCCTCTAGATCTAGGAATAAAGCTTGGTCTAGTTTTTAAAGTTACAGTTAGTTTTCATTTATTTATTCTTTAAATCAATTTGATTTCCTCTTTATCTGGAAATCTTATAACTACATTTGTTCTTGCTGTTTTTGTGTCAACTGTTTGATTGTTGTCTCAATCTTTCAAAGGGTAATTTCTAAACATAAATTTTTGAATTTTTTGTTCTACAATGGGGGCAAGAGCACAATATTTTCTAAATCATTGAAAGTATCGGGAGTCCTGGTGTGGTACTGTGGGTTAATGCACCAGACTGCAAAGCCAAGGTTGGTGGTTCAAGTTCACCAGCTTCACCTCGGAAACTCTATACAGGGTCGCTATGGGCCGGAACCAACTCAACGGCACTTAACAACAACAACAACAACATATCTGGTTTGGTTCTCCTGATGTACCACTGGAAGCATCAACATAGGATTGTTAACCACACGATCATAAGTTTAAACTTATATTAGTATCATATAATGAAATGTATTGTCACTGCACAAATACACTTAAACACGGAGTTTTTAAATTATAATCTAAAAACACTAACTACATGTGGCTATTTAGGCTTTTGTGATTTTGGAAATGAAAGTAGAGATGCAAATGCAAGAGCACACACATTGTTAGTTTCTGATTAAGAAGGCATAAAGGTAATATTGAATGGAAACCAATCAATTTTGTAATAATATAATGCTGGTATGTATAGCTATATTCTTATGCTATGTTGAATAAAATGGAAGACAAAGTCAATGAATCTATGTTGCAATGATGTTTTTATTTTCTTTCTTGTATGAGATTACTATAATATATTCAGCCGGCTGACTTTTCAGAAATTCTATCTATAATATAACTATAATAATAATGGTATTACTACAGTTTTATAGAGTATTTGTCTTCCAAGATGTTCTGTGTTTACATGTACATTGCTTCATTTATCCTAACAAAGCTTCTATAAAGAAAGTGAGGTCAGACATTATCTTTCTTATTTGCAGTAGATGTAAAGGCAGCAAAATGAAGCTAAATGACTCAGACAATCTCTTTCCAAAGAATGTGGAGATGGAGCATGGGAAACGGAGAGTAATTTAGTGGCATAGTTTCTTTTTAGGGTTACCAAAATTTGCTAAAGTTAGACTGTGGTAACAATTGCAGAATGTTTTGAATATACAGGCAGTATGCAGATTACCAACAACCAATTTAGGGACATTTCGTTTGTTGTTGTTGTTATGTACCGTGGAGTAGGTTCTGACTCATAGCTACCCTGTACAGGGTTTCCGAGGCTGTAAATTTTTACAGGAGCAGAAAGCCTCATCTTTCTCCCCTGGAATGGCTGGTAGTTTCAAACTGCCGACCCTGAAGTTAGCAGCCCGATTCGTAACCACTTGCCCTTAATGCAAAGCTTTACTCTGAGGCTAGTGAAGGAAAACAGTTACAAATTGGAATTTTCACAACTTGAGTGATTATCCCTCGAATAGGACACTCAGAAGAAGTGCATGAGATTCAATTTTGGGCAGGACTGTGGAGATCCATACACATTCAAAGCAATGAGATCAGTCACTACCTTTGAGATTTGCCATTCAAGAGTGCTCCTGAGAAGCCAGGATGGCCAGACTTCGTCTCTCATTGTTCGGACATATTGTTAGGAGGGACCAGTCACTGGAGAGGAATATCATGTTTGGTCAAGTGGACTGTTGGAGAAAAAGAGGAAGGTCACAGTGAGATGAATTGGCACAGTGGCAGCATCAATAGGCTCAAAGTTAATAATGATTATGAGTTTGGTCAAAGACCAGGCAGTGTTACGTTTTGTTGTGTGTAGGGTCGCTATGAGTCAGTACCAACTCAATGGCACCTAACAACAACACAACAAAAACAACCATCTTTTAGCTTTCTTTGGTATGATTGAAATGATAATAACTGGTTCAAACCCTTAGAAAAGATAACTTCCTCCTTGATGTTGTTGCTGTTGTTGTTAAGTGTTATTGAGCTGGTTCTGACTCATAGCAACCCTGCATAGGGTTTCCGAGGAGCAACTGGTGTGTTTGAACTTCAGACCTTGTAGTTCAAACTGAAGTTGAGGTCAAGTACTTATCCTATAGTGACACAAGACTCCGAACTTCCTCTTACTTGCAACAAATTCTTCATCACAATCACCTTCACTTGCCTTTAAAGTTTAGAAAAGGCCTTTTCTTACACTTAAGTAAAGCTAAGCACAATGACACAATTTCAAACCTACCAGCCACTCCTCAGAAACCCTATACAGAGTCACCATGAGTTGAAACCAATTTGGGAGCACTTAACAACAACATGCACCTATTTTGACAGACTTAATAGTTCTTATTTATAACCAGGACACTGTCATACTAAAAAAAATTAGAACTTCACATTTTGCAAACCAAAATTTTATGCCATATGAATTGTGTCTGAATATAGATGTCAAGCATAAGTAAAAATTGCCAAATTCATGTTAAATAGTGAATATTCAGTATAGCATTAATTTTGGTAAAAATAACTTGGCTGAACTATTTGTAATACTGAATTGTTTTGCATTATCCCATATTTATATTGCTTTTAGATGTTAATGACATTTAAACAAATGTTTCTACAGATAGTCAAGTGCATTGTTCACATTTTCAAACTATGCTTTAATTCACATTATTTTGCTGCATTGTATTATGCTGTTGCTGTTGATAGGTTCCATCTAGTTGGTACCGACTCATAGCGACCTTATGCACAACAGTATGAAACACTGCCTGATCCTGGGCCAACCTCACAATTGTTGTTATGCTTGAGCCCATTGATTCTGCCATTTTGCCATTCCTTCTCACTGGGGTCTTCCTCTTTTTCTCTGACCCTCCACCTTACAAACATGATATCATTCTCCAGCAACTGGTCCCTCCTGAAAATATGTCCGAAGTATGAGAGACGAAGTTTGGCCATCTTGGCCTCCAAGGAGCACTCTGGCTGC
>NW_006408581.1:3916886-3922457 GCF_000296735.1 Chrysochloris asiatica | reverse complement strand
CAGACGAGAGTAACAGATACAGCGGCAGACTTAATTAAGAAAAATGTGTTGGGAAGGTCAGAGTGTGAATGTGCCTTACAATTATATCGCATAAATTGTTATGCAATATGTTCAATGATACAAAGATCATTTAAAGTATATCTATGGCTGAGAGTTCCTAAAAGTATTTGCACATTAGAATCACCTGGTTATGTCTTTGAAAATCAAATGTCTAAAAAACATTAAAGTATTGTTCTTTTATGCTGCCAGAATATTTAGAAATTGATTCTACGTATTTTTAAAGATTTACAGGAGATTTCTATTTTTGTTCAAGTTAAAGTTAAGTCAAAACACATTTAAGTGCAACCGACACCGTCTGAATAAGGTTTTAAGATTTGTATCAACCACATGGCCCTTCTTGCTATTCCTCCAACTTGAATACCCTTGTATTTGCATTTACTGGCATGTACTTCAGGAAAATTCTTTACCTTAGTTTCTCCTGACTTTTACTCAGGTTTCTATTCACTTCTTTTTTATGCCCTTATATAAGCTATTTTATATTATATGATGTATTCATTTATTTACATATATTTTTGCATCCCATGTTAGAATTTATACTCATAGATGGGAGAAGCATCCCACAGACTTAATTTCATATCCTTAGGACACCTGGTATAGTGCTGTAGGATCAGCACTGGACTGCAAACCATAAATAAGGTCAGCTGTTTAAACCTACCATCTGCTCCTTGGAAACCCTATATAGGGTCACTATGAGTCAGAACTGACTTGACAGCACTTAACAGCAAGAAGAAGCACATAAACAGTCCCTGGAACATAATGTTACTTGGTACCAGTGTGTTGGTTAAAACTCATAATGACCCCATGTACAACAAAATGAAACACGTTCCAGTCCTGTGTCATCCTCACAATTGTTGCTGTCTGAAGACATTGTTACAACCACTGTATTACTTCATCTCATTGAAGGCCTTCTTTGGTACTGACCCTCTATCAAGCAGGATGTCTCTAATAGTCTTCTAAACCTATCACTAGACTTAAGTACCAATGAGCCTCAGTAGGTGCAGGACAATGTGTGACCCTGCAGGAGTTGCACTGCACTCCATTACTTCTGAAGTGCTGCTGTAAAAGAAATACCTCAAAGGATGGCTTTAACACCATAAATTTATAATCTCACAATGTAGAAGGCTAGAACTCCAAATCCAGAGTGCCAGCTCCAAGAGAAAGCTTCCTGTCTCAGTTGGATTTGTAGGGAAGTCTTGTAATTAGTTTTTCACTGAATTTAGGAGTCTCTCTGTGCAGGGACTCCAGGTCCAAAGGACAAACTCTGCTCTCAGCTTTTCTTTTTTGGTGATATTAGGTCCCTCTGATCCTTGCTTATATGTTTAATCACTTTTATTTATTAAAGGATGTTGACTCAAGCTAAAACCTAACCCTGTAGCTTGCATCCTCATTACCACAACTGCCTCTAATTCTGTCTCATTAACATTATTCTTGCTGTTAAATGCCATCAAGTCAGTTCTGACACATAGAGACCCACTCTGTATAGGGTTTCCAAGGAGCAGCTGGTGAGCTTGCAGATCAAACCAACTTTTCAGCCCACTGCATTAACACAACAGTTCTACACCAGGACTACAATGATCATGAAGGTGAAGATTTACAGCCTCTGAAACCCTATACAGGGTCTCTATGTGTTGGAACTGACTGGACAGCACTAAACAACAACAACAGCAACATGTATGTACACATGTTGTTGTTGTTAAGTACCGTAGAGTTTGTTGTGACACTTAGTGACCCTGCATAGGGTTTCCAAGGAGTGACTGGTTAGTTTGAACTGATAGCTTGCAATTCAAATGACCTTGCGGTCCAGTGCTTATTCCACAGGACCACACCAGGACTCTGTTGTTGTTGTTAGGTGTCATCGAATTGATTTCAACTCATAATGACCCTGTATAGGGAGGTTGGCCTAGGATCGGACATTGTTTCGTTCTGCTGTGTGTGCATTGGGTCACTATAAGTCGATTCCGACTCGATGGCACGTGACAATAACAGGGTTATGTATACTGGCAGTGTCAGCAGTAATAAGCTCAATTGTAACATTTGTGTACATGGTGAAGGACAGTGAAGGACAGGTGAAGGCAGTGTTTAGTTATGTTGTACATGGGGTCACTGTGAGTCAGAACAATTCCATAGCACCTGATGATGTGCCATTAGTTGGGTCTGACTTATAGTGAGCCCATTCACATAGCCATATTCACAATAATTTCAAGTAAGCCCATTACTGCTGCCACTGAGGCATCTTTTTGTGGGTCTTCCTCTTTGTTGCTGATAAAAGTATGTTTATGAACTTCAGGGACTGGTTATTCCTGATAATAAGTCCGATGATGTCTGGTCATCCTGGCTTCTCATGAGCATTCTGGGTGTATTTCTTCTAAAATAAATGTATTTGATCTTCTGACAGTCCATGGTACTTTCAATATTCATTGAAATCACAATAATTTAAATGCGTAGATTCTCCTAATGTCTTCCTTATTCAGTTTGAGGACAAAGGTGATTCTGATCTAAACCATGGTTATTTCAAATGCTGTAGCTGTTTGTTAATGTGCTGAAGTGCAAAGTCGTTTTGAATTACAAGGTCGACAGTTCAAGCACTGGACTGCAAGAGACAAGGTCCATAATTGCCTACCAGCTACTTCACAGGGACAGATGAGGGTTTGAAGCCTTCAAAATTTCAAAGCCACAGAAACTATATACAGTATTGCTAGGACTCTGAACCAACTTGATGGCACTGGACAACATATATATATATATATATGTTGTTGTTAAGTGCTGTCGAGTCGATTCCGACCCCTGGCGACCCTGTACAGGGTTTCCAAGGCTGCAAAGCCCTGGTGTGACCCTGTGGATATATGCACTGTACTGCAAGGTTGGTTTGAACTGCAAAGTAGGCAATTCAAGCTCACCAGTCACTCCTCAGAAACTCTATACAGGGTCACTATGGGTTAGAACCAACTCAATGGCACTTAACAATAGCATACATATAATTATATATATGGAATTAAAAGGTAGAGAATTTTTTTCACAAACTTTTAAAATTACATGAGCGTTAGTAAAAAAAATTATTTACTCTCCCTGTATATTAAAATCCCTGTTCATGTCCTGGGCTGATAACAACATTGAGTGTGCATATGAAAAGATTCTGTTGAATACACGAGTGACAGTGGATTATGTGGCAAATCATTTTCAAATCAGTCATATTTTGCCTTGACAGACTTGTGTTTGAAAATTTTTGTGCAAAATGGATAAAGAAACAATTCATGAAAGAGCATAAACTGAAGAGTTTGGAAATCTGAAAACAAAATTTTGACTGATACTCAGAGGAATGTAAACATTTCTTAAAAAAATTTTTATTGGTGACAAGAAATGGATTGATCACTAGAAGCCTGAGAGTAAACAGCAAAGTATGAAATGGAAACTTCTTCAATCACTGACCAAGAAAATGTTTAAAAGTCAACCATCAGCTGGAAAATTATTAAAGCTTACAGTATTCTGAAATTCTCAAGGACCAGTATTGTAACACTATTAGGAAAAAGTTTCAACAATCAACAGTGCTCCTTACAATGAGCTGCTCATTGTGGATCTGGTGTCTAAACTTCTTATTAAATGCAGAGGACTGCTATTTAAGGGCATTGTGATCTTGCATGACAATGTACATCTACATACATCTGCCCATACTGTTGACACTCTTCAAAAATTTCATTTTGAGGTGTTAAAGCATCCTTATAGTTTTGCTCTTTCTTCAGTGGATTTCACCAGTTTGGTCTTCTGAAAGAAGCCCTTCAGATACAATGATTCACCTCTGAAAAAGAGTGAAGACATAGGTGCATTTAAGGCTCACAGCTCAGCCTAAAATATTTTTTTAATAAAGGAATATGAAAGCTTGTTTACAGATGGACAAAATGTATCAAAAAACAAGGAGATTATATTTTTTAAATGATGTATTTACATTTTCTAAAACTTGATTAAAATAAATTCTACAACCAGAGTGAAGATAATTTTTTTTTAAAATCCCTCTCCTGTGTGTGTGTTTGTATATATATATAGTTTTAACATCCGGAAATGTGTACACCAGGGTTGTATTGTTTCACTGTATTTATTCAATCTGTATGCTGAGCAAATAATCTGAGAAGTTGGATTATATGAAAAATAACACGACATCAGTATTGGGGGAAGATTCACTAGCAATCTGTGATATGCATATGATGCAATATTGCTTAATGAAAGCAAAGATGACTTAAAATACTTACTGATGAAGACCAAAGACCACAGCTTTTGATATAATTTGCACCTCTATGTAAAGAAAACAAGAATACTAACAACTGTGCCAACAAATATCATCAAGTTAAATGCAGAAAATATTGTAGTTCCCAAAGACTTATTTTTGTTCTGATAATATGTCCACAGTCATGGAAACAGCAGTCAAGACTTCAAACAACTTAGTTCATTAGCCACATCTGCTGCACAAAATGTTAAAGAGTTCAAAGGCAAAAATATCAGTTTGAAGACTGATAATAAAAATAATATATATATTTTTTAAAGCCTCATATGCATGTGAAAGTTGGACAGTGAATAAGGATGACCTTAGAAGAACTGATACCTTTGGGTTATGGTGTTGGAGAAGAATATTAAAAGTACCATGGTCTGCCAAAAGAACAATCAATTTTGTGTTGGAAAAAAGTACAATCAGAATGATCCTTAAAAGCCAGGATGACCAGACTTCGTCCTTCACACTTGGGACATATTTTCAGTAGGGACTGGTCTTTGGAGAAGGACATCATGCTTGGTAAAGTGAAGGATCAGCAAGAAAGAGGAAGACCTCCAACGATACGTTTCGGCATAGTGACAGAAGCAATGGTCTACGGCACAGAAAGGACTGTGATATTGGTGAAGAACTGGGCAGTATTTCTTTCTGTTCTGCATAGGTTTTCTGTGAGTTGCTACAGCACCTAAATACAACAACTGTACAGTACCTAAATATAATAACAACAATAGCAAAAACATGTATACATACGTACAAGGCTGTGTCAAAAAATATTCACACTCTGGCTGTAGAATTTGTTTTAATCAACTTTTAGAAAAGACAAATACATCATTTTTGACATAATCTCCTTGTTTTTCAATATACTTTGTCTATTTGTCAATAAGCTTTCATACCACCTTATTAAAAAGCGTTTAGGCTGAGCTGCAAGCCTCAATTGCACCATTGTCTTCACTTCTTCATCTGAGGTGAAACTTTGTCCTTGAAGGGCTGCTTTCAGGGTCCAAAACAGGTGAAAGTTCAATGAGGCAAGAGTAGGACTGTAGGGAGGATGCTCTAACACCTTTGCAGTGTGGGCAAAGGAATGCAGATGTACATTGTCATATAAGATCTCTATGCCCTTTGATAGCCTTTCTCTGCATTTAATAAGTTTATGCTTCAACTTTTCAGTGAGCATTTCACTGTAATGAGCACTGTTAATTGTTGAACCATTTTCCTAATACTATACTTACACTGACCCTTGAGAAATCCATAATACT
>NW_006408581.1:3901391-3907420 GCF_000296735.1 Chrysochloris asiatica | reverse complement strand
TATTCTCTTCCCAGTTTCGCATGCATATGTGGTTATTGAAAATACCATGGCTTGGGTCAGGATCACCTTAGCCCTCAAGCTGACATCTTTGCTTTTCAACACTTTAAAAAGGTCTTGTGCCGAAGATTTGTCTAATACAATAAGTCGTTTGATTTCTTGACTGCTGCTTCTGGAAAATTAACATAAATGTCATCAGTTCAAACCCAGCAGTCATTCCTTGGAAACCCTATATAGGGTCACTAAGAATCAGAACAAACTTGACAGTGCTTAACAACAATAACAATTTTGCATACATGGAGGGTCTCTTCATTAATATAAAAAGGAAGCATATTAACTGTCTTTTAAAAAACTGTGAATATTTAAAGTTGCAGTATGAAATTCTGTATTAGTTTCTTGCTCTTTACTATAAAAACTTTTCTTAAAATTTTGGTAAATTATTCTGACATGTTCTTTTATTATAGATTTATACTACAACTTCATAATAAATGCTATCTGTTATGTTGCCTCTAAAATAACTCAGGCATCGACCATGTCAATTCTCTATAAACATGGAATAATTTATATATTTTTTGTTATATAGGTTAGTACTTCCTCCAAAATTGAACTTAGTGAATCTGTTATTTTAGCACAACTTTCCACTTAATTACTTCTTTTAAAGATTACTTCTTTTAGAGTAATCTTTAATTTTTAAATTACTTCTTTTAAAGATCCATCTACGCTCATGTTTCTTTTAATTGCCTTTGTACTTGCGACTAATTAGATCAACTGGTGTGGTGCTGGGAGTTAATGCGCTGGACTGCAAGGTTGGTTTGAACTGCAAGGTGGGCAATTTAACCTCCACAGAAGCTTCTTGGAAATCTTATATAGGGTGCTGTGAGTCAGAAATGACTCAATGGCACTTAGCAACAATAAAAACAAACGTACTCAATACCTCTTTATTATAAATGTCTAGCTGCCTGTGTTTTATATTAAGATGTAAACCACGTGAGGGCAGTAATCATTCTTGTTTTCATAGAGATGACAGTCATATGAATGTGGTTAACTTATTTCAGCCATCTTAATTTATTTCTCATCTATGTTATAGGGAGTTACTGGGATGTGCAAATGGTTAAGCTCTAGGGGATACACAAAAAGGATGGCAGTTCGAACCCACGCAGAGGCATCTCAGAAGAAAGTCCTGGTGATTTGCTTTTTAGAAGTCATAGATTTAAAAACCTATGTAGTAAACTTGTATTCTGCACACATGGGGTTGACATGAGTCCAAATATACTCAATGACTATTTTTGTTTGTTTGTTTCTTCTTGTTTGAGTTAAACAGAAACCTTGTAATGAATATGTTAAGACACTT
This sequence comes from Chrysochloris asiatica, assembly GCF_000296735.1. Classification (NCBI taxonomy): domain Eukaryota; kingdom Metazoa; phylum Chordata; class Mammalia; order Afrosoricida; family Chrysochloridae; genus Chrysochloris; species Chrysochloris asiatica. The sequence goes on along the minus strand of NW_006408581.1, from coordinate 3,906,072 downwards.
AATATGAGTTATTTTATTATCAGAAATTAAAAAGAATAAACATATGGAAAAAAGGCTGTATTTCTGAAATAAAGTCTTTAGCTTTACCCAAAAATAAATTCCTGTTTAGGACATTAAAATGAATTTATGATTAATAATGTTAATTTTTTGCTGTAGTGTTAAGTGCTGTGGAGTCACATGGTTTTTGAGGACATGCTGGTAAGTTTGAACCTCCACCCTTGTGGTCCACTGGTTTTCCTACAGTGCCATACCAGGACTCGAATTGATTCTATGGTTATTTCATGATTTCCACGATTTCATAGTCTGCTGATGTGTCTCTGCTCCTGTCTGGTGTTCCCTATGGTTTATAAGCTTCTTGAAGTCAGGATCATGAGTTGGCTTTCCTCTGTATCTAATGCAGTGCCTGTCACCGTGTCTTACATGCATAGTAATAATGGAAATAAAACCACCCGAAAAAGGGATTTTTCCTTTCCACCACTCCAAGTGGCTTAACAATTTATAAAGTGCTTTATATTCCTAATAATGTTTTAAAATGTTAAATCGAAGAAAGATTTCTTCACTTACGTCTTTGCTACTAAGTCATGTTTTAAGACACAAGGTTATGGTTTAAGGGAATTTCGAATGGATGTTGACTGCTTTTATATCAGTAGAATGTATGAATAACTAAAAATAAATTATGTAAGTCAAATCTTCTTGAACAAAGTTGTATTAAGAAAAATCCTTCAAAATTTTAAGTATTTTAAAGAGTTTAAAATTGTCTTCCTCTTCAAATATTCATAATTATTTCTTATTCCACTTTATTTTCAACTCTTTAAAGTTCAGTGCAATAAATTGATATATTTATCTTACATTATCAATTTTTGAAATCAAACTTTACAAGACATTTCAAGTACTTTTTATTGTTAGGTGCCATCAAATAGTTTTATATACAAACAAGACCAATTTTGCCTGGTCCTGCACCATGCTCACAATTGATGTGTTAACATGTCGCCCTATCTCCTTGTGAGTCTGAATACAAGTAAATGTACTTTGAGTGCCTTCCAACCTGAGGGGCTCATCTTCTGGCACTATGTAAGACATTCATAAGGTTTTCAGTGGCTGATCTCAGATGCAGAACACTTATTCCTCCTTCTAAATCTGTCTTAGTCTGGAAGTTCCAATGAAACCTATCCACCATGGGTGAGCCTTCTAGTATATGAAATAGAGGCATAGCTATCAGCATTAAAACAATATACACACCACCACAAGATGAGAAACTGACAAATGAGCATCAAATATTTCTAATTTCTCTTATGAAACTATCAGGCTATACTTTCCATTCTCATTTATGAATTTTTTATTTTGAATGCAATTTAATTGTATAAAATAATTTCCAAATTTTATGCAAAATGAAATCAGAAGTAAGAATGAATGGAAATGGAAACATGATAATTAAAACTTAATGTTTAATTCTGTATTATATTATATTAAATAGCTGCATATTAAGTACCAGTTAGCCTTGATGGTGCAATGGTTAAGTGTGGTTCTTTACCAAATGGTGAGTAATTTGAATTAATGAGTTACTCTCTTAGAGAGAGATGTGGAAGTTTTCTTCTGTAAAGTTTACAGCCTTGAAAAACTTATGGGACATTTCACTCCGTCCTTTAGTGTTGCTATATACGGGAATCAACTCCAGGGACAAAAGTTTATATTTAAGTACCATGTGATTTTACCCCTTAAGTGCAGTCCTTTACTTAATTACACAATTCACCAAATGGCAAGTTTTTCCAGTGCATAGATTGTGTTCTCAAATTTTCTAGCAGCAGGGATAAGTAAAAATAAATAATTAGCTCTTCAGGTTGTTACAGTCTTTGTTGTTGTTACATGTTATTGAGTCCTAACTCATAGAAAGTCTGTATATGGAGTTCTGGTGCAGTGTTCTAGGATAAGCATTCAACTGCAAGGTTGGCTTGAACCTCAAGGTCAGTGCTTCAAATTCACCAGATGCTCCTATTACAGTCTAGCTTTAAAAAAAAAAAAAAAAAGTCATCATTTATATGGTTGGGTAAGCCCCTGGAAGAAAGACCCTCTTCAAAATGCTAAATTCACTGCTGTTGTTTTAATGTGCTGTTAAGTCTGTTCCAATTCATAGTGACTCTATGCACAACAGAATGACACACTGCCTGGTTCTGAGTCATCTTCAAGTTGTTATATTTGAGCCTATTGTGGCTGCCACTGTGTCAAACCATCTTGTTGAGTGGGGTCTTCCTCTTTTATACTACCCCTCTACTTTACTGTGCCACACTAAAAGCCATTTGAACTGCAAGGTCAGCAGTTTAAGCTCCTTGGAAACCCTACACAGGGTTGCTATGTGTCAGAATTGACTCAACAGCACTTAACAACAACAACAGCTCTAGTGAACAGAATATCCTTCTACAGAGACTGGTGCCTCCTTATAATACTTCCAAAGTACAAGAGACATAGTCTTGCCATACTAGTTAGTAAGGAGAAACTGGCTGTGCTTCTTCCTAGACAATTCTGCTGTTCTTCTGATAATCCATGGCACTTTCATTGTTCTTCTCCAATACCATAGTCCAAAAGCACTAATTCTTCTACAGTCTTCCTTATTCATTGTCCAACTTTCATATGCATATGAGCCAATTGAAAATACCATTTCTTACTTCAAGGGCATCTGAGTTCACATAATAATATCTTTGGTTTTTAACACTTTAAAGAAGTCCTTAGCAACTAATTTGCCTGAAGTTTTGTCTGATACAATACATATTTTGATTTCTTGACTGCTGCTACCGTTAGTGTTGATTGTGAATCGAAGCAAAAAGAAGTCATTGACAACTTAAATATTTTTTTGTTTGCTTTTTTATCATGCTGTTATTTGTTGATCAAATCATAAAGAATTTTTTCCTTTACATTGAAGCCATATGAAGGCTATATATTCTTGGATCTTCAAAATTCACTGTAGATTTTTTTTTTAAATCGAATAAAAGACATAAATGAAAAAACAAAAACAAAAACCCTACCTGAAAGTTTATGAGAGTGATCAAAAACAGACAGATTTTGAAGAGGAAGATGGCACAGACACTTTCTTTCTTTTATCTTTCTTTTTCTTTTTCTCCCTCTCATTCCTTTCTTCTCTTTCCCTTCTTCCTTCATTCCTTACTCCCTCTTTTCCTTCCCCCCCTTTTTTTTAGTATCTAATTTAGCCTGAGGAGAGAGTATTGTCATCGGCCTTTAGGAAAACTACAGTACTATATGTATGCATCTCCTTACGTCCATGATACATTTTGTGTAATAAGACATGTATTTGAACTTCATGCAAATACCACATTAATACCATATGAAGCCCACTTCCTGTTGTCTCAGTCACTACTGCGCAACTGTTGTCTCTGCTGCTTTAGCTTGAGTAATCAGATGAAATCTATATGGAAGAGAAAGAGACCTGATGTGGACCTGTAGAATAATATGTGGACTGTTAACTCTGCAATGTCAGTGGTTCAAACTAACCAGTCACTCCTTAAAAATCTATACATACAGGGTTGCTATGAGTCAGAATTGACTGAGGGTACATAGCAACAACATATTGTTATTGCTATTAAGTGATGTTGAGTCGGTTCCAACTATTGCCATCCCATCATCTATAGGGTTTCTGAGATGTCACCATCTCTGCCTCCATTTCTGGTGTCGCTGCTTCTCTGGATAAGGTCCTGCATTCTGCTTGTGCTCTTCTCCCTTGATAGTCCTAGGGTCCTCTGTTGATGGACTGTAAGACTAACTACTCCCCAGTTTTTGTTACAAAACTTTTATCTTTGCGATTGTGACAGTTGCAATTAGTCATAATAGCAATAACTCAGTATTGAATCATACAAATCTTATCCCTATGTCTTTTAACAAGACCCATCTAAACAAGATGAAAACTATTCAGTGAGGACTTTATCTTCTTTCCAAACACTATTAAAATAAACTTTCTCTCGAAACCTTGTAAGCCAGTCACTTCATGCCTTTACTATCCCCTCATTTTAAGTAGTCAATGTCTAAGTTGCCTGTCTCTGTCTACCCTGTATACAGAGGGTATAGCATTGATTCTTGATGTGAAGACTCCTTCCTTCTCTGTTGGTGTTTTGAGCTACTACCTCCATGAATATACGTCAAGTGCATCAAATTGTAGCAATTTACCCTCGTTTCCTTTATGAAAAACTTTTCTTTTTTTCTTCCTCTAGTCGAGTTCTGATTTTCAAGCCATTGAGGCTAGGTAAAATGGGTACTACCTGCAAGTGTGGGTGTTCTTGTGCATCTTCCCTCCCTTCATATCAGCTAGATGCTTCACTCTCAGCTCTAGCCCTCTGTGGTTATGTCCTTGTCCATGGACTCAGGTGGCCCCAGGTCTCACCACACTTTGGACCAACCATCCCTTCCTCTTCTCTTTCTCATCTCCAGGTCAACGGGAGTCTATGGAATGTGGGTGAACTCAGCCCATTTCTTCATTGCTGCCTTTCCCCTTCTTCCACTCACCAGCAGACCAATGTGGTCACCAGCAAGCTTACATGCCTGTTCATGTGTTTCAGTCTTAGAGGGGAGCTTGTCCTGAAGGAACTTGATTGCTTGCCTTGATGGTTTCCTTTCGAACAGGTTGCTTATTCTTGTAGTAGCCAATCATACTGCCATTTTTGTTTTGGGTTTTCCTGAT
>NW_006408581.1:3897059-3900846 GCF_000296735.1 Chrysochloris asiatica | reverse complement strand
GGGAGCAGAAAGCCTCATCTTTCTCCTGTGAAACAGCTGGTAGTTTCGAACTGCTGACCTTGTGGTTGGCAGCCCGATTCATAACCACTATGCTACCAGAACTCCTTGCTGATAACTAGTCCCTGGTATAATCAATTTTCCTTGCCAATATCATTATTAAATGCATTAATTCTTCTATTATCTTTCATATTCACAGTTCAGTTTTGACAGGCATATGAGGCAACTGAAAATATCATGGCTTGGGTCAGGAGTACTTTAGTCCTTAAGTTGACATTTTTGCTTTTGAACATTTTGAAAAGGTCTCTTGCAGCAACGCAATTTCCTTGACTTCTTGACCTCTATTCCATGGACATTGAATGTGGATTTAAGTAAGATAAAATCATTAATAACTTTAATATTTTCTCTGTTTATTGTGATGTTGATTATTGGCCCAGTTGTGATGATTTATATTTTCTTTACATTGAGGAGCAATCATTACTGAAGGCTGTAATTTTTTAGCTTTATCAAATACTTCATATTGTTTTAGTTCTTACCAATCCATGTTATTCCATTTGCATACTGTTGTTTGTTGTTAAGTGCCTTGATTCAGTTCCAACTCATAGTGACCCTATATAGTGTTTCTGAGGCTTCAAATCTTTGAAGGAGCAGAAAGTTTCATCTCTCTCCTTTGGAGAAGCTGCAGGACTCAAACCACAGACCTTGTGATTTGCTGCCCTGTGCTTATCATAGGTATGAAGCCACCACGCTTCCATATGTGTACTGCAGGTTGTTAATGAGTCTCTTTTCTGTCTTGATGTCCATTTTTCTTCGTATATTCCAGCTTCTTGGATCACTGGTTCAGCATACAGAATTAATAAGTATGGCAAAAGATACAACCATTACGCACATTTTTCCTGATTATAAACCATGCAGAATCCTTGTGTTCTTTCAAACAACTGCTTCTTGGTCTCTGTACAGGTTCTGCCTAAACACAAGTAAGTGTTCCGGAATGTCCATTTTCCACAATGTTAACCTAATTTGTTATGATCTACATATAGTCAACAAAACACAAAAATTCGTTCTGGTATTCTGTGTTTTAGCTAAGATTCATCTGACATTAACAGTGATGTCTCTCATTCCGTGTCCTCTTTTGAATCAAGCTTGAATTTCTGGTTGTTACATGTTGTTGTATTGCAGCCCTTTTTGAATTATCTTCAGCAAAATTTTACTGTCTTTTAAGACTATTTATGATCTTTTAAGATTAATTTAATATTAAACTACTGAAATGCTGATTTTTATGACTTTTTTATGCATGACTGCTCCTTTTTTATTTGCTTTTTAACTATTTGCCATTTGAAAATAATAATGAAAAAGAAAAACACAACATTTGCAATTAATATTTTTTTTCTATTGTGTAAGAAATAAATTATTTTTATTTTTCATAGAATAACTTCCCCAACAGGTCTGGTATTGTGCAGCGCCAATAACTGAATTATTTTAATCACAAACTGGATAAAATTTATAAAATCTCTTAATATTATTACAGTATTATAAATTTGTCCATGAAGCATACATAGATAACATCTCTCTCTTTCTAGCACTCTGATATTACAAGTGAAAGGAATACATTGCTTTCAATTAATTAGTATTAATCGTTACCTCCTAAAATAGCTTTAGATTAGTTTTAAACGTCTTTTCCATTTTGAACAGTTCATTCTCCAATGATACTTTTTCTAAATGCAGTTGCTCAAAGGAGACTAGAAGCGCAAGGCAGAAAGATAGATGCAAATCTATAGGTATCAGGTTAAAACTAATCATAAACATACTGTGAACTGGTACTAAGTTGTACAAAAGGTCAGCTTCAAAAATCATTATCAAACTGTGAAAGGATAAGTGAAACCAGTAACAGAGTAAACACTGTGTTAGGATAATAGGGTGCTGACAGAGCGGATGCCTTCCAGCTGAATCATTTTTCCGTTCCTGGAAGATTTTGAAATGGAGAATTAAGCATTGTCTACCTCAGGGTTACTCAGTCAGAATGTATTTCTGCAGATGAGCTTACTGATATGACACAGAAATGCACAGCGATAAGTTTTATAGAGTCTCATTGCTTACAGGCATGAGTCCTGCACATTGAGCCAACCGGGTCAATGCTGCACCCTCAGTCAACGACAAATAGAAAACACCGTGTAGCTGAAGAAAAATACTTGATGAGAAAATAAGCCAAGCATTATACTATGTTGTGTTATGACACAATTGAGAAATGAATCCCTTAGGGGGCCTGTGGAGAAATTCATAAATATGTTAAACAGTTAAGTCTTTGGAAAATATATTACTTTTTAGGATTAGATTTAGAAATGGGATAGGCTATAGCTTTCTTATTTATAAGAGCTTTGTGACTGAAAACAAGACTTTTGATAAATAGCACACACATAATGGTAAATGGCAAATCGGGAGATATAATCTATGAATTGACATTTAGTGTAGTGTATTTCTGACACTGGTTATTATCAGTACAGCAAAATCAGACATGTTAAGAATTGTATGTTCTTCTATTAAACTATAGATTCAGAGAATACCTGCTTATTAACTCCTGGTTATTCATTTGAGGAAGGTTTTATGTTGAATTTTAAATCCTAGCTAACATCCCTTAATGTCTAATATAGAAAGAACATTCTCTAATACAAGTTTACCCAGAAAAAGCTGACAATTCTAACTTGAATTCAAGCAAAGGTATACTGAATAATTATTTATTTATTCTATTGTTTCAAAACATATTAAGATTCCAAACTAAGACATAAAGGAGTGTGTTTTTTAATGTGGATAAAGCACTGAACTGCAATGATGGTTTGAACCACATGGTCTTCGGTTCAAACTCACCAGTCACTCCTTAGAAACCCTATTTATAAATGGTCGCTAATAATTGGAATCAACTCGATGGCACTTATCAACAATATACAATTCAGAATGTGAATTATCTTCAGTAATAAAACAAGTTCATAATAGACAAAATACATGTATGAATGCTTTATTTCTCCAACTATATTATCATATTCATTAAGTTAGATCTAGTACTTGCATCAGGTATTTCAGTGCTTTGAACATAATGTTGTTATTGTATGTCTCCAATCAATTCCAACTCAGAGCACTCATATGCATAGGATTTCTAAGGATCTAAATCTTCATAGGAGCAGAAAGTCTCATGTTTCTACCATGGAGCAACTGATAAGCTTGAACTGCCTACCTTGTGGTTAGCTGTCTAGTTCTCATCCTACAGTGCCACCAGTGTCCCTTGAGTATAATTGTTGTTGTTAAGAGCTGTTGAGTTGGTTTTGACCCATCACAAACTTGTAGAGGGCTTCTGAGGAGATGCTAGTGAGTTTGATCTATGAATCTTATGGTTCAAACTGACATTGCAGCCCAGTACATTAGTCTGCAGTGCCACACCAGGACTCCTTGAGCATAATGTTGTTGTTGTTGTTAAGTGCCATCGAGTCTGTTCCGACCCATAGCGACCCTGTACAGGGTTTCCGAGGGTGTAAATCTTTACGGTAGTAGAAAGCCTCATCTTTCTCCCGCGGAGCAGCTTGAGCATAATAATAAGCCAAAAATTGTTGCTTAACTTATTCAAATCAACGAAACAATAATACTTTAAGCAATATTTGAGAAACTGGTTGATAAGCGAACATGTTACTATATTGTAATCAAGCATCAATTTGTTGTTGTTGTTAAGTGCCTTCGAGTCGGTTCCGACCCATAGCGACCCTGTACAGGGTTTCCGAGGGTGTAAATCCTTACGGGAGTAGAA
>NW_006408581.1:3894541-3895786 GCF_000296735.1 Chrysochloris asiatica | reverse complement strand
GGATATAAGAAGCAACAATTTTGAAATAAAGTCCGAGTGAGAGAGTCATCAGAAGAGAGCCACTAGCACCATCTGCCTGAGACTCAAAATGAGCCATTGACTCTTTGAGTTTTTGTGTTTTTTTTTCATTCTCCTACTCCACATCCTCCTATCGAGACCCTCCTAATAATTATGTCGAGGCTGGTCCCTGGCAATTTTCTCATACAAAAAGATCTGAAAAGATAAAATATATAATTCTGAGATAGCAAATATAAGTTTTTAAAACCTAAAATTATTAAAACTTGAATTTGTAACACAAATAGTCTAATAAAAATATATTAGAACAACAATTATAATCATATAATTTGGGGAAATGTGGTCATTTTCATCAATGATTTAAAAAATTATAAAAATAATTTGTTAGAATCTTGAAAGTTTCGACTAAAATCTCTTGCAAAATAAAACATTATTATACATGACAAATCACTTTACATTTCAATTAAGACTCTTCTGATGCCACCTCCCCATCTTAACCGAGTCTCCTATCTGTCCAGGCATACAACAGAATTGTACATTCCTATATCTTGCAACTAAGTGGGAGCATACTACTTGTTCTGGTCAATAGGTTGTAAGCTTTCCATTTATAGTAGACTGATGATGAATCTACCTCTAGACCAAAGCATTTAATTCTCATTTTAATAAGCTTGAGCACTCTTATTAGGATCTCATTCATTGAAAAAGTTAGCTCTTACAGATGCTTCAGCTCTATGATGTGTCTGTGTCTCATAATGATTCAGTGGGATGGAATTATCTACCATACTGAGCTGTATTGGTGACACAGAAAAGAATGAAACGTATTGTCTTTAGCCACTAAGATATGGATTATTGGTTACCACAAAATAATCTTGCTCATCCTGACTCATCCAATGGTGTTGGTTAAATGCTATTGTCTAGGTCTGTTTCATGTGCAGTCTATACTCAATTACTTATTCTTCACATGTAGCAAATAAAATTTAAACTGTATCTGATGACACATTTTTCACCTTTTAAAAGAATAATTAAATAAAAATACTACTATTAATGTAAACAAAGTCATAACTAACTCATATAATTGGGTATTCCGAACAGCCATAGCATTCAAAAGAGAAATTGTTGTTGGTGTTGTTGTCAGGTGCCATCTAGTTGAAACTGACTCATAGCGACCCCATGCACAGCAGAATGAAATGATGTCCGATCCTGGGCCAACCTCATGACCGCTGCCACACT
>NW_006408581.1:3875219-3893275 GCF_000296735.1 Chrysochloris asiatica | reverse complement strand
AGTGAGTGCTTCTTGTGAAATATACACATGTAAATATTTTTAAATTATTTTATAATGTGTTCTTAACCCTTCAGTCTGTTTATCTAAAACAAGAAAAATAACTAAGAAAATAAGAAGTTAGTTAAATGATTAATGGGTGAATAGGACTTGTTTATAAGCATTTTATACATGTATAATAGAAATGCAAATATGTACATATATATAAATATCTCCCCTTAAAACATGGGCTTTAAAAAGTCCGTGGACAAATGAAATAAAAGTATTATGGATTTTTCCATAAACGTTTTGGGAAAACAAGGTGAATAAATAATACTACCTTCAAGAATTTATCTGAGAAGGAAGTTATGTAGAACAAGAAACAGACATGAAGGTCATGTCTTCATGCACATGTTCAGAGATTGATTGTCCACTTCCGAAGTGTTTCCTGCAAATCAAGAAAATAAATTATAAAGAAATCACAGGAGTGTAATGAATTATAGTTAGAATGTACAAGAAAACTGTGTAGCCTATTCATGACAGGATTCATTGAAGAGAGAACCTGAAAATAGAACGTTAGAAATGCCCGTGGTATTAATCTAAAATTTATTGATGTCATTGAAGAGATATAGGTAGGGCATGGTGGGTTACATATTTATATAAATTCCCTCTTGTACAGGATAAAATCTCACAAAACATTTGAAAAGTCAGTAACACAAAGAAGTATTTTGTAGGTATTACACAAAGGCTGTGGTTCTGACCAGACTTCTGAAGATCTAAGATGAAAATATTACTCTAATGCAGAAAAATGAATGTCCTAAAAGTAGTATTTTATGTTATCATTTGAAATACCAACCATGAAACTATTGTTTAAAAAAAAAACAGAAATGTGTAAAGTTATGGCAATACAAAATAATTTGTCACATATTTCCATTGAGTGTATGAGTTTGTGTACATGTGTGCACACATTTTTATATTATTAGGGTGTGATTAATTTTTTATTTTATTATATGCTATTTTATCTTATCCAAATATCATCACTATCCATTTGTGTGTGATACAGAAGAAGTCAATAAAGTATTGTCAAGATAATGAAAAATACAGTCCACAGCAGGAAAAGGTCACAGACAAAATTTGTTTCTAAACTATAACTAAAAGAAGTTACTTCTGTTTATTGTTGCTGTTCAGTGCCATCAAGTCAATTCTGACTCATAGTGACCTTGTATAGAGTTTCCAAGAAGTAGCTGGTGGGTTTGAACTGCCAACCTTGGGGTTCACACAGTCTAGTGTTGATCCTACAGTGCCGCACAAGAAGTCCTTCTTCTATTTAGGACATCAATATTTGAAGAGTTATTTATTCTTATTATTGTTTTGAAGAATGATGTGTCCTACTACATATACATTTTTTTTTTTTTTGGTTAAAAAAGAACTCCAAGAAAATAGAAAAGATTTAAAAGAAGGTAATAAAAATAAAAGTTATAAAAACAATACAAGATAACATGTGCCATATGCCTAGCAAGTAAAATGTGAGGAGATGAATCAGAGAAAAATGCTTACCAGAATGACTTCTGCAGTGTTCTAATTATGGAAACATGAAGGCATGCAACACTAAAAATCACCATTTTTAAATATCTTAAAATGGGCAAAATGAGATGAAGAATAATTCATATCATATCCCAGGTTCACAGTTAGTAGCAGATTTAAGCTTATGTTTAAGTGACTTCTGTCTCAGTTTAGTACAAATAGAATATCTTTGTTGTTGTTCTTACATGCCCTCTAGTCGGTTCCAACTTATAGCAACCCTGTATAGGATTTTAGAGGAGCAGCTGGTGCTCTTGAACCACTGACCTTGTGATTCAAACTGACTTTGCAGTCCAGTGCATTAACACACAGCGCCATACCAGAACTCCAGAATAAACTTTGGAGCACCAAAATCTGTGTTCCAGTACTGAATCTTGTGGTTTAAAAGCCTAGGTACTTATTTTACTGACTAGGCGGGGCTGATGCAATGAAATGCAGACTGGTCTCTTGTGACACAATAGTGAATAATTGTTATCAGGACTGATTGTGAGGGTAGGAAATGTAAAGATAGATGTTTTATAGCAAGGAGTGGCGTGATTAACTTTTCAGTCTAGGAGCGGAGGTTCCTAGGACCATCAAGGGAGAAAAGCAGAGAGCGGGACCCCAGAGAAGCAGTGATGCCTGAAATGGAGCCAGAGATGATGACATGGAGTGATGGAGCAGCTGGAGACTTTAGATCCAGAGAGGAGGAGCTACTGTGTGCTGAAGACCTGAGGGGTACAGGGAAAGGATTGCATGGAGGGGATTGTAACCATGGCAATGAGATGATATACCATAGAATGAAAGTAAAACTAATGTTCTCCCATGTAAGCTATCACATAATTCACAATAAAACATTTAAGAAAAAAAAAAAGCCTAGGTACTTACTTTAAATGCTTAATTTTTTATTTAGCTCCTTTTCTATCTTGGTAAAAACATGTTAGAACAACCTGTGCAGAGTTAATGCAAGGGGCATGCATAGAAAAGTTCTAACAGAAAATATTTTCCCTAATAACTGCACAAAATTGAAAGTCACATTGCTGTTGTGATTGCCATGGCAAAATGTCATTCTTTTCTTTAATGATGTTATTCTTCAAATAATGAATAACAATTCTGATATGCCATTAAGGAACTTTACGATTGGGAGTATATAATTTTCCATGATGACTCAGGATCTGAGTTTGAGAAAATAAATGATCTCAGTAGCAGTCCATTTGTCTCCACAAAAGCAGAGCTAAAGTTAAGAGAAATGAACAACCACTGATGGGGTAGAACTTCAGGATCCATGAAGCATGAGAAGAAAATTAGTAAATAATTTCTTATGTTGAGTTCCCTCACAATTTCAAAGTGACGATTGACGGCAATAATCGAAACTGGGACTTGAAAGATATTCATCTCCCCAAATATTAACAATAGGGGCTGATATAAAGTAGTAGAAGGGAAATGTAGATATTTAAAATAGTGATGATTTTAAAACTTTAACTTTTCTTCCTTGCGGATTAATGCGCTGTACTGCAAATTCGATTTGAAACATAAGGTGGGTGATTCAGGCTCACCAGCTGCTCTTCCGAAACCCTAAGCAGGGTTGCTATGGGTTGTAAGCGACTTGATGGCACTTAACAATAACATCTTTAATATGATTGTATACTTGTACATGATTCAACAATTCTTTACCAAATTTTGAGTTTCACCAAGGCTTACTACTCCAGTAGTGCCAAATAATAGCTAGATTCCTTGTGTGGTACTATAGGATAAGCACTGGGTTAATAACACAAAATCAGTGGTTCAAATCCACCAGGCACTCTTTGGAAACCTGTACAGGGTTGCATGAATTGGAAGCATTTCAACAGCAATTAACAACAACAATACGATAAAATAGTCTTATCTTTAAAAGTATCCAGGTACATTACTGAATGTTACTTCATATATCTTAAGATGATAGTCCTATTAAAAAAAAATTAAGCATTATGTGCTGATATCTATTAGGATATTTAGTTTTTACCATAGCATTCTACACACCATGTCACAATTTAATGGCTCCCATAAGTCTGAACCTTCCCATAAGAGGAAGACATTTTAAATCCCTCTGATAAATCCTAAGAATTATTTTTTGTCTAAATATTGAAATAGATTACAGACTAATGTGTTTATTTTCTTTTGAATTTTAAGCTCTGATAAATAGAAAATTTCAAGCAATAGCAGCAGCACTTTGGTAATTTTAATTAAGATTCTATGACTTGATGCTTTTAGAGCATGCGTATTCAACTAATAAACACAGAAAACCATGACACTAAGGGAGTAAACAAGCTAAAACAAAACAACAAATAACAAGAAGAAAATCTAAAACATTTACAGATAGCATTTATCAGTCATTTCCACTCCATTTGTGGCAAACAAATTAATGAAAGAAATTGAGGGCAGTGACTCTCTCCATTTCTCTCTTATTTTTTCATTTCAGATTTCCTAGAAGCAGGCATGACACAATGATCTTAAAGAGCAGTGAAGGTTAGAAGTCGTTCACTTACTATAATCTCATCATGGCTAGTATTGATTATCTCTCCTATTCATAGTAATCAAATGGGTTGGTTGCAAAGGGTAATTCAAATGTGTCCTTACATTGTTAACTTCTGTCAGGTGGAGAAAAAGTTTAAATTAGTCCTCTAGTTATGCTCAAACTTCATGCAGAGAATTTACAAAACTTATCCTTCCTGCCTTCCCAACATGTTCCTCTTTTCTCTATTTATCTTCAGTAATTTGGAAAAATCAGTAACATTACTCTTGTTTTCAGAAATCCATATGTGTTTAACTACATCAAGCAACAATGAAGAGAGATGCCATACAGTAAACAAGGAATGTTGTTTTTAAGTGCAGTTGAGTTATTTCCGACTCATAGTGACCCTGTAAAGGGTTTCTGAGGAGGTACTTGAGGGTCTGAATGGCTAACCATGTGGTCATAAATCCAGTGCTTATCCTACAGCACACCAGTATTCAAACAAGAAATATCCCTGAACAAAATAAATTTAACAATCTCCATTCTTATTAAATGGTGATTAAAGCTTCTAAGACCAACACAAATTATGTCTTTACTTTTATTTTACATAATAATAATAATGGTGTATTATAAGATTCCTATTATTACAGAATATGTATACATTTTAGCTCAGAAATGTACTTGCCTTCAGAGAACTTCTTACATGTTCACATCCCCTTGACCAGCTGTCTAAAGTTCTCTCAGACTGGTTGTAACTTGCTGACCACCTATAGAACATTAATGCTGGGCTTAAAAAAATCCCTTCCATAGTGAAAGTTTATATGTAAGATGACAGGTTCCAAGTTGGTTTTAAAATGTAGCCCATCAGATTCCAGCATATTTTCAAAATCCTATTTCCTCTCAATGCATATTGTTGTTAAGTGCCTTGGAGTTGCTTCCAACTCATAGTAACCCAGTATAGGGTTTCCAAGGAATTAATTTAGAATAGCGGCCTTGGAGTTGCTTCCAACTCATAGTAACCCAGTATAGGGTTTCCAAGGAATTAATTTAAAATAGCGACCTTGCAGTTCAAACCAACCTTTTGGTTCAGTGCTTATCCTACAGCACTAAACCAAGACTCTGAAAGCTATATGAGGATGCCTCAAAAAAAATCCAAGATGGAATTAAACAATAATGGAATTTTACCACCAACTTTTTGAAGTCTGCTTATATTACACTAGAGTTACCTGTGGGATGGGGGTAGGGGGAGCAGGGGTGGGATTGAAGAAACAAACTTTAACATCACAGACCTCCATTCTAGCCATGTATACTTTCATATACACATGAGTGTGGTACCATAGGATTGGCAGTGGACTGCTAGCCACAAAGTTGTTGGTTCGAACCCACCAGCTGCTCTTTGGAAACCCTAACCCACTCAACAGCTCTTAAGAGCAACAACACATATTAATTAGTGCAATATATGGATATAGTTTTTCATATGTGGAATTTTGTTGTTTTTATTCTTAGTGCCATTGAATCAGCTAAAAGTCATGATGACTCCACGTACAACAGAACAAAATGCTGCCTGGTTCCATGTCATCAGCATGGTCGATGGAATGCTTGAGTCCCTTGATAACTTTCAACCTATGAGGTTGTGGTAATCAATAGGGTTTTCATAGACTAATTTTCAAAAGAATATTATGAGGTCTTTGTGAAATACTGGTGGTATAAAGAAAGGAAATCCAAGTTAAATATCAAATCCCAAATTTCTACTTCTTTGATCAACTTTTATACCAGCTATCTGGTAGCGTAGTGGTTACGAATCGGGCTGCAAACCTTAAGGTCAGCAGTTCGAAACTACCAGCTGCTCCGCGGGAGAAAGATGAAGCTTTCTACTCCCGTAAGGATTTACACCCTCGGAAACCCTGTACAGGGTCACTATGGGTTGGAACCGACTCGACGGCACTTAACAACAACAACAACATCCAAATAGCAAACATTTAGTCCTCTGATCCTGGCCACCTGGAGCTATATGAGAACAAGTAAAAAGGACACCATCTTCCATATTGCCAAGTAGACCCAAGATGTTAGACACCATCTGTATATTTAGTAGTGAAACCCTTTGACCAATATTCCTATTCCCACTTCTCCCTGCTTGGTTTGTTCTCTCTTACCTACCCTTTTATTATATAATTCTTCCAACATGCCTGAAGCATTAGCAGCCTGTTATTAGCATCCTATCATAAGACTCATTTTCAGAGAGAAACCAAAGAGTACCTTAAGCTCGAATTAGATCTGAGAGCATGCATAGTCCATACATGAGTGTCTTCCAACTGATCCTGGACACAAGAATCTCTGGAATGGATCAGCTCATCTGACTCACTGTCCTCTCCAGACCCATTTTAGAACCAAGAGCTGTACTTGGAAAATATCTGGGAGAACATGACTCGGAACTCTATTTACAAACAGAGGAAGGTTAATGGGTGGGAAGGGGCTGGAAGATGTTGAAATATCAGAAATCTAACTGATAAAGATCCAGAACCCCTCAATTTTAGAAGCCCCATGGTATTTTGGTCAGAAGACCTTGTGTTTCTCCTTGTCTGCAAAGGAATGCAATCCTTTTCTGCTTCTCTTTCTCCACAATGATCGCTTTATTTCAATTGACTAAAAGAGTAGGGTAAACCAAAAGGTTGCACAAGTACAGTAGTTCCATGACACTCAATCTTTTGACCTGCAGTTTACCAGTTCAGGAATTCCCCATCTTTTTAGGGTGTCAACCATAGCTTGGAGATAGCCCATGGACTTCCTTATTTGCAACCTGGTGTCTACAAATCTGGCATTTCTACTACTCATTAGATCTTCAGGTGTTTCTAGCATCTGTTTCACTTTTGATTTAAGGTCTCTCACTTCTTATATTCAACAATTTTCTGGAATGACTGAAATAACTCATTACATGTGCTACATTTCCAATTACAACAATTTTAAAGCAAGAGGGATACAAACATAGAAGCCAATAGTAAAAAATCTAGGAGAGTTCCCAATAGCACACTTTCATGTTCCAAAGAGTGTCCTACTCTTATACAAACAAGGATGTCTTTCACCAGTCAGGAAGCACATAGGACTTCCATATCCAGAGCATTTATTGATTTCATTACATAATCACGATTGAGGTCTCATTGTGTAGGCATGATTTACTTACTCATGCCCTCTTCCTCTCTGAGGTTAGTTAGTATCAAGATGTCTAGTGCTTTTTGTGGCCTAGCTAGACTCCCATTCATTTGGATAAAGCATGAAAGATCTTAAATAATAGAGGCATCTCAATTATTCAGGAAATCCCAAGGATTATCTCTCAAGAACCATGGGCATAACCCAAATTAATTAATGGAAAGTAATTTTTTACCTCACAGCATCATAGCAATATGTGTAATTCCCACAGTGCAATAGCACTCTTCATACTTCTTCCTTGTATTTTGCATTTCTATTTGTTCTTTCCTGTTCCTTCCTGCTTTCTGAAATTTATCCCTAAGCAAAAATGTGTGATATCATATTTCTTATTATTCTAAGGAGCAAATATCTTTATAGTATTATTTTTCATTTCTATAGGCTTTATTGCTTAGCTGAAAGTTGAGTCACAGAGGTGAGTTTAGTACTTGAAGGGTAGTGATTAAGAGCCATAATCTCGGGGATTCTACATGTCTCTATCAGATCAATAAGCCTATTCTCTTTAATGATTTTGAGTTTCATCCCACAAATCTCTTAGTCTATTTTACCTTCTATTGTGATCCCTTTCAGAACAGTAGGTACTAGTAACTGGGCCCTATATAGCTCTTCTGGTGTCAGGGTCGAGGAAATTGAGAATTATGTAGTTTATTAGTCCTTTGGACTATTTGTTTCCATATATCTTTGATTTATCTTCACTCTTCTTTGCTTCTAATAGAGAGAAACCAATATTTGCACTTTAGATGACTGCTTTTTAGCTTTTCAAACACTAGTCATTAATCACTGCAGTAGAACGTAGAGCAATGTCTTTGTAATCCGTTATGGCCATTGAGCTAAGTGTCCCCAAGACTGTGTAGTCCTAAATTCCAAAACTTAGTCAGTTATTAAAGGTGTCTTCTGTGAATTATATATATAACTTTAATCCAGGAAGTCTGCACATGAAACCACAGTTTTGACTCGTTCCCTTTGTACTCTAATGCTTGAGTGATTATAAACAAATCACCTAGGTCATTGTGGGTAAAGTTTGGAATAAGGCTATGGAGTGGTATTTGAGTCATTATGTCATTTCAAGCCACACCATATGATCATCCGCTTACTTTTATACAGACTCTGGCATTGGGTACATACATATAAGAAAGATATATAAATTAAAGGGAAATTGAAGACACATACATTCGTACTAATTTTTTAAAAATGAAATAAAAGGCAGATGGAAAGGGTCAGGGTTTTTCAGTCAAGAAATTATGGAGATAGTGGTGAAAGAACAGGAAATTAGCAGTTAAGAGTTAGAAGAAGGAAGAAGAAGCCCTATACTTGAGCAATTAAGACACTGAAGTTTCTGCCTGTCGTGGGTTATTTGTGTGTTATTGTATAACTAATTCAACTGCTCCATACCTTTGTTTCTTTGCTATGAAATAGGGAAGTGAATCAAGACTGTGTTTCATAATTCAAGATATATGATCTGCAAACCGGTTTAACTCCCCACTGTAGATCTAAAGATGGAATAGTAAAGGTGGGTAAAGAAGGTAAGAATTTTTATATTCAGGAAGGAAAACAAGGATACAAATAAGTAGCAGGCAGAACATTTTTGCTTTACCCATGTCTGAGAAACACAGGAATAGGTTACTGATCTCTACCTTCTCTAGTTTGAAAATTCTTTGACTTAATACTAAAAGTTTATATATAGTAAATTTAAAAAAAAATTTTATGCAAGAAATAGTTTCTCCTCTACTTCAAATATATCTAAGAAGAAAAACTCATCTTACATGAAAAGCAAATTGAATCTGCTAAAGTATCTCTAGGGCACCTCTAGGGCATCTGGCATTGAACCCAACATTGTTCCTTGTCAAAATGGGTGCAAAGGAAAGAACTATAAAAATTGCAAAAACAAATTCACTTACATTAATCTAAGATGGCATCTGTTGTTATTGCTGAAGCTCTGTTCCTATCTGATACAGGGCTATATGACCTTGAGAGGAAAGTACAGAAGTTTCTGCAAAGAGACAAAAATAAAAGATTGATATACTTTTATATGTGAATTACGAATCCATACATTAAAATTTCATTTTAAAAAGTCCTAAATATGAGATTGATTACAATGCTTTTAGAAAATAAATTAACATGCTTGCTGTTTATATCATAGATGCTTTTTTTCTCAGTTTGTGAAATGTTTTACAATAAAATATACATATGTATCTAAGAAATTAAAAGGTAGTATATATAATGGTTCACAATTTAAAATATGATATTTATGAAGCTATTCATCTGTGACCTGATATAAATATGCATTTCTATAAAACATACATTCGTACAACACATTATATGTAAAAGGAGTCTTTGGTTTGATACTGTAAGATAAACATGAACTGCAAATTTGGGTTGAGCTGCAAATTCTGCGGATCAGATTCACCAGCCACTCTTTGGAAACTCTATACAGAGTTGATATGAGTCAGAACCAACTTGATGGCAGTTAAGAACAACAGTGACTAAAATTTTTTAAAAAAAATGATACATGCTCCATAGCAATGATTTCAAAAGAAGTTAGACATCCGGTAAGCTATTTTGCCTTCATGAATACAGAAAGAGTGTTTCTTGACCATTTGAGATGAGTACATTTTAAAGAGAGTAATGGACTCAGTCTTTAACAGTAAACCTTTAAAACAGAATTAGTAAAGGAGGAAATACTAATCAGTCATAATTATTTATATATAATTATATATATATAAATGCTTTTTTCTCTTTTCTTCTTCTCCAGACTCACGTATGATGGAAGGGTGAACATGAATCATGACCTATCAGATGTTTTATCCTGATTCTGATTTCTACATAGCTGCTGAATCCACTGTTGTGTTTTCTGGGCTTTGCCTTCCTGATCAGTGTCTGCTTTCCTTTGTTCTCCAGGATGCTTCGAGGTTGCTTTCCTACTATGATTAATACCACACTTACTGCTCCATAACCCAATATCTGTGAGTCTGCCTGGAATCTGGCAACAAAAACCCTCATTCTGATCATTCCTTTTGCTGAATATTTAATGGTGGCCTTTTTCATCGTGCAAGGATGGATGCACTAAATTCTAATAAGAGTAGATAGATCTGCTGTTGAGTTACATGTTATACTAACTTATCCTATGAATGACTGAAATGACTGTGCTGTGAAATCATTAAGATAGAAAGTTAAAGTCTCTAAATTTATCACAATTAATATTGATAAAAAATCAGAATGAATATATGTCTAATTGCCAAAATTCAGTAACTAAGTATAAGTATACAATTCTAAACAGAAAGCAATACTTTATTCAGTAGTGGATACAATTATGAAATTGCTAGCCAAATGTTTGCATTTACTCAAAAGTTTATCTAGAAAATAGATTCAAAAGAGATTCACGTATATTAATGGATGTGTAATCTATTACACAGGGCTGGTGTGGTTACTCCATACACTGGACTGTCAACTGCAAGGTCTGCAGTTCAAGCCTACCAGTAGCTTCTCAGGAGAAAGATAAGGCATTCTACTCCTGTAAGATTTAAAAAGGGTCAAAAACCCTAAACAGGGTTGCTGTGAGTCGGAACTGACTCAAAGTTACTTAACAACAACAACAGCAACCTATGGCACATGTTTAAGGTCATTTTCAACATTTTTTACAAGCATTATAACATTTCTTGCAACTTCAAAACTAACCACAAACCCATTTCCATCAAGTCAATTCCAACTCATAGTGATTCTATATGGAGTTTCTGAGACTGTAAGTTTTTTATTGGAGCAGACAGCCTTGCCTTTCTCCCTCTGAGTTGATGATAGGTTTGCACAGGCAACCTTGTGGATAGCAGTCCAGTTCTTAGCCTGCAGCACCACTTGGGCTTTTTACATTGACATCAAGCAGCACAGCCTTTGATTGCTCAGACTTAGAGAAGCATTGCCTGTTACAGAAATATTTAACCTAATTTATTGATACAGTGCTAAATGCTCAGGTACTTAAACCGAATTAATGCTTTTTGCAAAGGTATGTGGATACTGTTGATCATTTCCATTTCCAGAAAATCACATGAACTCTTCCAGAGGCAAACAACTCCATCAAAACTATGCATGTTTACTGCTGATTGCTCACTTAGTTTATTGCTGTTGTTAAGTCCCATCGAGTTGATTTTGATTCATAGCAAGCCTGTATAGAGTTTCTGAGGAGCAACTGGTGGGTTTGAAATGCTGACCGTGTTGTTAGAAGTCCAGTGTTTAGCCTACAGCACTACACCTGGACTTACTAAAAGAAATATGAAGTCTGGGAGAGTGTAAAAGATACAAAAAAGTAATAAAAGATGTCAACAGAGTTAAATATAATTTAAGAAGTGAACTTTCTTTAAGTTTTATATCTGTGACTGATTCTATCAACCTCGGTCTCCTTATTTTTGTTCTGAAAGGAAATTAGAGATTGATCTTGATTGACAACTTCAAATAAACAACAGTTGTCTATTTGGTATAACACATATAATCCAATGCTTAGAGGATTATATGTTTGGATCAGCAATGGGCTCATATTTAATAAATGAAAAAAAGGTGTGTTCTAAGAATAAGCCAACCCAGCTTTATTCACTGACATGCTTTTTAAACAACTCAAAGGCCATATTGCTTAGTAATTTATTCAACCAGTACTAGAATCAAATTTTTCAGTGTTACTCTTGGACAATCTCTGTTCCCCAAACTTTGACAATAAAAAAAGAAATTAATTGAGGTGCTGAAATATTAGTGGGAAAATTCTGTGCTGCTTCAGGCACTTAAATGCAATCACAAAAGGTTATATTTTGAAATATGCCAAATGTCTCCACAAAGGTGTACAATGTGCAAGTGTGTGTGTATTTCCTAGATTGAAATCAACTGATATTACTATGTTGACTTAAGTATCTGCAGTTGACAGTGCACCCTTCAGGCATTTTGGAAATCCTCAACTAACTGTGCAGACAGCTGACAGAAAAAGAATGATGAATTAACAAACTCAGGTGCAAGGATAATAGCAAAAAGATGTCTAAGAAAAATTTAGAAAGTTGGTTTGTAAATACAATGGGTCTATAAATTTTCACAAAGCTCTTAACCACTAAGATTTAAAAGAAGCTATCAGGTAAGATTTAAAAGAAAGTACCATACCTTTAACTATTTATATCTTTAAAATTATTGTAGTTTCTAACAATACTAAAAAAATAGTTGATTAAACAATAGCTATGGCATGGAATATGCGTGGAGTCCTGGTATGGAGCTGCCGCATGATACACGGGCTGCAAGGTCAGTTTGAACTGCAAGGTTGGCAGTTCAAGCTCATCAGTTGCTCCTCAGAAATCCTAAACAGGGTAGCTATGAATTAGAACTAATGAGAAGGCAGTTAACAACAACAACAGTGGAATATGCATATGTTAATAACAGCATAATATTGGGTTTTAGTAGCAGTGAATAAATAATATTCTAATCAGAGAATTATGCTAGTATTCTAAATATAAAATAGAAGCATGTTGACATTTTTATTATGGAGAACTTAAAATGCATCGCTATATGAAATTGTTCAAATAAGCTCACCGTGTATGAGAACTTCCAAGTTATCCTTACTAGGAAACAGGACAGATCTAGGTTTTACCCATTCCATTAAAGTACAGTGCTCTTTCATATAGCATGCAATTTGAGGAAAATTAAATAATTTTAATAATTACATGGAGGTAAAAAGATGAATATTAATCAGATCTTGAGAGTGAAATTTATCATTTATAGTACTCTTGAAGAGCATTCACATTGGTTCTCATCTGAGAATTTCTATATCTTATTCAATATCACCTTAAATAAAGGATAATTGCTCTTTTTTTGAAAGATTAATACAGAATTAACACTTTCTTATCAACAAGAATAAAAAAAATTATCACATGAAGCGCATTAAAATCAAAGTTAGATTGATAGATATAAAGCATCCTGAAATTTATTTAAGTGCACACTAATTCAATTTTGATCTCCTTTAAGCAATATCTTTTTCAAACTTCACATAGAACTCATTTATACTTGCACTTATTTATGTACTGAAGTATATAGACGTTATTTCTAATAATGAGTTTTATAATTATTTTATCATACTTTCTTTTGTATTATTTATGAAAATATCTATTTACTTATATTTAACCTTCTTGCTCGCAGTAAGTGTAGAACATTTCACTTATATCTTGCCTAAATTATTTTTGCACTCTGAGCATACCTCACTTGTGTAATGAACATGCTTTACAAAAATTGAATTGAATTACTTACCTACAGTGGAACTGAATTTCAGCTTAAACCTATTGGTAGAAGAACTTGGAAATATAAGTAACTGTGTTTGGATAGGTATTTAAAGAGTAACTAGAAATCAGGAGAATATGTTTTAAAGTCATGGCAGAGCACATATTGTTTTCTAGTTAAGCCCTAACATTCAGGTGGATTGTTCAACTAAACCACACTGACAAGGAGAAAAAGTAAAGAATGGTAACTTCAAAAATACATAAATTCTATTCCTTTTTTCCTATTAGCAAATATGAGTTAATTATTTACAAAATCCATCATCTTCTGAGAATACATAAAAGGATGAGCATTACCAAGAGTTAACATTGCAATCTGACATCACAAAACTGCCTGCCACTAGAGAATCCTACATGAGCTGCGGGGGTAGATATTGCTGGAGGCAGGGCTGACTTATGCAGCTCACCATGACATGTAGACCATTTCCCCCAACAATTGATTGTATCAGTGTCATAAGCTACTGGAGAGCATATTATTTTCTCTGTGTAAGACAGTCACAATTCTAGAACATGGCAGCATTTCAACAAGAAGTAGAAGTATTGAAGGCAAACCCAAGATGCCAAGACTTGTTTTCTGTATAATTCATTAAATATGTATTTGATGAAGTTATATAAAAAGTCTTGGAAATAATTTTTAAATAAAAGAAATAAATATGGACAAAATATATATTGCATCTGTGAGTGCTTACTTTATGTTTAACAATTTTAAAAGAGCATTACACAAAGTAGATCTTTAAGCCTCACAACAAACCATTTCATTATTATTTTTATCCCTAGTTCATAAGTGAAGTGTTGAGGCATAGAGAATTTTAGCAAATTTTTTAAATGCACACATCTTGCACATAATATAAAATCTCTCTTAAGTCAGAATCATTGCATTTAATAAAATTCCAGACCTTATAACTGCTTATTTTGAATATAGTCAAATTATAGGTAATGTATTTATTATAAAAAAAAAAAACTTATGATTAGCACCTATACCAGTACTACTGATGATTAGAAGATATTAATAGATCAATATTAATTCCTTGATTTTGGTAGTTGTATAGCGTTATATGGATCCTGGTGATGCAGTGATTAAACTGCTTGGTTGCTAACTGCAATGTTGGCAGTTCAAACTCACCAGCCACACCTCATAGACAGGGTAGCTATGAGTCAGAACAACAACATTTAATTATTGTAGAAATTTCATCTTCCAGCTAAGAAACAATGATCTTAAACTTCCAAGCAGTTCCATTTATCTAATAATTTCCATGTTATATAAAATGTATATGTTTATGTTCTGAGTTTGGTGCTCTAGGATCAGCACTGGCCTGTGAGCCACAAGGTCAGCAGTTGCTCTTCAGAAACCCTATACTGGGTTGCTATAAGTCAGAACAAACTCATTGGCATTTAACAACAACAAACTTTCTGAGAGGATAAGTACATATTATAGATCCTATTTATGCATTGCTAATTCAAGCTGGCATATTCATTTATTTAGGCCAAATTAATAACATGATTGATACATATAAATAAAAAAATAATTTGTATTTTTTATGTAGTAACATTTTCATACAGTGTTTTAGATACATAATTTATAATTGACAATTACAAAAGAAATAAGTACATATAATTCCAAAATAAATAAATAAAAGTCATGCAAAGAGCATTCTCATTTGTGGTTTGAACAAATTTAGAATTTGAGCTTGGACAACTTATTTTATTATTTAATATATATTTATTTATCTCATCTGTAAAATTGATATTTTGGTCTATTAATTATTATCTTGCTAAGTTTTAACCAGGATGAATTTTACAGATCAAAACATGCTTTTGTTGGTAAATATTGTTGAGTAGGTGCCAACTAATATTGACCGTATAGGCCTTCCAGGAGTGGCTGGTGGGTTTGAACCACCGGTCTTATATTTAGTAGTTCATTGCTTATCCTACTGTGCCACACCAAGACTCCTGATCAAAACATCTATGAATTAAATGTGAATGCATTCTCAGTGATTTTTAAATTCTAACTTGAAAATATATTTTATTATGCTTTAATGAAAGTTTGCATAACAAATTATGCTCTCATTTAACAATTTTTGTTCCATGACATTGGGTACAATTTTCACAATGTGTCAGCATCCTCATTATATCCCTTTTGCTTGTTCCATTTCCATTAATCTGGCTTCCCTGCTACCCTTGTCTTCTCATCTTTGCTTTCGGTAAATGTTGATTATACAGTTTCTTGCAATCAACATTGTTAAAGGGAGGACATTACTCATGAGTGGCATTATTTATTGCATAAGTCAATTTACAATTTGGCTGAAAGGTGAGAACCAGAATGATTTCAGCTCCAAGTTCTAAGGTAATTTAGGGAGATAGTCTCTGGGGTTCCTCCAGTCTCTATCAGTCCAGTCATTCCGGCCTGTTTAAGAAACCTAAATTTTATTCTATATTTTTCTCCCATTATATTTGGAAAATTCTATTGTGTCCCTGGTTAAAAGTATTGGTAGTGGTAGTCAGGCACCATCTAATTCTTTTCTCAGGCTAGAAGAGGTCATGGTTTGTATTGGCTATTAGTTTGTGTGAAGACTTATTTCTTCTTTGAGTATTTGGTCTCATTCATTCAATTTTGTTCCAAAGAAGTAGAGATAATAGTTGCAATTTTGTTGCCCTCTTTCAAGTCTTTAACTTCCCAGGGGTTTCTCACCAGACTAGGATACAGAGCATTATCTTGATAATTGATTTTATGTCAATTGGCTGAGTTATCCCACAAGAATTTCTTCATTTTTCTTCAGTTCACATAAGCAATAGATAAGAAATCAAAAGACATAGTGGTGGTGGTGGTAATGTGCTGTGGAGTTGGTTCTGACTTATAACCACCCTGTATAGGGTTTATGTGGCTGTAAATACAGTACTGGGCAAATCTGCTACAAAAGACGAAAGTTTTAAAATGAAAAGCTATCACTCTGATGATTATGATTTGTCTAACCCAAGTCATGCATGTGAAAGCTGTACAATCAAAAAGAGACACAGAAGTAGAGTTAATTTGATTGAATTATGGTGCTAGCAAAGACTATTTACTATACCATGGACTGCTAAAAACACAAACAAATCAGTCTTAGAATAGATAAAATCAGAATATCCCTTAGATGAAAGGATGGTAAGAATTATACTTACTTACAACAGAATATCCCTTAGATGAAAGGATGGTAAGAATTATACTTACTTGTAACTAAGTTACATCTAACTTACTTTGAACTTGTTACCAAGAAAGATGCATAGCTAGAAAAGGACAATATTTTTGATAAAGTAGAGAGCCAACAAAAATGAGATAATTCATCAAAACTGTGGACTGATATAATAGCCACAACAATGTATTTAAACATATCAACCATCATGAAGATGGTGCAGGGCTGGAAAGCATTTCCTTCAGTAATGACTTTACAATAACCCACAATAATGCAATTCATATCTCAGTAAGATAGTATCCTATTCCTCAGCTCTGAAGCAAACTTTAGGTTTGTGAGAAAAATGAGTAGAGAAGAAGACATACTTTGTAACCTCAAAGATAATATAGTTGTAGCAGGTATACCACTCAAAGTATTGTTTTCTTATCTGAATGTAATACCCATTTTTTAAGATTTTCTTAGGACCATATGGCAAAAGCAAAAGAAAAGTATCTGGTTGTCAAGTGCCATCAAATCGGTTTTGACACGTAGCCACCCTGTGGAAGTTTGAATTGCTGACCTTGTGGTTAGCAGTTACATGCTAATACTAAACTCTCACACCAGTTAAGTTAATCTTATGCTCAGATTGTTTTTAATTTTGATGTTTAAACAGTAGCTAGGTTTTACTTGGGTTTTCATACAAAAATGTTTGCATTGTGCAATGTCTATAAAAGAACCACTGAAATTAATGAAGACATTTCTCTATGATTGAAAAATTGATTTAGGATATGAAGATGGAAATGAAGGATTCAGATAAACCAGTATTTCAGCATCTAAATCAAGTAAACAGTATTATAATCCATTGACTTGTTCTGTGACCTATTAACACTTTCTCAGTAAAGAAGAGAGTAGTACTCAGTTAAATATTTTACCTACTTAACTATAACTATTTAACTCCTTCTGACTCATAGCGATATTATAGATCAGAGTAGAACTTCTTTCTAGAGTTTCTGAAGATGTTAATCTTAATGGGAACAGACAGACTCATCTATGCATAGACTATGGTGTCTTGAGTACTGCTGTGATTCTGGAAGCCATGCTACCAGTATTTTAAACACCAGCAGGGTCAGCCATGCCACCATGGATAGGTTTAGTCTGGAATTCAAGACTAAGACAGACTATGAAGAATGAGAACTGATTATTTCCAAATATTTAGTCATTGAAAAGTATATAAAGAGAAGTGGAACAGAATACTGAATATTTAAGCAAGATGAAGAACAAAAGAATATTGTTAGATATAATGCATGAAAATGAACCCCTCATGCTGGAAGACATTCAAAATATTACTAGTGAAGAGCTCCCTCCTCAAAGTAGATTTGACCGTGATGA
>NW_006408581.1:3866535-3874039 GCF_000296735.1 Chrysochloris asiatica | reverse complement strand
TTGTGTTTTCATTCTCATTTATTTCTAGGAACTTTGTGAATTCGCATTTAATTTTTTCTACTACCCAGTCGCTTTTCAGCAGGGTGTTATTCAGTTTCCAAAGTACATCTATTTTCAGACTTAAGAACCATTAAGATCAGTCTAAAAAGTGCAACAGATTATTAACTGTCACTAAACAAATCATAATGCATATGGAAAGATAGGTTTAAAACACATATTATGGATAAAGTAATTAACATATAAGGATCTCTGGTAGCATAGTGGTTAAGAATCAGGCTGAGAAGATTAAGGTCAACAGTTTGAAACTACCAGCTGTTCCGTGGGAGAAATGTGAGGCTTTCTGCTCCTGTAAAGATTTACAACCTCAGAAATCCTGTACAGGGTCACTATGAGTCGAAACCGACTTCACGGCACATCACCACCACCACTAACACCATCACCACCATACTTGGATATGAAGTTATGACAATGATAAATATGAATGGTAGGTGGTCTCTAAAGGATAAGAGGGAACACAAGTAAAATCAGATATATAGTTTCAGGAGAGAGACGAAAAGTATAAGAAAACATTCTTTTGAAATGCAAGACTTGAAAAACACAGAAACTGACTAAAGAACTGTCTTTCATATACTGATTAGCAGACTATATACAAAAATATGAATTCATAAAACTAAAAAAAGAAGAAAAAAATAGTAAATATTTTAGAAAATAAAGAAAGAATGGAGATAATAGAATGAGAGAAAAAGAATGAAAAGAAGAATCCAAGAATATGTGGGAAAACAGCATATATTGCATCATAAATATAATTAGAATTCCAGAAAGAGAAGGCAAAGAAGACTTAATCTACAAGAAATGTTAAATTAGTTTGAGAAGAAATATGAGTGGGCTTCAAAAAGTCCATGGAAAAATTGAATTAAAGATAATGAATTTTCCACCATATTTTTAGAGTCCTTTTGTATAACAGATGTAAACCTAGGTCCATTCACTCACAGAAAGTGCTGGAACATGAATAATTGTAACATTAATTTACATTTCTCTACTTGTTAATAATTCTTAAAGATAACTGAATGTTAAAGCAAAAAAATTTGTATCAAATTATTGACATATTAAAAAGTTAAATTGAGTTCCTGGTGGTGTAAAAAGTAACATCATAAACTGCTAACTTGTTGCAGACTGCAGGTACTGGGATGTTGAGGACCAGTGTCATGGATGAAAATCCAGCACATGGCCGCACTCAGACTTACTGGCCAGAGACCCTGAGGGCTCAAGGAAGTAACTTCCAGATGTCCCGGGTTCATTGGCTTTTATGAACTCACTTTTGGGCTAATTTGCTTTAGTCCTACTAATTCATTCTATGCTTCGAACTCCAGTAATTGTAGCTTCTGAGAAAATGGTTTCTTATGTGCCTCTCTTAATGTCTCCACTGTGTTGGCAGTGCTTAAGGTTCTAGGAACAAATCTCTCTGAGGAAAAATCTCTGGCCACCTGGCAAACATGGCTTTTCTTTATCAGAATATTCAGTTATGTTTGATATTAACTTAATACATGAGCCCTTGATACCCGTGGACAAATATTAAAACAAAACTTAGTCTAAAGCCGAGGCCTGAAAGTTCCTAGGGCAAGTTTGCTGGGAGACGCTGGAGAAAAAACTCCCCTAAGGAATTCACCCAAAGTAGATCTGCGAATTCCAGGGTTTTGTCCAAAGAACAATAGTGTCAGCCATCTTAAATCATCCCCAGGTGCAGATCTTTGACCTAGGCGTCTTTCTTCCTCCTGCAAGTCTTGGCTAGGCAGCTGACACAGCGGGACTCCTCCTAATCCTTTTCACCTTTTCCCATTCGAGATTAGGTGCTATAGGTATGTTAATTCGCCTGGAGAAACCTAGTTGCTGCCCAGTGATTCGAACCTGAAAAGTACTATATAAATTTGCTTGAATTTCTGGAAAATTAAGGATGTTAGATTATCAAGACAATTTGTGATGTATGTTTTAAAATTTGATTCCTGTAAATCATTGTGTCCTGTTTTGAATGATTCATCACATTTCACTTCTGCACTCCGTCTTAATAAACCCCGCCTTCCTTTGTGTAAAGCTCCTCCCCGGAATAAAACGGAGGAACAGACCAAAGTCCGCTTGTGTTACGGCTTGCAGGGCATGCATTGCGGTTTGCAGTACGGGCAGGCATTGCAGTTGGCAAGGTGTGCAAACGGCATGCATAGCCAAAATGTCTACAATGCAGGATCTGTCTGACGCCAGTTACGCATCCACTCTAGTTCCGGAGTGTCTATGTGTCTCTCTCATTGTGTTTTTGCGTGTATTCTTTCTCTATCTCTGTTGCCGCCAGATCTCCCTACTTTGTGAACCAAACTCTCGTGTCGAGGCCGGTTCTCGACAATAACTAACAGTTGAAGATTCAAGTTCACTCAGAGGTACCTCATAAGAAAGGTCTTGTAACTTACTTGTGCAAAATCAATGATTGAAACCCTATGAGACAGTGTTTTAACTTGGCACAAAAAGTGTCACAATGAATAGCAGTTAACTGAACAGCAATTAAATAAAAGTAAATGTATGACAAAAGTAGCACAAAATATAGATGAGAGATAATTAAGAATACAATGTTGTAAAACCTTACACTACAAATTAAACAAGTTTTTTTGTATGTGGAAGCAAACTGAGATTAAAGTCTTACATTGTAAACAAATGCTAAGAAATCCACTTAATAAAACAATAAAATGGGACATTAAAAACAGGTCAAGAGAGGAGATTTTATATGTACTAACATTTCCCACTCAAATATGGTAGTGGTGGTGGTGTGGGTCATGGAGTCGGTTCTGACTCATAGCAACCCTGTATAGGATTTCTAATGCTGTAAATCTTTATGAAAACAGACAGCCTCATCTTTAATTAAACAACATATATCTAGTAAAATGGTAAATTTTAATCCAGCAATATCAACAATCAAATTAAATTTAAATGATCAGAACACAACAGGTAAATGGCATAGCTTCTCAGATATGTCATTGATCTTTTGATCTCATTTTTCCACAAACTTTTTGAAGCTCTTTCATATATAAAAACAATGTTTCATTATATACTGTTTATAGGAAATCCAGTTTAAACTAGATTTCTTGAAAATAGTATACACATACATAGAGTAAATATAAAAAGAAGCACAAATTTTACCATCCAAACAGTAACCAAAAGAAGGCTGGAATACACATATCATTGTTAAAATAGAATTTAGGAAAAAAATTAATTTTCCGTGATACCTTTTGTGATTGTTAAGTGCTGTCGAGTCAGTTCTGATCCATAGTGACTGAAGAAGTTGGTTGCTGTTGTTGTTAAGTGCCATTGAGTTGGTTCTGACTCACAGAGATCCTGTACAGGGTTTCTGAGGAGAGGCTGGTGAGCATGAACCACTGACTGCAGTTCAAACCAACCTTGAAGTCCCGTGCATTAACCCACAGTGCCACTTCTTCAATTTCATCCTCACTGGCTTTGTTGGATGGTGTATAAATTTGAATAATAGTGGTTTTAACTGGTCTTCCTTGTAAGTATATGGATATTATCCTACCATAGACAGCATTATACTTTAAGACAGATTTTAAAATGTTCTTTTTGATGATGAATGCCATTCTTCTTCAATTTGTCATTCCCAGTAATGTGATTGTCACATTCAAATGGCCAATACGAGCCGTCTTCAAGGCCATGTTCAAGGTCTAATGTCTAGAATTTTGATTTTTATGCATTCCATTTTTTGTTTTTGCAACTTCCAATATTAATAGGTTCATACTTTGTACATCCCATGTTCCAATTATTAATGGATGTCTAAAATGGTTTCTCCTCATTTTGAGTTGTGCATTATATAGTTCAGTTAATGCTATTATACCAACGTTAATCTTAATTTAGATAAAGTCTATGTAAGTCTAAAATTATCTAAAAAAAGCAAGTTGGATAAAGAAGTACTAATAATGGTTGCTATGGGAGAGAGGCAGATGGTTCATAAAGATGAACAGTTAATTGGCATTAAGGACACTACTGAGATGCTGTAAGCATCCTAAAATTTCTTAAGGTGATGGTTGCACAATTTGTTAAATCTATTGAAAAGTTTCTTGACTGTATATTTGAAGTGGATAAATTATCTGATATAAATAGTATGCCTCAATAAACTGTGTGTCTCACCAAGTACAGTATGTACTATAAAAACAGTTTATTTAGTTTTTACAAGTATCAATCCTTTGAAAGCCCTGTCTTAGAAAACTACATTAATATGTAGGACAGTGCTGTTATATCCTTCCTGATCACAGATTATTTTTTATCAGTTCTATTCTGGCCCATTTTCCACAACAATGCCAATAAGATTGAGCAGGAGAATTTTTAGAAATTCTTTACTTTTTGAAATATATATGACTCCTTACTTATAAAAGGAGCTCTAGTAGTGTAGTGGTTACAAATCAGGCTGCAAACCTTAAGGTCATCAGTTCGAAACTACCAGCTGTTCCATGGGAGAAAGATGAGGCTTTCTGTTCTTGTAAAGATTTACAGCCTCAGAAACCTTGTACAGGGTCTCTATGAGTCAGAACCAATTCCACAGCACATAACTACCACCACCTTACTTACAATGTTATTCCAACTTGCAAATTGTACATTAAGTAAACATCAATAAATGTGTATGATTGACTTTAGATGACTTTGGTGTTTACAATGTCAATGGATTAGATAATGATGCCTTCTGTTATACATAAAGTTTCCATGAGTCAGAGACAACTGGGTGACAATTGATAACAACATCAAGAAATTTGTCGCTTAAAAACATCTCTAACCATACAATTTAATTAAATATTTTACAGGACATTTTCATATTAAAATATTTAATTGACTTATCTGTATTATGAGACTATTTTGCATAATCTCTGTATTATGAGACTATTTTGCATAAACATGGTGGTGTATTGTACATAGAGTCACTAGTAGTCAGAACTAACTCAATAGCACATGACACCAACAAAAATTTACATAAATAAATATGGAATGTGTTAGAATTAAAAGATAAAATATAAGTAGCAACTGGTACATAAAGTTATTTTATCCAATACTCATATATAAAGAACAGAAAATAAAACAACACAAAAATAACAAGACTATCTGTTTGCTCACGTCTATAAATGTGTATTTTAAGATTATTATGCTCAACATAATAACACTATAACAATATTATCTACTCATATAAAATATTGTCAATGAGATTTAAAATCATGATGGTAACTTATTGCATTTATCTCTTTGGTGCTTGATGAGACCACTGTTTTGGCAGCTTAGAATTAATTTCCCTTAAAAGAATACAAAAGTAGAAAAAAATGCCTATTTTGTAGCTCCAAAAATGAGATTGTAGTGTTTTTTTCTAAAGGAAAGAAAGATTGGATGCCACCAAATGTGCAAGGTAGACCTTTATTATTTTCATATTCATATGTGGAAGTTGTAGTACTTGAAATGAAATGAAATTAATTAATGCAAAATATGCTGTAAAAAACATCAAAGAAAATGGTATTTCATAAAATATACAAATAGCAGAAACAAATATGTAAATATATTCTGTCTAAGCATGGACTTCACCAGGTGGAATACACAGAAATCAAATCGAATACATCTGTGGGAAGAGACTGTGGAAATGCTCCTTATCATCAACCAAAACAATGCCATGAACCAACTGTGGAACAGACCATCAATTGTGCAAGTTCAAGCTGAAGCTAAAGAAAATAAAAACAAGCCCATGTGAGAGCCAAATATGACCTTGAGTACATCCTACTTCAAACTAGAGATCATCACAAAAAGAGATTTGCAGCATTAGAGCCTAATGATCAAATACCAGAACACTTGTGGGATGACAACAGAAACATCATATAAGAAAAAAAGCAAAAGTTTCTTAAGAAGACAAGGAAGAAGGTAAACACCAAAATGGATGCCAGAAGGGACTCTCAAACTTGCTCTCCAGTGTAGAAATGCTAAAGCAAATGGAAGACATGAGGAGGTAAGAGACCTGAACAGCAAATTTAAAAGGGCAGCTCGAAAAAACTAAGTTTTATAATGCAATGTGCAAAGACCTGGCAGAAGAAAACCAAAAGGGAAGAACACACACCGTATTTCCTGGGCTAAAAGATCTGCAGTGAAACTTCAAGCTTCTGCTTGCTATATGAGAAAAAAATACTGAATGATGTTGGAAGCATCAGGAGAAGATGGAAGGAATACACAGTACTGTAGTATAAGTATTGGACTAGTAACCACAAGGTCAGCAGTTTAAACCAGTCAGTCCTCTGAAACCATATACAAGGTTGCTATGAGTCTAAACTGACTCAATGACACTTAACAACAACTTTACCCCCTAAACAAAGTTAATATTCAATCTTTTCCACAGGTAGCATATGATGAAGAGCTAATGGTACTTACTGAAGGAAGAAGTCCAAGCTTAACTGAAAGCATTGACAAAGAATAAGGATTGAGAATTGACTGAATACAAATTTAAATCTTTCACCAAACTGATGCAGCACTGGAGGCACTCAAACTACCTAGACCAAAAAATTAGTATGTCGGCTACCTGGCTGACTGATTGGAAGAGCTCCATATTTGTAACCATTTCCAAAGAGAGGTGACCCAGCAGAATGCAAAAAAAAAAAAAAAAAAATACCATAGGCAAGCAGTTTTGCTAAATATAATTTTAAAAATGGCTGCAATAGTCTGAATTCAAATAAGGATATGGAATGAGTGATATCACTGGTCACATCAAATGGATCTTGAAAGAAGGCAGATAATACCAGAAAGTTGTTGACCTATGCTTTAATGACTACACAAACTCTTTTGACTATATGGGTCATAACAAGCTATGGATAAAATTGAGAAGAATGATAGTCCAGAACATATGCTCTTGAGGAATCTGTACATAAACCAAAAGGCAATCGTTCAAAGGGAACAAGAGAAACTGAATTGTTTAAAATCAGGAAAAGTGTTCGCCAGGAAAATATTCTTTCTCTACATTTATCCAATCTGTGTTATGAGAAAATAATCTAAGAAGCTAGATTATATGAAGAAGAAAAATGCATCAAGATTGGAGGAAGACTTATTAGCAACCTGAAATATGCAGATGATACAACCTTGATTGCTGAAAGGGAAGAGTACTTAAGGCCCTTACTGGTGAAGAGCAAAGGCTTCAGTATATCACAACTAGAGCAACAAATAACATCATGAGAAATGGAGAAAATATTGAAGTCTTCGAAGACTTCATTTTGCTTGGTTTGACTATCAAAAGACCTCTTTTATAGTGTTCAAGAGCAAAGATGTTAGTTTGAGGACTAAATTGTGTCCAACCCTAGCCATGGTACATTCAGTAATCTCATAAGAATGGGAAAGTTGGACAATAAATAAGGAAGAACATAGAACTGATGCATTTGAGTTATAGTGTTTGAAAAGAATTCTGCAAGTACTAAGGAGCTCTGGTAGCGTAGTGGTTACGAAT
>NW_006408581.1:3848004-3865675 GCF_000296735.1 Chrysochloris asiatica | reverse complement strand
TCTTCCTTATTCACTGTCCAGCTATCGCATCCATATGAGGTTATTGAAAATACCATGGCTTGGGTCAGGCGCACCTTAGTCCTCAAGCTGACATCTTTGCTCTTCAGGTAAAATGTTTAGGATCTTTGAAAAGAAGACGACCCCCAACAAGATGTATTGGCAAAGTGACACCAGCAAAGTGCTCAAGTGTAACAAAGATTGTATGGATGGTACAGAACCAGGCAGTGTTTTGTTCCATTGTGAATAGGATCTCTGTGAGTCAGAACCAACTTGATGTACCTAACAACACAAGCATTCAAGAATACACACTCTAATCACTCTGTAGATTACAATTCTGACTTCCTGGTTTTGTGTGTTTTTTCTGACTTTTACATTGTCTCAATATATTATTTTTGTATCCTGAAAAAAACTTTCCATATTTTGTGAATAAGCTAAAAAATTTTCATTGTCTTTCAATCAAAGGAATGCATCGCCATCAATTTAAAATAAAAATAATTAGAAAAATTTTTTAAAAAATCTGATCCTAACTATAATTTTCTTTAATATATTTCTTTATACAACTATGTGCACTTACTGTTGTGTTAATATAATTTAGGGGTCCTGGTGTGGGGTTGTAGGTAAATCCACTGGACTGCAAAGTTGGTTTGAACTGCAAGACTGGTGATTCAAGTTCACCAGTCACTCCTCAGATACCCTATACAGGATCCCTATGGGTCAGAACTGACTTGATGGTACTTAACAATAACAGCAATGATATTACTTAAAATATATGGACAAAGCAGTGTACAATCATGTCAAAAATTGTGAAAGGTGTGAAACTGCATACTACTTGCAAGCAAAAAATTAACATGCTACATACTGTTGTATGTTGTTTACAGGACATGAGACTCATG
This sequence comes from Chrysochloris asiatica, assembly GCF_000296735.1. NCBI lineage: Eukaryota > Metazoa > Chordata > Mammalia > Afrosoricida > Chrysochloridae > Chrysochloris > Chrysochloris asiatica. Next base: position 3,864,782 of record NW_006408581.1, on the reverse strand, counting down.
AATCAGAGAAAAAATGACTTCATTATTTATGAAGCAGCAAGATGCAGGAACATCAGCATGTGTGTTGATCCCCTTAGATGCCAAATCCTGCATTGTGATACAGTATGGACACAGATGAACCATTGTACACACAGTAGGTTAGCTTATAGGAGAGAAACCAACGAGATAACTGTTAGTTACAGTGGACTGTCTCTCACAAATGGTGACCTCATGTGTTACAGATTTGAATGATTTTGTTGGGTTTTCTTGGCTGGAATGTTTATGGGAACAGATTGCCAGATCTTTTTTTTTTTCATGATAAGTCTGGGTGAGTTTGAATTTCTTACTTTTATGCTAATAATTTCGTGTCGCATGGAAAATCCAAATTGAAATTAGGCAGTAAATATACCCACACATGTTTCTGGAAAATAGTATTACCTTTATATATGGAAAATAATCAGTCTTAGAGACCATATATCATCTAAGACTGTGAAGTGTATAGGCATCCTTCAAATTATAGTCTAGAACAGAGGACAGGCAGTACCTTGCTTACACGATGAATATATTTGGAACCCTGGTGTGGCACTGCAGGATAATATGCTGGACTTAAAGGTCAGTTTTAACCAAAAGTTCAGTTCAGCAGCTCAAATCCACAAGTCTCTCCTCAGGAACCCTGTACAGGCTCGCTAGAGATTGGAGCCCACTCAATGGCACTTAACAACATATATATACATGTGTGTGTGTATATATATATTGCTTAACAGGCATTTTGCACCCATATCTCATCTTCAAATGAACCTAACAATGTTTTATAACTTTTCAGAGTTTCATTCCATAGTAGTCACGAATTTTTTAATCAGTATAGATACACATCTCTATCACTGATATGTGATGGGGAGAGGGAACAGAGACTTCTGTACATATAGGGAGACCCTTTGCACTGCTTGTTACAATGGAACACATCTAAACTAATTATAAGGTACAAAGGAAGTTCTTGTGCATCAATTAGGACACAATACAAAAAATTAATGTTTAGCCATTTACCAGAACTCAAAAGTAACCAACATCCCAATTCCTTATCACTAAAAATAAAAAAAGAAAAAACAATGGACAATTTATTACCCAATTGTCTTTAAAATACACATATTGTTTATTATGCTATAATATAATATTTTGTCTGACTCATGAACATGCTCATTATGATTTCCTTATTGTTGGTAAGTGTCGTCAAGTTGGTTCTGACTCACAGCAACCCTTCATAGTGTTTCTGAGGAGTGGCTGGTGGAATTGAAACAGTGATCTTGCAGTTCAAACCAGCCTTACAGTCTAGTGTTTATCCTACAGCTCCAAACCAGGACACTGTGATTTCCATAGCTACTCCTAATACTGTTAATAGCCCAATTTTAGTTATTCTTCCTTAATATATATATATATATTTCTGTCAGCACCTAATCCTTTTCATTAAAACTGTCAAGAAATGTGAAAAAGTGTAGAGAAATGTGAAGGGTATAAGATTTTAAAAGTACCTGCAAGATGACAAGTTGTCGTTGGTGTTTAGTGCCATAGAGTTCTGACTCAGCAACCCTGTATAGCATTTCCAAGGAGAGGCTAGCGAGTTTGAACAGCTGACTTTAGAATTCAAACCAACTTTGTGGTCCAGTGCTTATCCTGCAGTACCACACCAAGAAAAGTTAGCTTATAACAATTCCTTTGATGCTGTTATAAGACAAGACTCCTGAGTCAGACAAAATATTATATTACAGCATAATAAACAACATGTGCATTAGATCCTTTTCCTAATCAAATCTCATAGCTATTACTCAGTAAAGATAGAGATGAATATCTGGACTTGTAATACAGAAGGAGAAAACTGTCTAAGGAATACTGTTCTTTTAGTAAGTTTGCTCTTTGCTTTAGATGGAGCCATTGTTCTTAACAAAGCTAAAGAAAGAAAGCATACATGTCCTTTTCTCCAGAGAATGGAGTCTCTACATCCTAAACACATAAGCAAATCTGTACATTTACCAAAGGGAATGTAATCTATCTCTGTAATTCCAAGATTTTTGTCATATAAATAGCTTTTTAAAAAGATAGTCCAGACCATGGTCTGTTGATATAACATAGACCATAAAGACAATATTGTACATCCTACTTTGGAAAATAGGTCAAAGTCTGGAATATTAAAAGCTCATACACAGCTATCTAAGGTGCAACTATTGTTCTTTGAAGAAAGAAGAATGATGAAAATTGAAGATGCTAGGAATCAATTAGTCCAATGGATCAATTGAATATTTGAACATCAGTCACCGTGACTCTTAGCCCAAAAGATCTTGATGATACCCAGCTATCACCACTAACTGCTCTGAAAGGGATCACATTGGAAGCTCCTGATTGACTGGGAATAAGTGTGGAACAAAACTCAAAATTATAAAAGCAGACAGGGCTTGCTGGTCAGAAAAAGACTAGAGGAACGCAAGACTATGGCCCTTGGCCACGCCTCGGGTCTGGAAAGAAACTCACCTTCATGGGCCTATTTTCAGCTAAGCAGTATATAGGCATATAGGGGAGACAACAGCACCAATAATGCATGCTTACCATGAAATAGTCAATCATTCAAGATCAAAAGGGAAATATTTACTTAAGGACAAATTAAGAAGGCATGGGAAGGAGGGTGGAATGGAAATAGGAACCACAGGGAGGCAGTGGGATAACTATTGTTGTATGGAGATGATTGCAATCATTGATATGAAACAAAGTGTATGATTTATTGAATGTAAAACTCATGATCTTGTCTGTAAACCTTCTCTTGATTAACAATAAAAAGTGAAAATAAATAAATAAAATTGTGGTCCATAAGATCAGACAGCATTGCCTCTTTTACTTGATGTACACCTATGGAGAACTGAATCCCAGAAATCTACACATGCATTAGTATTTAATCACTGAACTCATATTTCTGTAAACTCAAATTATGTTTCTGAGGAATAGCTGCTCCTTTGAAAAATCTGATAGCAATGATGTATCTTCTCATTAATAATGCATGATTTGCCTTAAATATTGTTAGATAAGGGAGCTTCAAACGATGAGCTACTTCCTTTAGCTTGCATGATTTAATACAATATCCTTATCATCATCACAAAGACAAATATTCATTTTTTTACAAATAAAATACTTTTCTTAGAAACAGTTCATTTGTCATTGAACCTATTCCCTTAATATAATTTTTTTTGACAAATTATTTTAGTGACATTGCATAACTTTAAGTCATAAGGAAAAAGAGTTTAGAGACTGTTCTGTGCAAGTTGATGTTTTAGATGAGGAAACTGAGGAAAGTTGAGTTTAAATGCAAGGTGACACAGAACTGGCTACTGACTTCCTAAGTAGTGAGCGGTATTTGGACTTTCCTCTAATTAATGTTAAAATTATTTTACATATTTATCCATTTACATAGAAATACAGAAAATTGTGTAATATTATATGCATATATAGTATTTATGCATACATATATGAATAAAGAAAAGTTAAATGCATGCCAAAGAGTTAACGTATGCAAAATTTTATGCATGCCATTTAGTCAGAAATGTGCAGTGACATTAAAAGTTCCATTAAGATGAATCAATGCCACTGTATCTTGGAAGCTAAGAAGGATTCATTTACATATATAAAACTTTATATTTAAAAAGTCCAGCTTAGAATTAGACAAAATTCCTGATACTATATTTACTCATTATTTATGTGAAGAAAATTAGAAAATAATAAATGGGAAAAACATAAGCATATTATTTTCACATATTTATGGAAGTTGCATGAATATCATGGTAGTTTGTGCTATTGTGTTGATTCTGACTCATAGCATTGTATAGAGTTCTTGAGATGAGGCTGGTGGATTTGAACAACTGGCCTTGTAGTTAGCAATTCAGTGCTCATCCAACAGTGCCACATCAGGATTTCATGAACATAATTATTTAAATTCCCTATGGAAAATTTAAAATAAAGTAAAGTGGAAATTCTCATCTCATTACGAGCTTATATGATATCTTAGGGGAAGAAAGTCAAAGGAGCAGAAATTATTTGAAAATAATAAAATTATACATTGCAATAATAAAATAATTTATAGAAAAAAATATTCATTAGAAAATTATTTTTAAAAGAGCCTACATACTTTAAAGTATCTGTTGTGTAACTGTACAAGCTTCTTATATGGTGATCAAGGTCCACAATTTGCCAATAATTGTTTTTCTTTTTCTCATCCTCACTTCCTTCCCCTACTTCCACATCATTATTTTGTTATAGATCTTTTCATTTTGAAATATTTTGCTTACAATCCATAAGACACATATGAATTAAGCCTTTATCAAAATCATTTTTGAGTGAGATAGCATTTTATGATTAATTTTAAATTAATAAACTTCAGTATTTACCAAAATAATCAGCTAGGTGTGCTTTTTAATTGAGAATAAATATTTACTATATCACATTTAACATTGATAGCTATTAGACTTTCATAACTTCCAGAAAACTTATATGTCTAACATATACAACTAAAGGTAGATAGATAGATAGATAGATAGATAGATAGATAGATAGATAGATAGATAGATAGATAGATAGATAATGGTTAGATAGATAGACAGATATATATGTCAATATTTGTTTAAGCATCTACTATACCGGTGTGGTGCTGTGGTATAAAGCACTAGACCATAAGGTCAATTTGAACCACAAGGTTGGCAGGTCAAACTCACCAGCTGCTCCTTGGAAACCCTATACAGTTTCATTATGAGTCAACACTGACTCAACTGCAGTTTAACAACAACATGCCACAGTTAAGGAGTGTTGATGGTGTTGTGAGTTAGGCTTTGGGCTGCTAATCACAAAGCTAGTGATTCAAACTCACTAGCATTTCCTTAGGAGAAGGATGCCATTTTCTGCTTCTGTAAAGATTAACTGTCTCAGAAATCCCATTTAGAGTTGCTGTGAGTTTAGAGTCAGAATTCTCATGATACTCATAGGTATGCATTTTTTGTTGGTTTTATGCTTTAGTAGAGTTTTGGTTGAGGTCTTAGGAATGAAATATTTTAAATGTGATATTTTTTGTTATTAAATAATTTGCATAGTATATAGGGTAAAACATACCATATATTTAAGTAACAACATTTTACACTCCTCTGAGTTTTCACAGAGGTAAAAGTGACTCTATAGGATAAGTACTGGACTATGAACTATAGGGTTGGTAGTTGGAGCCCATCAATTGCTCAATAAGATGAAGATTTCTGCTCCTGCAAAGATTTGCATCCTTTAAACACTATGCAAGATTGCTATGAATTGGAACGAACTAGCCAGCACTGAACAACAACAACATGAGTTTCTGCACTCTCATTAATGTATATACTGTAGTTATATCTGCCCTGTTCACCATGCTTTATCTCCCCAGGTTACTCCCTCTAGTATTTTAATTCAATAAAACTTGAATCACACCTATTTAATTCTGTGTCTCAGTTTTCATTTTGTCTTATAGCTTCATGCCCATCCTTTCTACCACTAAACTTGTGACTGACTCCCCATGTGTCTTGCTTGGACAATCACCTGTAATACAACTCTCCACATAACTTTGAATTAAGAATAATGATAAAATAACTCAACTTTATGACCATGAATATTAAGTACATATTTAATCCTAATAGACAGTTAAAATACCTATCAACCCACCCCCCCACTCTTCTTGGTGATTACTTTAAAATGTCCTTTCTCTTCCAACGTTCTTTTGCATTTTCACTCTTAGCTGAGGGTTGGCACCCTCCATTTCACCTTATCAAATTAATCATGTGCATTGTGCTTATGATAATCATGTTTGCATGCTAATGGTAATTTCTCACAGCAAATCAACATTTTTTATTTCCCTCAGAGTTTAACTTACTCCTTACATAAGCACACTTTTCATTAGTTTTATAGGGCATGGAATGGTACTGAATATGCATGCACAATAGCTTAGTTCACACATTGCTTTGTTGTCATGATATAGATTATATCATATGGTTAAAAGAGTGAGCTGAGAACAAGAATCAATAAGTATATGTGGGAATCATTATTGTATCTATATTCACAATAATGCAAAATTCTTGTGTTTATATTGGATTAGAGGTGAATACAGAACACATTAAACTATTATTTTACAATATAGCAAAGAACAATTTAAATCTATATTAGAAGTAGAGAAACTCAAGATTGTACAAACAGAGAAAACTTATGTTTGCGGTAGTAAAGAAATCTCATAAATCAAACTAAGCCCACTGTTTTAAAGTCAATTCCAATTCATGGTGACCCAGTAGAACAGAGCAGAAATGTTCCACAGCATTCCCAAGACTGTAAATCTGTATGGAAGTGGACGCCTCATTCTGTTCCTGTGGAGTGGCTAGTAGGTTCAAGTTACCCGCAAACTCAGTTAACAGTCCAACGCTAAACCCACTGTCATGTCAGTGTTCTTTAATAAAGAAATAGGAGTATTTAATTTGCTGAGTTTACTTGAGAAAAACTATTATCAGCATAAGAAATTGATAAAGTCTGAATGTGTAGTTTTTAGTATAAAAAATGTCAACATTTCAGGAGAGTTCATATTAATTACTATGCTATAAGTCAATGGCCATTCCAGTACTGATTGTTGTTGTTATTAGTGCCCTCAAGTCAGTTCTGAATCACAGCAATCCTGTACAGTTTCTAAGGAGCAACTGGTAGGTTTCAACCCCTGACCTTTGGACTACCAATCCAGTGCTTATCCTCTAACACCACAGCAGGACTCAATACTGATCAATATATGCTATAAAATTGAATCAATAGGGCAAAATCAAGAGAAGGTAACACAGATCAAATAAAGCCTGTAGTTTTCAATAATTTTCTAGTGAAGGAGAATTAATGATATGTCCTGTGGGTTAATGCATTGAACTGAAAATTGGTTTGAAACACAAGATGAGTGGTTTAAATTTACCAGTCACTCCTTAGCAACTCCACACAGGGTGGCTATGAAATGGAACTGACTCAAGGGCACTTAACAACAGCAACAACAACATATGTATGGATATAAGTAGGTATAGATGTTGATGTAGATATAATGATCCTTGCTAGTGTGGAGAATTACAAGCTGGACTGTGAACTGCAAAGTCAGCAGTTTGAATATATCAGTCACTCTGCTCTTCTATCTTAGCAGTATTGAGAGCTTTGTCCTCCAGCTCACTGGTTCTGGCTTCCATGTCTTCAATTCTACTCCTTTGCCCTTTCAGTGTATTGTTCATTTCTAATATTTTATTATTAATGGTTTGGACCTCTTTGTGCAGGTTTTGAATTGTTTCCAATGCTATCTATCTATCTATCTATCTATCTATCTATCTATCTATCTATAGATATAGATATAGATATATCATTGGATTGTTCCTGTAGCGCTTTCCTGACTTACTCCTTATTTTTCTCAACCCCTCTGTGAAGAATTTGGATGTACCTCGATATAATTCTCCTAAATTCCTTCTCAGGCAGTTCCAAAGCCTGCCCTCCTTCAAAGGGAAGTCTAGATCTATCTCCAGTTCATTTGTCTCAGTTATTATATTTTGTTTCTAGACATGTGCTGGAATCTTCTGTTGTTTCTTGGACATTTTAAATAGATAGGTGTGTTTTAATAATTAGTTGAATGTTTTTTGGTATATTATTAAGCTTTCTGATTGCTTCCAGTTAGATGTGATCAAGAGATGGGTTTCCCTTTTCATTTTTCTTATTATTCCACTAAGACTAACGGTAGCAGGCTTTGACGGTCTATCTGGTATATAGCAGCTGGTGTTGGCTCTTGTCTGGCTGCTTTGATTTTATAGAGTGTGATTGTAGCTTGACTCTATGATCACAATTGCTGTCTCTTCTTGGATGCCATAGGTAGAGAAAGAGTCCCCAAAGGTAAAAAGGAAGACCAAAAACCAAAAGCAAAACAAAAACAGCAAAAAAAAAAAAAAAAAAAAACCCAAAAAAAAAACAGGTTGTGTACTGCAATCTAAAATTGCAAAACAAAAAAACCTGTAGGAAAATATGAGTATGGCTTTAATATCCCTCTCTCAGCTTTTTACCTTCAAGGTCACTTGAGAAATTTCAGGATGTTACTGTTCTTCCTTAAGACATAACTCAGAATTTAATTTTTGGCCTATTTCCTTTTTAGCCTGTCTCTCCTCTGCTCTATAACCCCATTCAGATGTTTCTCCAAGTCATCACAGTACAATAAACTGGTAAATGAGTGGTGGATTAATATTATATGGAAGTAATATATGGTGAAAGATAATTCAAAAACAATTGCAGCAGTACATCAAGAGGGAGTTGCTAGGTTCACATGGGCTAAGTGAGACAGAGGTAAATGATGATGCATACACAACCTTTGGAACAAACGGCTCCAAGATACAGGGATTGAGGCATGGTTTGAAGAGGTAAAAGAGAGGACTAGTGTTAAATTGCTTGGCTGTTTTATGAGTCTTGGTTTCCCTTGCCTACCATTGTAAAATAGACACGAGGTGGGGAGAAAGGAATAGCAAGAATCATCACTACAGAAAGCTTGTAAGTCTGTCTTCAGCCTATAACTGATTGGAATGCCCTAAAGGGGACTAAAAGTTGCCCAGTAAAAGAGGCTTCCAGTGGAGCCTTTACATTGCACAAGACCATAGGTGAAATCCAGAACCCCATCCAGAAGCGACTGAGGTAGGAAATTTCCACTGGAAAGGACGAGTAGACCAGCCTGGAGCGGCTAGAAGAACAGAAGATACTTCGTGAAAGAAAGACTGACAGAAAAAATAATGGCAGTCTAATTGATTACTACAAGAACAATTAAGCTGTTTGCCTGAGACCCATCAGAGCAAGTGGCCAGGACCCCTCAGAGCAAACCACCTTCTAAGACTGAGACTCAAGGGGAATACATGAGCAGGCATGTGGTCTGGATGGTGATCATGTTGGTCACCGATAAGGGAAGAGGGGGAAAAAAACAGCAATGAAGTTGTGAGCTAAGCTCAACCACATTCAATAGACCCCCATGAACCTGGGTGGAGACCTGGATGACCAGCAACACTGCAAGACCTGGGACTCCTGGGCTCAGAGGCAGTGACATGGTCAGAGAAGACTAGAGTGGAGAGTGAAGCACCCAGCTGATATGAAGTGAGGGGAAAGGCACAAGAACACCACCCATACTTGCAGATAGTACCCACTTGACCTGGCTTTGATGGCTAGATGATCAGAACTTGAATAGGAGAAGAAAGAAGAGGGGGAAAAAAGAAAAAGAGTAACCTGCTACAATTTGATGAGCTTTACCTATACTTATGGATGTAGTCAGGAGCTCTGGTAGCATAGTGGATACGAGTCAGACTGTGAACCGCAAGGTCATCAGTTTGAAACTACCAGCTGTTCCACTGGAGAACAATGAGGCTTTCTGCTCCCGTAAAGATTTACACCCTCAGAAACCCTGTACAGGGCTACTATGAGTTGGAACCGACTCCACAGCACATAGCAACAACATGGATGCAGTAGCTAAAAAAAGGGAACAAATCTTTACAGCAAGGATCACTCTCACCCCCTTGGTACATAGGGTTGACAGGGATGGGCAACATAAACATTGGCTACCCAAAATGGGAGGAGGGGGGGCTATAAAGGCAAGAAGTGACTGGCTTACAAGCTTTCAAGAGGGAACCTAGTTCCAGATGGGGCAGGGGAAGGTAGAATCACCATTGAATGAATTCCAATCCGTTGGGACTGGGCTGGTGAAAGGAAATAGGTATAAGACTCTTGTGGTACAATAGTGAATAATTGCCCTTAGTACTGACTGTGAGGCTAGGAAATATAGAGGTAGATGATTTTTTACCAAAGGAGGAGAGTGATTGATTTTGCAACTCAGGAACGGAGGTCCCTGGGACCATCAAGTGAGAAGAATGGACAGCAGGACTCTACCCAGAGAGGCAGTGATGCCAGGGATGGAAACAGAGAAGATGATGTAGACTGATGGAGTGGCTGGGGATACTAGACTCAGGTTGGGAGAAGGGCTATGTGCTGGTAGCCGGTGGGGGTGGGGGGTGTACCCTCTAGGGTTATATGATGATGCATGGAGGGGACTGTAATCATTGCAATGAAATGAAATAATATAGGATGAGTGTAAAACTGGTGTTCTCCCATGTAAACCTCAAAATAAAAACTTTAAAAAAAAAGCAACAAAAAAAGAGGGAGTTGCCAGAAATTCAAGCTAGATTCAGAAGAAGACAAGTACTAAGATATATCATTGGTGACATCACAATGTTGTCCATGCCAACGTATATGACTTTATGGATAATAACAAATCACGGATAATATAAAGAAGAATGGATAGTTTAGAACATATAATTATGCTCATGAGAAACTTGTACAGCGATAAAGAGGCAGTCATTAGAAGAGAACAAAAGAATGCTGAATAGCTTAAAATCAGGAAAGTTTTATACCTACACAGTATCCTTTCATCATACTAATTCTATCTGTATGCTGAGCAAATAATTCAAAAAGTTTCATTTGATGAAGGAGAATGTTACATTAAGATTAGAAGAAGAGTCATATGTGATATGCAGATGATACAACCTTGCTTGCTGAAAGAGAAGAAGACATAAAACACCTACAGAAGTTCAAAGACTACAGCCTTCAGAATGTATTGTACCTAAATGTAAACAAAATAAGAACTGTCAAAAATGAACCAATAAATAACAACATAATAAATGGAATCCTGTTGTGGTGCTGTAGGTTAATGCGTCAGACTGCAAAGCTGTTTGAACTGCAAGGTTGGAGGTTCAAGTTCACCAGTGGCTCCTCAGAAACTCTATACAGGGTCGCTATGGGTCGGAACCGACTTGACGGCACTTAACAACAACAACAGCAAATTGAGAAATGTTTGAAGTTTTCAAACACTTTATTTTGCTTTGACACACAATCAGTGCTCATGGAAACAATTGTCAAGAAATCAAATAGCCTATTGCATTGGGAAAACCTGCTGCAAAAGACCTCTTTGACACATTCACGCGCAAAAATGTCAGTTTAAGGATTAAGGTGTTCCTGACCTAAACCATATGTTTTCAATCTCCTCTTAAGCATGTGAAAGTTGGATAATGAATAAGGAAGACTATAAAAGAAATTGTTGTTGTTGTTGTTAAGTGCCATCGAGTCGGGTCCGACCCATAGCGACCCTGTACAGGGTTTCCGAGGGTGTAAATCTTTACGGGAGTAGAAAGCCTCATCTTTCTCCCGCGGAGCGGCTGGTAGTTTCGAACCGCTGGCCCTAAGGTTCGCAGCCCGATTCGTAACCACTATGCTACCAGATAGTGCATTTGAATTATGGTGTTGGAGAAGAATATTTAAAGTGTTGGAGAAGAAAAAACAAATCTGTCATCATGAGTGCAGCCAAAATGCTCCTTAGAAGACAGAGTGGTGAGACTTGGTCTGTTGTAATTTTGACATTTTGTCAGGAGGGACTAGTCCGTGAAGAAGGACATAGTATTTGCAAAAGTGGAGTGCCACTGGAAAAAGAGGAAGACACCAATAAGATAGACTGACACAGTGGCTGTGACAATGGGTTCAAACATTCAAAACATTTTGAGAATGATACAGGACCAGGCAGTCTTGTGCATTGCCTCACTAAAAGTAGGAACTGCATGGATGGCACCTAAGAACAGTACATGTAGCAGATTAGTTGGTATTTTAAAAAGAAAACATTTTGTATAATAATGCATTGGTAAACCTGAAAATTCAAAACAAATTTTTTTCTGAAAACATAAGAAAAACACATCAAATTCAGAAAACAAAGGAAAGCTTTTAACAAATGAAAAATCAATAAGCTCTAAAAATTTCAAATAAATGTAACCTCAATAAGTTTATGTTTAAGTATAATGTAACAAGGTGATAAGTGCTATAAGATCAAATTGATTTAAAAAATGTAAAGTAGGTGGAATAGGATAAAGGCTTTAAGCGGTATTTGGGGAGGTGTTATTAAATGCTCTCAAGTCAGTTCTGACACACAATGACTCTGCATAGGTTCATTTTTTCCAGGCAGTAAATCTCTACAGAAGCCGAAAACCTTAATTATCCTATGCAGTTGCTGATAGGCATGAACCGCCAACTTTATGGTTAACAATGCTATGCTTATCCTACAATGTTACTGCGCTCTTTTGGGAAAAAGTTGTAGTACTATATGTTGTTGTTGTTAAGTGTTGTCCAGTCGATTCTGACCCATAGCAACCCTGTAGTGAGTTTCTAAAGAGAGACTGGTGAGTTGAAACCCCTGACTGCAGTTCATACTGATTTTGCAATCCAGCACATTAACCCACAGAGCACTATGTTGTTGTTGTTGTTGTTGTTGTTGTTGTTGTTGTTGTTGTTGTTATGTGCCGTGGAGTGGGTTCCAACTCATAGCGACCCTGTACAGGGTTTCCGAGGCTGTAAATCTTTTCGGGAACTGAAACCTCATCTTTCTCCCATGGAACAGCTCGTAGTTTCGAACTGCAGACCTTGTGGTTCAGAGCCCAATTTGTAACCACTATGCTACCAGGTGATATTAAGACAAAGACTTTTTGAAGATGCCACATAAGTACGCAACATGTGACTACCCAAGAAAGTCATTCCAAGTAGGTGAAACCTTTAGAAATGTACAATCTACTAGCCACAAGTGGCTTTTAAAATTTTAATTAATTAAGTATAATTAAAATTTAAAATATTAATTTCTTCATTCAATATCAAAGCTCAATAAGTACATATGTATAATGAAGATTATATAGTATTTCCTTCTGTGTCCACAACTAGATTGGACAACCCTGGTCTTATGTTGGCCTTATGTTGGAAACAGACCTAATATTTGGAGAAACAATATTAATTGTGGAATGAGCAAATGGGAAAGAAATGAGATAGGATGCCAGAGTGGGATTGAGTAGTTTACATAGATTTTATTTGACATAATCTGTGTGAGATCACTGTGCCATGACCCTGAATGTCACTGTACATTGTTAGTGAATGGGACAAATCAAACAGTTCCTGGGTGGTGCAAATAGGTAAGTGTTTGAACCGAAGCCAAAAGTTAGTGGTTCAAACTTTCTCAGCGATGACTCAAAAGAGAGGCCTAGGGATCTTCTTTCTAAAGACCACAAATTTGAAAGTTCTATGGATTCACTCTATTCTACAATCCTGGTTTATAATGAGTCAGAAACAACGTGAGGACAAGTAACAACAATTCATCTCATACTAAACAGTTTTTGAAGCTAGTCACAAAGGCAACTTAATAGGTCAAAGCAATTACAGAGTGACTTGTAACAACATGCTCCTTAGTGAGAGAAGGATCGGCCTATTTGTTGTCAGTTTAATGCCTGTGGTTTGCTCAAAAAAGAATGCTAGTCCCTTGGATCTCTGTTACTCCTTGCATTCCAATCCAATTCACTCCATGTTCAGATGTGCAGATAGCATCTGTCCTGTAGTGTGGCACCTGGGGGACATGAGGGTAAAGGAAACCTAAGCAATTATTCTCATGCACATGCTGTTTGCAGTGCCCTGAGTAATACAATCCTTTGTCTCTGACATAGTCTTATGTTTATGACAGCATCCATGAAATGGTAACAGGAAAACTAATTACCTATGTGACAGAATTCTAAGAATGTTAATAATGTGAACAGTTTTGCAGATCTAATTGCAATTATAGAGCAATTATGTTGTTGTTGTTGGTGGTGCCATTGGGTCCATTCTGACTCATAGCGATCTTATGCAAAGCAGAATGATTTGTTATGTTGGAGCCCCTTTGTTGCAACACTGTATCATCAAATCTGGTTGGGTGTCATCATCTTTTTTGGTGACCATCCACTTTTCTAAGTAAAATGTCCTTTTCCAGGGACTGTTCCTGCCTGATAGCTTGTCCAAAGTATGTGAGATGATGTTTTGCCATGCTCGTTTCAAAGGAGTATTTTGGCTTCACTTCTTCCAAGATATATTTGTTCATTCTTCTGGCATCCATTGGTGCTTTCAATATTCTTCATTAGCATTTTAATTCAGATGCATTGATTCTTCTCTAGCCTTATTCATTGTTCAGCTTTTCACATGCATATAAGGCAGTCAGGCTCACCTTAGTCCTCAAAGGGACATCCTTGCTCTTTTTGACACATTAGCCATTTGCAGCAAATTTGTCTAATGCAATAAGTCATTTATCTCTTGACTGATGCTTACATGAGTATTGATTGTGGATTCAAGGAAAATGAAATCTGTGTCAACTTCTCTCTTTTCCATTTTTATCAGAATGTTATTTATTGGTCCATTTGTGAGGATTTTAATTTTCTCTGTATTGAGGTGTAATCCATACTAAATACTGTATTCTTTGATATTGTTGTTGTTGTTAAGTGCTGTCGAGTCGGTGCTGACCCATAGCTACCCTGAACAGGGTTTCTGAGGCTGTAAATCTTTACGGGAGCAGAAAGCCTCATTTTTCTCCCGTGGAGCAGCTGGTAGTTTCAAACTGCTGACCTTGCAGTTCACAGCCCAATTCATAACCACTATGCTACCAGAGCTCCTTGATATTTACCATTAAATATTTCAAAACTTCTTTGTTTCCTGTTGGACAGGTTATGCCATCTGCATATCATAGGTTGTTGAAAAATCTTCCTTCAAGCCTGAATCTATGTTCTTCATATAACCCAGTTTTTCAGATTATTTGCTCAGCAAAAAGATTGAATAAATATAATGGAAGAATACAAAATTTGCATACACCTTTCCTGATTTTAACCATTCAGTATCCCCTTATTCTGTTCTAATGGCTGCCTCTTGGTCTGTGTACAGGTTCCCCATGAGCACTAATAAATGTTCTGGAATACCCATTCTGCATAATGTTATCCATAGTTTGTTATGATCCTCAAAGTTGAATGCCTTTGTATTGTTAAAAAATTACAAGTAAGCATTTTTTTGGTATACTCTGCTTTCAGCTAAGATCCATACAACATTCCCGATGATATCCCTCATTTCATGTCCTTCTCTGCATCTGGATTAAATTTCTGGCCGCTTTTTGTTGATGTACTGATGCAACACTTTTTAAATTATCTTCAGAAAAAAAATTATTTTCTCTTCATATTAATGATTCTATTTAATGATGTTCGCATTGGGTCACCTTTCTTTGGACACAACTAAGGATGTCTTCCAGTCAGTTGGCCAGGTAGCTGTCTTCCAAAATTCTTGACACAGAACAGTAACCATACCCAGCACTGCATCAGTTGGTTGAAATATTTTGATTTGTACTCTGCCAGTTCCAGAAACTCTGTTTTATGTCAATGTCTTCAGTGCAGCTTGGACTTCTTTCAATTCCATCGGTTCGTGATCATATGCTAGCTTTTAAAATTGTTGAACATCGACCAATTCTTTTGGTATAGGACTCCTGTGCATTCCTTTCCTCTTCTTTTTAGGTTTCTTATGTCGTTCAATATTTTACCCCTACAATTCTTCAGTATTGCATCCTGAGGCTTGAATGTGCTCTTTTGTTCTCTTAGATTGAGAAACGCAGAGCACTTTGTTGATGGCTGCTTATGAACTTTTAAAATCCCAGTCACTATTCACCAAAGAGCAGGAGAAAGATGAGGCTTTCTACTCCTGTAAAGATTTACACCCTCGGAAACCCTGTACAGGGTCGCTATGGTTCGGAACCGACTCGACGGCACTTAACAACAACAACAACAACATTCACCAAAGAAGGGTGTGTAACTTTGTCTTTAGGGACATTGTTTTGCCAATTGACCATGATGTCTCCAGAAACCACGGTCCTGAGCCCACAGGCCTAAGACTTTGTTGCTTCAAGGTGTTTTGTCTAAGAAGTTTTCATGATTTTGCCTTCTGCATGCTCCACCATATGATATATGCATTTGCAGCAAAAGTAAATATCTATGTACAAATATCCTCTGCCAAACCTTTATATATGTTGTATACCCCCACTCTCCTACCCATACTTGTTCAGCTGCCATATCTGGTCATGTATGTACCCATAGAGCTCTGCTGTTACAGGGTTGTGCAGAACAGTATTTACCTCTATTCCTTTTAACCCTTGTATTCCTTCCTGTCTCAACTGTTTTATCATTCTGTCAATCTCTCTCTTGAGGTATGTTGCTTACTCTGTTAACTGAATTGACATATGTGTACCCTCTACCTAGTGAATTACCTTTTCTTTCCTCTCACTCCTGCTAACCATCAAAGAATGACTTCCAATTTCCCTAGAGTCATCCTACATTCTAATTATGAATGAATATTGCAGCTGTCTTTCATTTTGAATTGTCCCCTATTAGCAAAAGAAGGTCCTGAAAGGTTTATTCTACCCACATCATACAGGGCAACTCTACTTTGGGGAGGGATCTCTTCCCTAATCTTATTTTGAGTGATTTCCAACCTGAGAGGCTCAATTGATGGTAGTATATTAGAAAATGTTTTAGTGTTATTCATAAATTTTCACTGGTTATCTTTCAGAAGTGGACCAACTCTCATTCTTAGTCTGTCTTAATCTGGAAACTCTGTTGAAACCTATCCACACTGGCTGGCCCCGCTGTATGTAAAATATTGGTGCTATAGCTTCCAATACAACAGGAAGACACATGCCACCCCAGTATAAAAAACTGACAGAGAAGTGGTACAGAGTGTTAGAAATGAATCCTGATATCACGTAAAAGACACTCAGTGAGACTAAATTACCTTGGCAAAGTAAAATTTACTCTTGCAAGAGGGTGCATGAGCATAGCCATACGTACACGAACAAGCCAGTGAGCACACCGAGTAGG
>NW_006408581.1:3835880-3845824 GCF_000296735.1 Chrysochloris asiatica | reverse complement strand
TTTTGCTCCAGGAAGTAGTTTAAGGAAAAAGTAAGTGATCATAAATTCCTTACTCCAGGAAGTAGTTTAAGGAAGAAAGTGATCATAAATTCTTTACTCCAGGAAGTAGTTTAAAGAAAAAGAAAGTGATCATAAAAATATTTTTCCATAAGAGCAATAGGGGAGATTAATCTGATACTCCCAATGCAATCATTAAAAACCCATGGGATTTGTCTAGCTGGAATTAAAGAGATACAATAGAATAGAAAGCTGCATTGATGTGGTGAAAGGAACCCTTGTGGCAGAGTGGGTTGAACTTTGGGTTGCTAATCACTAGGTCAGCAGTTCTAATTTACCAATTTCTCCAAGGAAGAAAGATGAGCCTTTTTTGCTCCAGTAAAGATTTACAGTCTCAAACACTGTGGAGCAGTTCTACTCTTTTCTATAGGATTGTCATGCATTGGAATTGACTCAATGATAGTAGGTAAAGATGTCAGAAAATTTTGAAGCATGAGAATGAGTCACAAGATGACTGTTGCTTTTGAAGAACAAAGAACTGGTCTATGAATGAAGGAATGTGATCATCTCTAGAAACTAAGAAAGAATCCTGGCTGATATTCAACAAGAACACTGGAAATCAGTCATATAATCATATAGAACTGAATTCTGCCAAGGACCTGAATCAGCTTGGAAGCAGATACTTCAACTGATACAGTAACTGATACAGCTCTACTGAGGACTTGGTTTTAGTTCAGAGAGACCCATGTTAGATTTCTAACTAAACAACTGTAAGATAATAAATGGGCACTGTTTTAAGCCATTGAGTTGACAGTAATTTTTTGGGAAAGCAACAGAACATAAGTAAAAATTTTAAAAATACAAACACAAACCCTTCACAGTTCCTAACAAAAATAGTAAAAGTCACTGAGTGTCTTAAGAACTCAGGAAAATGATAAATTGCCCATATTCCGAGATGTTAACAGAATCATCTATTTTGCTCAAATCCAGTCATATAATTCACTTTCCTACAATTTTGTAATCCTGGGTGAAACACTAAAAATGGTAAACATTTAAAGTGTCTTTTAATAATTTATTTAGCTAGTATAATCTCAACACATTTTTAGTAAAAGCATTCTAAAATGTATTTGTGCTAAAAATTAGTAAAGAAAAGTGACAATATTTTTAGCAATATCCAATGAATATGTGCTATTTTTTGTTTTGTTTTTTAACACTGTAACCTGAAGAGTGCTGATCCAGAAACATCAAAGAAATGAATGTGAAGCTATTTAGCATAAACCTTTTATTCAGACAATTTTGTTAAAAATTCCACTTTGATCTGCTAAAATGACTACTGCTAAGTAATTAATAGAAAAGATTTAAAGCAACAGAATCTCTCATACACTAATGATGGGACTGTACAGTAAAGCAACCAATTTAGAAATCTGGCAGTATTATAACTAAAATATGTCATTACTTATGACCCATAAATTCCACTCTTAAGTATGTATCTTGGTGTGCTGCCATAGAATAAACACTCAACCTCAAGGTCAGTTTGAACTGCAAGGTCAGCGTTCAAAGTCACCAGTTGCTCCCCAGAAACACTATACAGGGTGGCTATGAGTCAGAACTAACTCAACAGTACGTAACAACAACAAGGACGTATCCAACAGAAGCATATAGAAGAGTCAGTTAAAATCATTGCTGTTAGGGTTTCAGTTCATACATCCATAGGTTTATTTTAAAAAAATACATTTAAACATATTGGCTATAGACATGCTCTCTCAGTAATACACTTATCTTAAACTCCTTAGTTGTTGTTGTTGCTGTTAGGTGCCACCAAGTCGGTACCGACTCATGGCGACCTTATGCACAGCAGAATGAAACACTGCTCGATCCTGGGCCAACCTTGCTACTGTTGCCACACTTGAGTGTATCAATGCTGCCACTTGGCCAATCCATCTCGCTGGGGGTCTTCCTCTTTTTCTCTGACCCTCCACCTTAACAAACATAATATCATTCTCGAGTGACTGGTCCCTCCTGATAATATGTCCAAAGTATAAGAGACAAAGTTTGGCCATCTTGGCATCCAAGGAGCACTCTGGATGCAGTTCTTCCAACACAGATCTGTTGGTTCTTTTGGCAGTCCATGGCACTTTCAATATTCTCCACCAACACCATAACTCAAAATCATCAATTCTTCTACAGTCTTCCTTATTCACTGACCATCTTTCACATGCATATGAGGTTATTGAAAATACCATGGTTTGGGTCAGGCGCACCATTTTTTAGGGTGCCTTCAAAATAAAAGGCTTCTGAGGATATCAACAGGGACAGTTGAATTTAAAGCTGAGAGTCAGCTGAGAAGGTTATTGAGAATTTGTTTTGTAATTCCAAAAGATGCATTTGATATATTTTCCCAAAGGACTCAGAGCCATGGAGGCTAATTAGGCAGAAATTTTAAGAAAATTGAAAACTACATAGGCCAGGAAAGTGGTGTGGAGAAATTTTTTCACAATCATGACATTGTTCTTGCCTATTCTTCAAGTGTTGCAAGGATTGTCCTATGAGAATTTCACTGGAAAACCTTACCTCATCTACCTTATAATCCTAGTCTTGCCCTTTCAGATTTCTTTTTGTTCCCCCAAATCAAAGAACAATAAAAAGAAACATGATTTGATGGCCATGAGTATATCAAAAGTGTCATTTTGGCTTGCTATAAAAAGAAGTTCTCTATATCAGTATCTATCTGTAAGATAAAATCTAATAAATTAATGAAATTGCCATTTACCCAAACTTTGAATAAATGCTAAGCAATAATTCAAGGTGTTATAGATCTAGAACATATCTAATTTTTTCACCCTATGAAAACTAAGCAATAACATACTTAACTAGAGGACCACCCTACATATATGAGTATGCATAAAACCACTTACTTAAAAGCTATTCTTGGAGTCTGGGTGTGGTGCTGCAGGATTAGTACTGTACCACAAGGTTTGTGGTTCAAACCCATCAGCAACTCCTTGGAAACCCTATCCAGGGTCGTTTTGGGTCAAAGCTGACAATACTTAACACATAAGCTATTCTTAGATTTAAATTGCATTATAGTTAATAACTTGGACATTGCAATATTTTGCAAGCAAATGGCTCTACAATTAAAAAGAAAATTTCTCTGAAATATTGCTTGCCAATTTCTTTGTTTTATATATACCCATTTTAAATGACCCATTTAAAACTGCTAATGGTTTTAAAACTGGCTATCAACATTAATAATTGACGTTGAAAATATTAGGTCAGATCCAACAGACCACTGTGAGTAATTCAGATCTAGATTTATATCTCACTCGACAACTATTTGTCCTACCCTGAGCTATCTGTTCACTTCCCTAAACCACAGTTCTATCATTTGTGAAATGGAGCTCTATATAGAAGCTGCCTTATGAACTACTCTGAGAATTATAAGATGTAATTTTTAAATCATGAATATGCTCCTTAGCTCAATCCAATAAGTTAAGTTCCCACCAGTTCATCGAACTATTTCCCAGATCTTTGTAATTACCTATTACTTAAAGCTAATGACTACATTAACCTTACTTAAGATTTTGCTATCACTGTGTCCCCACACATCTTCTTGAATTGTTTGTCATTGTTAGTTGTCTTTGCATTGATATCTCTTTCAGTTCTTAACAAGAGTATATCTAAATACTCTGCTCTTTTGAAACCCTATACAGGATAACTATGATTCTGAACCGACTCAATGACACTCATGACAGGACAGGGCATATGCTTTATTTCTCTTACCACCAATTGTAGTCGAGTCAATTCTTACTCGTGGAAAATTTATGTATCCCTAGTGTTGCTAACAGTTAGCTATTAACCAAATGTTTAGTGGTTTGAGTCCATCTACAAATGCCTTGGGTAAACAGGCCTGGAAACCATTTTCCTGAAAAGGTCATTGGAAAACTTATGAAGCACTCTCTGCTCTGGCAAACTTGGCACTGCCACGAGCTTTCTTTTCTACTATTCCCTTTATCTAATTATGTAATTCAAATTCTCTTCTTGAAAGACATTATCTAAGCCAATGCCTCCAACTACCCTATTCATGGTGATGGGTCCCCATCTTATGAAGTCAGTTTAAATTTCTCTAGAACATTTTCAATTTAAAATGCATTTCTCTGAGAGTGAAGAATGGTATTATAAATAAGATGTTTACTCTCTGTCCAGAAACCTTCTAATCTATTGAGGGGAGTCAATCGGTCAAAAATAATTTTGATGTGATATGACAAGTATAATGATAGAGATGTGCATAAATTGAAAGGGGATTCCCAAGGCAGGGAATTTCACCAGATGGCCATGTTATATTCCAGGTGTATTAAACTAGTTGTCATTCCATGTGTATGAGAGACTCTAGCAACATTTCTGTTTCCTGGCCTTTGGGACTTTTGTCTATGGCTCCTTCTTCTCTCAAGCCAAACTTTCTACTTTAAAGTTTTCTTTGACTTCCTCAGACAAAATAAAGGAGTTCATTCCCCATGCTCTCATAATGCCATGTGAAAAGATTTAATATATTCATTTTGTTGAGGTATATTTGTTATTATTCATAATTTTGTCTGTCCCTATTTAATAAATTGTAATTCTTTTGAGGCTGGTACCTTATCACAATCTCTGAATATTCAGAAATAGCATTGTTTCAGCTATAGAAGGACATTGAATTAATTGATAGTTTCAACAGAACTAAGTTAATGGAGTTTAATTCAACATTACAGAAAAAAATTCAAGCACAGAAATGAAAATTAGAATAAAAATCTGAAATATCCCTTTCAAATCTGAAATGCTGCAAAATGATTCTTTGACAGTAGAATTCAAAAATTGAGCATTTTTTTGTTTTTGTTTTTGTATGTGAAGGATCATTTCTCCTGTAGATATGGATAGTAAGTCAAGCATTTAAGAAAAGAAACTCAATAAGTTACAAGTTTATGTGTTGTTGTTGTTAAGTGCTGTTGAGTCAGTTCTGACCCATAGTGACTCTGTATAGGGAGCAGCTGATGAGTTTCAACCACCAACCTTGCAGTTCAAATGGATTTGCAATCTGGCGCATTAACCCACAGCACCATACCAGGACTCTTACAAGCTTATGTAGACAATAGTTATTTTTCTTTTCCATTCAAAAGTATCTGTATTTATGCATGCATTCCAGTTGTTGTTCTTGTTGTTACATGCATTGAGTCAGTCCCAACCCACAATGACCCTGTATTGGTGAACTTGAACCGCTGGCCTTGCTGTTCAAACTAACCTTGCAGTCCAGTGCATTAACCCACAGCAACACAACCACCGCATCCTAGTTTGCCTCAGGTAAATAGAGTAATCTAGAGTAGGTTTATCTGTCCCTCCCAACAAATACACTAAATGAAAAGTTCAGAATTATCTTATTTCAACCAAAGGAAGCAAAAGAAAATAGAAAAATTATGCATGGGGAAATGAGAGAAAAAATGTAGTAACTATTGATTTAGGAGCTAGAGTAATGCTAATTTAGAAATTTTGACTCTTCTCCTTAACTAGTACTAGACAGTAATAATCTTCTTATAATAATCTTAATATAACATGGCACATGGTTAAGACAATATCTACCAATATGTATTATGCATATAATAGTGCCCTAAATAAAAGTAATAAAATCATTATTGTTAGTAAGATTGGATTTAGATTTCATATAATGTACGTTCCTTCCTTTCCATTATGTTTTTATTGTTGTTCTTGTACTTTTATTGCTAAAAAGATAGTGAATATATCCATAAATACACATGTACAAAGCCAATCAAAAGTTCATGGAAAATTGGAATTAAACAAGAATGGAATTTTCCCAAAACTTTTCAAAAGTCCCCTTGTGCAGATATATATGAATTTTAGACAGAACCCAACAAAGTTTCCCTTTTACTTAAAAGTCAAGCTAACAAGAACATGTTTGTCCAGATTACTGAGAAATATTTCATGTGAAATAGTACCAAAATCATTGCTCATATCAAGAAAGATTGCATCTCTTGCTTACCCTTGATTGATCAAGTTTAGATTAGTTTGATAGAACTTGTACTTTACACAGCTATGGCTGTTATTAACCAGTTTCAGGGCTAAATTACCTCCATAAAATAGGCCACAATAATTCCCCTGTTGGCTGGCCAGGAGGCAAATTTGCTGGCAAAAGCAGACAAGTATTGCTCCCTCTACCAGGAAAATTGCAAAAAGTGCCATTTATTCTCCAGGTGAGTAAGCAAATGAACAATTGCTCTCAGTTGTAATTTTGCCCTTCAGAATAACCTTTTCTATTCTAGATATTGGTAAAATAATTTTATGACACATCTTCACCCATTATTTTCTTAGTAAAAGATTTAAATTAAGAGATCAGAAATTTTAAGGGTGAAATATTTTTTCTTTCCAAAGTGTGGGCCTAATAATGTACTCTAAATGAAAGCATTTAAAACATTCACAAAACTATATAAACAAGTGTTACATTTTTTTCATTGACCGTATTAGATAACTATCTCTCTGTGTTAATCAATTTTAATTTAGTTCTTCTTATTTTAGTTATTTATACTACTTTCTTGAAATAATGATACATTTGTTTTACCTTTTTTCATGTCCCAGAAAAGCTTTTTGCTCAGCCGTGCTATATCCTTAAGCAATCTCAGATTAGTTAGTATGCAAGAAATATTAACTTTGACATGAAGAATAACTTCACCTTGTTACTATTTCTACATAGATCTCTGAGAAATTATGCCTGAATATAATTGTTGGATACATCCATAATTAAAATAAAAGGAAAGTGGAGTTTGTACATATGTTTCAGTATACATGGGGAAATTAAATCAGCACAAGACTTATAAATCATTACAAGGCATCCAGTTTTAAACACTGCCTAACTTCTACAATTCAGTTCTACCTACCGTGTCAATCAAGAGGAAAGGATTAGAGATTTACAGCCAAGAAGAAAGGAAAATTAATCTCAGGAAGCATACCCAAAACTGGAAGTTAAAACATAAAAACTAAGTCTTCAGTAATCCAGCCTAAAATATATTGAGAGCTCCTGCTTCTGTTTGATGAAACAGGTTGTCATTCTTGCAAGTCTTTCATAAAAATAACATTTTTATGGTCAAAGTAATATTGTTTGATATATTATCTTCATGAATGAGGTTTTTAGTAAACTGCCAGATTATGGTGTTGGAAAGGTATAGTAAACAGGTTGTTGTTGTATACCTGAATTGGTTTCAACACATAGTGACCCTGTATAGGGTTTCTGAGGTTGTAAATCTCTATGAGAGCAGAATGTCTCATCTTTCGATACCAAACAGGAGAGGCAACTTAATAGCCATATTAGAAAAAAGGTAGCAGATATAACATTGCATCCTTCTTAGTAAAGAATCTACTAGAAGTAACATGATAGTCCAAATAAAGTGTAGAATCTTATCATAGCATTGTTCTAGCTCATAGCAGTTGCCAATTTAGCTTGTTGTTGTTGTTAAGTGCTGTCAAGTCAGTTCCGACCCGTAGCAACCCTGCATAGCATTTCTGAGGAGTGCCTGGTGAGTTTGAACCACTGACCTGAGGTTCAAACCAAATTTGCATCTAGCACACTAACCTAAAACACCATTGTTGTTGTTGTTGCTGTTATGTTCTGTGGAGTCGGTTCCGACTCCTAGAGACACTGTACAGGATTTCTGAGGTTGTAAACCTTTACGGGAACAGAAAGCCTCATCTTCTCCCACAGAACAGCTGGTAGTTTCAAACTGCTGACCTTGAGGTTAGTAACCCACTTCGATACGTAACCATTATGCTACCAGAGCTCCTTTATAGCACCATAGTTTATGGGAAATCACTGTTGCTGAACCTATAGGTAACCACTATCCCTGTCATTAAGCAACAATATATGGGGAGGCTTCAAAAAACTTATGGAAAATGGAAATTAAATACAATGGAATTGTCCACAAAACGTTTGAAGCACCATCGTTCACAATTTAATTAAGGAACCACTGTGTTGATATGTAAAATGGAGGGTGAAAATTTGTTCTGTAAAACTTCTTGACTTCACCTTCAAATTATATCTCAAATCTGGTTATTTCTTACTAGATCTATTGCACTAAGATTCAATAATTCTAATATCTAACCTGGGTTACTTCTTAATTTTTTTCCTCATTCTTCACATTGCCCAACACAGTAGCTAGAATGGGCCTGCTAAATCAAATTCAGTGAAGGTTAATTCTCTGCTCACAGTCCTCTATCGGTTTCCCACATCATTAAGAGCAAAACACCATATAACAACGTTCAAGGACCTTCAAAGCATGTGTGATTTAACCATTTTTTTTTTTTGCTATTTCACTTATTTCTTATTAAATTCCCCTTCCCTTACATTCTGCCACAATTAAAATGGCCTCCTTAAGGTTTCCAGAATAAAACATAAATTAACTTCGATGTTGGTCTGAATGTTGTTCCTAAGTGCTCTTGAGTAGGTTCTGAAGCATAACAACACTGCATAGGGTTTCTGAGGAGTGGCTGGTGGGTTTGAACTGCTGACCTTATGGTTAACAGTCCAGTGATTATCCTACAGTGCCACATCACAACTCCCAAAATTCATGTCAACATATTTAGTAGAGGAGAGAGAACTTCCAGTGCTTCCCTGACCAGGCAGCTCAGGTAGGGCAGTCTCAGGGAAAAGGGGTGGAATCACACATAAGAAACCTCTGTCTAGCAGACAGACAGCCTTTGAACAAATATAAGATCTTATATTTCAACATTCTGAACTCATTTTTTTAAAAGATCAAATTGCTGAGGAATTACAGGGATTTTGAGCTTTTGCCTGCCTGCACATGGCTCCCGCTTCAGCGCCCACACCGGCGAGTGCCTCTGCCCCCTGCAGACCTTGGCATGCAGGGTTAGAGCAACCCCAATTAGAAGGCTGCGTTTCCAGAGAAAAAGAAGCATAAACTGACAAAGCCGATCAAATAGAGATGGAAATCGGCGCAGATATCAGGAAATTCGGGGTACCCACAGTACAGAGACTGAGAGAGGCATTTTTTACGTCATCAAATACGGACACTACCTCCCTGCAGCCACAACCTCTAGCCCTCTACTGCCCTGGCCTAGACCAGCCCTCTACCAAGCCGCTGAGGCTCAGGAATGCCCAAAGCACAGTCCCGCCCACTGAGGCCAAGGCCCTCCCAAAGCCCAGACACTCCCACTGAAGCCAAGCCAACCCACCCACAGACTGGTCACAAAGGCCCAGGCCCAACCAAAGCACAAATCGCCTACCCACCTTGTGGCCCAGGTGGTCCACAACCTGGTCGCCGCCGAGGTCCAGGGCCCCCAAGGCCCAACCCGCCTTTAGCCCGGTCCCCGAGGCACAGGCCCCCTGAGTACCAATCCGCCCAACCCGCCTACTGAGGCCGAAACCGCCCGATGCCCAGCTGCTGATACCCAGGCCCCCTGAGTCCCAAACTGCCCACCTGAGGCCCAAACCACCAGCCCAAGGCCCAAACTACCCGCCAGAGGCCCAACCCTCCTGCAGCCCAGTTGCTGAATCCTAGGCCCCCAGAGGCCCAAACAGCCTACCCTAGGCTCAACCCACCTGCCCGAGGCCCAAAAGGCCCGCATCCAAGGCCCAGGCCCAACTGAGGCCCAAAAAAGTTACTCTAAGTTAAGTAATAAGGAGAGTGAAAAGGGAAGACCACATCCTGATCACATCTTCCTGGAGGTAATCAGAAAACATAAAAAATTACCAAAACACATAGTTAATTATTAGGGCCACAGATAAACATTAAACATGTCCATATCGGCACATGACGATATTGGCACATGTCCATGCTGGAAGGAGGGCAGGCCTTGGAGATACCTGAGAAAGAATTCAGAAAAATGATTATAAAATGTCTCAAAACACTTTACAATGGAGTTGAGAAAAATAAGGAAGAAGTCAGAAAAGCACT
>NW_006408581.1:3811100-3835102 GCF_000296735.1 Chrysochloris asiatica | reverse complement strand
ATTTTGATACTTGTGTAGAGTCCTGGTGTTGCAATTTGGGTTAATGTGCTGGACTGAAAAGTTGCATTGAATCACAAGATACGTGGTTCAAGCTAACCAGCTACTTCTTGGAAACCCTATACCGGGTCGATATGGGTCGGAATTGACTCGAAGGCACATAACAACAACAACATATAGTGATATGGATACTTGGTTGTGCAGTACTTAAAATGTTCGTTTGCTAACTGAAAAAAAGACCAGTAGTTTGAACCCACAGTCTGCTTTGTGGAAGAAAAAATGTTGCAGTCTACTGCTTTAAAACAAGATCTATATCTTTGGAAATTCTACTGAGCAATTTACTTTGTTTTATAGAATCGCTATGAGTTGGAATTGAGTTGACAGTAACAGGTTGGCTTTTAGTATATAAGATTATATAGAAATATCTTCTTGTAAGAAATACACTTAAGCAAACTTTTAGTCTCAACTAGTTCAGGAATAAGAACATTCTTTGCACTTTCCCTTTAAACATTAGAAAATATTTTGAAATCAATCATGTGAATTAATGATGTTTTTTCTATACATTAATTATTATATAATATTTTCTATACTTATTAGAAAGCATTACTAATAGTTTCATATATTACATTTAGTTTCTTAAAATATCCATAGTTGTTGATGAAAAGTACATTCTTATTTTATACCAACAACCTAAGTTACCTTTACTAATTTAATATTATTAGGGTTAATTTACAGTTTTTCTTTTATATTATATGTACCAAAATCAAAATGAAAATAAATACGTTAGTATTTTGAGACGGTTCTATACAACTATAGAACATTTTAAATGGAATAGTGTACAAGGCTATTATTTAAACATCATTTCACTCTTCATCTTTTTCAATTTCTTTATGAGACCTTTGAATCACTTATAATTTAATTTTTACTTTAAGGATTATGACATATGTTCTTTATACACAGCATAGAATGTCATATGAGAAGTTCTTGTTTACAAATTTTATATAATTCTCTTAGAATATGAAAACATCATTATGCAAATTGTCTCATTTTTATTGTTACTTTTAAATCAGATTTATGTTTCTATTTTCTCAGAAGGCAAATATAACCAACAAAATCAAACTTAGTGTATAATTTTTAAATTCTTATCTTATTCTTATTAAAATCTTCTTATCCATTGTTCTATATGTTGCATTATTTATAGGCTGTTTGACATATTTACTACTTGTGGAGAGCTAATTCACAACCTAAATTGTTTTAAGCATGGTGTGATAGATTTTCAAAAAAAATTCAAGTTCAATTATTTATAGACTAATTTTCTGTTTGCTGTCTGCTGGATGTCCAAGTGAAAAGTTCACAGACCCGGCTAGATGACACTTGCCTCCTCAGATTCTAGGGCACTGACATTTCTTGGTGGACTGACAGTAAATCATAACTCCCCAGGCTGCTCATTAACTTTAGAAGTTGATATAGTAACTTATAAGTTTGGTCTCTGTTATATGACCATGAATTCTGCTTATGGATACTATAAAAAGAGTACTTGAGATGTAATAAATGGTGCCTGAAAGGCTAAATTTATCTGTGGTAAACTTGAACCATAATCACTACTGTGCCTTCCTACGGACATTCACCATTGATGCTGTAGAGGCTTTAGGGACAACTGTATTTTTCACATCAGAGAAATTGCATTTTTACTTCAGAAAATGTCATTATCAGAACTGTGGGCAGTCATCAATCACTTTGCTAACTGGAATTATGTCACTGTTACTAGGGTCTTGGTTGTTAAAAAATACAAAAAAACAAACGCTAATTTATAGGTTGATGACATTTATATAGATAAAGATTATATATTAAAAAAAAGCACTCAAAGTTAATAAATAAATAATAATTCATTGTAATTGAAACATAGAATGTATAAAAACATATTTTATATAATATATAAAATTATCTAAATGCTTTCAACATAATTCTTATATACTTTCATTTTTTATTAGTCTAGATATTGTGTGCTGCAGACTCTTTATATAAATATAATTAAAATATTTCCCCACTTACTTATTTCAGAAATATGATAAAATATCTGACTTCATTTAAAAAATCTATTTAATGTTTATGAATATGTATGCATAAATGGATATTACTATGTCATTTAAGCCTTGGAAGTTATCCAAACTAATTTTCAAGTATTTTTAACCATCTAAAAATAACGCATTTTTGTTTCTTTATTGTTCATTCTATTAAAAGTTAAGATGAATAATGACAACACTAATATAAAACTTTAGTTCCTTCACTATTAATCAAGGTTTTTTTTACAGGAGAACTGAGAAAAATGTAATATTTTACAATTTTTATGCACTGACGAAAACAAAGAAAATTTTCTGAAGTACACAAATGTCTACAAGTCTGTATAGATACATTAATTTATTTCTATCAAAAGCCAATTCTAGGTTTCATAATCCCAAATCACATCTAAAACTGTGTATTTTCATGAATTCACACAAAAACTTGCTGCTGTTATGCTGTTCATATTCTCCATATGAACAAGTGAATGAAACACTACCTGGTCCTTTGCCATCCTCACAATTGATGTTAATATGTTTGAACCCATAGCTAATTCCACTGTGCCAGTCCATCTAGTTGGGGGTCTATTCTTTTTCTAGGACCCTCCATTTTGCCCAGATTGATGTCCTTCTCTGGGGAATGTTCCTTCTTGATAATATGGCCAAAGTATGAAAAACAAAACCTTACCATCCTGCTTTC
Source organism: Chrysochloris asiatica (assembly GCF_000296735.1). Lineage (NCBI taxonomy): Eukaryota > Metazoa > Chordata > Mammalia > Afrosoricida > Chrysochloridae > Chrysochloris > Chrysochloris asiatica. The sequence continues at coordinate 3,832,348 of NW_006408581.1, read as the reverse complement.
TAGGAAGCATTCTGTTCTCCCAACACAGATTTGTTTGTTCTTCTGGCAGTTCATGATATTTGCAATATTCTTCTCCAACACCATAGTTCAAATGCATCAATTCTCACATTGTCTTCCTTATTCATTGGCCAGCTACTGCATGCATATTTTCTGTCAGGTGCACCTTAGTCCCCAAACAGAAATCTTTGCTCTTAGACAATTCAAAGAGATTTTGTGAAGCAGGTTTGCCTAAAGCAATATGTCTTTTGATTCCTTGACTGCTACTTCCAAGGACATTTATTGTGGATCCAAGGAAAATGAAATCTGACAACTTCAATCTTTTCTAAGTGTATCATGATCCACACACGTAAAATCTTTGCCTAGTCAATAAAGCACAAGTAAATATATTTCTGGTATTCTGTACTTTAAGCCAATTATATCTTCTGAATTCAGTTTGAATTTCTGGTAGTTCACTGTCAATGTCCTGGTACAGCACTGTAGGATTAGCTGTTGTTAGTGTTGTTGTTGTTGTTGTTGTTAGGTGCCATCGTGTTGATACCAACTCACAGAGACTCTAGGCACAATGGAAAGAAGCACTATTCAGTTCTGGTCCAACCTGAAAATCATTGCTACAGCTGAGCCCATCACTGCCACCACTGTGCCAATCCACCTCAATGGGGGTCTTCCTCTTTATTCTACGACTCTCCACTTAACCAAACATGATATTCTTCTCCAGTGACTGGTTCCTCCTGATAATACTTACAAAGTATGAGAGATGAAGTTTGGCAATACTGGCTTCCAAAAGCACTCTGGCTGCACTTCATCCAGCACAGATAGATTTGTTTGTACATTTTGCAGTCCATAGTACTTTTTAAATATTCTCTTCCAACACCATAACTCAAATGCATCCATTCGCCTAGGTCTTCCTTGCTCACTGTTCAACTTTTGCACTCATATGAGGTTATTGAAAATCCCATGTCTTGGGTCAGGCTCACCTTAGTCCTCAAACTGACATCTTTGCTCTTCAACACTTTAACAATGTCTTGTGCAGAAGATTTGCCTAATGCAATACGTCGTTTGATTTCTTGACTGCTGCTTTCGTGAGTGTTGATGGTTGATCTGAGCAAAATAGAATTTGACAACTTAAATCTTTTTTTTTTCTATTAATATGCATGCTGGTTATTGGTCCAATGGTGAGGAGTTTTGTTTTCTTTACGCTGAGGTGCAACCCATACAAAAAGCTGAGTTTTTTGATCTTCATAAGTAAGTGTTTTAAGTACTTTTTGCTTTTAGCAAGCAAGGTAGTATCATCTGCATATTACAGGTTGTTAATAAGTCTTCCTCCAATCCTAATGCCTCATTTTTCTTCATATAATCCAGCTTCTCATATTATTTGCTCAGCATACAGATTGAACAAATATGTTGAAAGAATACAACACTTTCTTAATTTTACACCAATAGGTGTTCCTTTGTTCTTTGGACAACTGCTTCTTGGTATATGTACAGGTTCCTCATGAACATAATTAAGTGTTCCAGAATACTCATACTTTGCAAAGTTATCCATAGGTTGTCATGATCCACATAATCAAAAGCCTTTGCATAGTATATAAAGCACAGGTAAACATCTTTCTGGCATTTTCTCCTTTCAGCCAAGATCTATCTGATATCAGCAATGATATCCTATTTCCTTGTCCTCTTCTGAAATCAACTTGAACATCTGGAAGTTCTCTGTCTGCAGCCATATTTGGGTTACCTTTAGTAAAACTGTACTCACATGAGAGATCATTGATATTGTCTGATTATTTCTTCATTCCATTGGGTCACCCCTCTTTGGAATGGGCACAAATACAGATCTCTTCCAGTCAGTTGGCCATGTAGTTGTCTTCAAAATTTCATGGCATAGATGAGTGAATGCCTCTAGTGCTTCTTTGATGAAAGGTATGCATTTGTACCCCATCAACTCCTGGAGCCTTATCATCAAAACCTTCAGTCAGCATGGACTTCTTCTTTCAGCAGCTTCAGTTCTTGATCATATGCTACCCCTTGAAATGGTTGAACATCGACCGTATCTTTTTGGTAGAATGACTCTGTCTGTACCTTCCATTTTGTTTCGATACTTCCTGTATCATTCAATATTTTGCCCATAGAATCCTTCAGTATTGCAATTTGAGGCTAGAATTTCTCTTTATTTCTTTCAGCTTGAGAATTGGTGAATGTATTCTTCCATTTTTATTTTGTAATTCCAACTTTTTGCACATTTGATTATAATTCTTTACTTTATCTTCTCGAGTTGTCCTGCAAATCCTCTCCAATATCTCATTGACCTGAATATTTAAATCAAATAGCTGCATATAATAAGAAGAATCCAACACTCACTGACTATACTTTTAACATTTGTAAATAAGCCAAATAACTATTTGTAGACTATGTTTCTCAAATTTGCAAGACTATATGACATACCATTATTTAAAAAATGCCAATTCTTTTCTTGGGAATGTTCTTTATCTCCTGTTATATCTAGTAAAATTTTTTGTCATTGAAATTCAAATGTTCAAGTGACATCATACTCTGGAATTTTTCTACATATTTTGAGGTTGTTATGCATGGTCTCAAAGCCAAATGTTGATGGAAGCATTTATTTATACTTCTGTGTTACTGGAACATTTCTATGTAAAAGGACACTCATCACATTGATATAAATAGCCTCTGGTTTTCAAATCTTCACTATTATCATCTTCATCATCTTATCCTGCACTATACAGATTATATCTTCAGAGTACTAAATGTCATGCACTGAACTAAATGTATTATATAAAATCTAATTTTCTTTCAAGAAAGTGAGGCAGCACAAGAGGCACTCACTCATCTCTGCCAAGAAATTTGGAAGACAACTATTTGGCCGACTGATTGGAAGAGATCAATATTTATGCCCATTCCAAAGAGAGGTGACCCAACAGAATGCGGAAATCATCGGACAATCTCTTTGACATCTCAAGCGAGTAAAGTTTTTCTAAAGGTAATACAGAAATGGCTACAATCATACATTGACAGAGAACTTCCAGAGGTTCAGAAGAGGTCGTGGATTCAGAAGAGGCTGTGGAACGAGAGATATCATAGCTGATGTCTGATGGATCTTGGCTGAAAGCAGAGAATACCAGAAGGTTGTTTACCTGTGCATTATTGACTACACAAAGGCTTTCGATTGTGTGGATCATGACAAGCTATGGACAACATTGAGAAGTATGAGTGTTCCAGAACACTTAATTGTACTTCTGAGAAATCTGTACCTAGACCAAGAAGCAGTTATTCGAACAGAACATGGGAACACTAAATGTTTTAAAATCGGGAAAGGTGTGAGACAGGGTTGTATTCTTTCACCATACTTATTCAACCTGTATTCTGAGCAAATAATACGAGAAGCTGGGTTCTATGAAGAAAAACGTGGCATCAAGATTGGAGGAAGACTCATTAACAACCTACGATATGCAGATGATACAACCTTGCTTGCTGAAAGTGAAGAGGACTTGAAACATTTACTGATGAAGATCAAAGAGCACAGCCTTCAATATGGATTACATCTCAATGTCAAGAAAACAAAAATCCTCACCACTGGACCAATAAATACATTTTTATCAATGGAGAAAAGATTGAAGTTGTCAAGGACTTCATTCTTCTTGGATCAACTATCAACACTCGTGGAAGCAACAGTCAAGAGATCAGATGACGTATTGCATCAGGCAAATCTGCTGCACAGGAACTTTTTAAAGTATTGAAGAGCAGAGATGTCAACTTGAGGACTAAGGTGTGCCTGACCCAGGCCATGGTGTTTTCAATAGCCTCATATGGATGCGAAAGCTGAATAGTGAATAAGGAAGATCGTAGAAGAATTGATGCCTTTGAGTTGTGGTGTTGGAGGAGAATACTAAAAGTGCCATGGAGTGCCAAAAGAACCAATAGATCTGTTTTGGAAGAAGTGCAGCCAGAGTGCTCCTTGGAGACCAGGATGGCTAAGCTTCGTCTCTCCTACTTTGGACATATTGTCCGGAGGAAGCAGTCGCTGGAGAAGGATGTCATGCTGAGTAAGGTGGAGGGTCAGAGAAAAAGAGGAAGACCCCCAACGAGATGGATTGGCCACGTGGCATCATTGATGGCGTCAAGTGTGGCAGCGGTAGTGAGGTTGGCCCAGGATCAGACATTGTTTCGTTCTGCTGTGCATGGGGTCGCTATGAGTCGGTTCCGACTCGATGGCACCTGACAACAACAACAATAAAATCTCATTTAATACTCACATAAAGCTATATTTTTAGATTTATCATTAATGTTATTGGCATTTTTATTTTGGAATTCAGTAAACAAATAAAAATCAAACAGTATCATGTGAAGTGTCATTCAAAAAACAATAGATGATAGAGTTGAATTTGAGTCCATATTTGTCTGTCTTGAAAGCCAATGAAATTACTATAATATGTTGCTTATTCAGGGCTTCATCATCTAAGTAAATTATTAATGAACACAGTTCATGTCACATAAGAAGTCCTTACTAAGTCCTTGAAAAATAATGACTAATGTTTAGTGGTTACGAATCGGGCTGCGAACCTTAAGGTCAGCGGTTCGAAACTACCAGCCGCTCTGCAGGAGAAAGATGAGGCTTTCTACTCCCGTAAAGATTTACACCCTCGGAAACCCTGTACAGGGATGCTACGGGTCAGAACCGTCTTGATGGCACTTAACAACAACAACAACAACAATGTTTTAATACATAGATAAAGTTGCTATGGCATAATCAAATACCTAAATAATAAAGTCTGCTATTATTTATTCTTTTTAAAGTAATTTTTAGTAAGCTTAATTTGTAATAAGAGCAATTTTTTTAAATTAAATAATATAGTCATATTTTTATTGTTGTTGTTCCTAGCTTTTAAGTTGATTGTAATGCATGAAGACCATGAGTGTGCAGAGCTAAACTGTAGTTTATTTGGATTTCAAACTGTGAACTTTCAGAAGCAAATTGCCAGGTATCTGGATGGTCTTGAACTTCCAATAGTTTGGGTAATAGTCCACTGCTTCATAACAATGCTAACCTGTAATGCCTGTTGTTTGTTGTTGTTAGGTGCCATCAAGTCATTTCTGACTCATAGCACCTTCATGCACAAAAGAACAAAAACACTGCCTTGTTCTTTGCCATTCTCACAATTATTTTGTTTCAGCCCATTGTTGCTGCCACTCCATCAATCTACCTCATTCTTCTTTTGAGATGCTACTTGTCCAAGCATGATGTCCTTCCTAACAACATGTCCAAAATATGACAAAGCCTCACCACCATTGTTTCTAAAGAGCATTCTGTCTGTACTTCTTCTAAGACAAATTTGTTTGTTTCTCTGACAGTCTATGGTACTTTCAATATTGTTCTCCAATACTATAGTTCAAATGCATCAATTCTTCTGTCTTCCTTATTCTTTGTCCAACTTTTACATACATATGAGGCAATTGAAAATAGCATGGCTTGGACCAGGTGAACCTTACTCCTCAAACTAACATATTTGATCTTAAATACTTTAAAGAGGTCTTTTGCAGCAGATTTGTCTAATGTAATAATGTTTTTGATTTCTTAGCTGTTGTTTCCATGAACACTAATTGAAGATCTCAGCAAAATGAAGTCTTTGACAACTTCAGTCTTTTCTCCGTTTATCATGATGCGATATATTGGTCTAGTTGTGAGGGTTTTTATTTTCTTTAAACTGAAATGAAACTCATACTGAATGCTGTGGTCTTTTATCTTCTTCAATGATGATTTCAAGTCCTTTCAGCTTTCAGAAAGCAAGTTTGTATCATCTGCATTTGTTAATATGTCTTCCCCAACTTCTGTACCATCTTTCTAGTTTCTCATATTGTTGTTGTTGTTAAGTATCGCTGAGTTGGTTCTGACTCATAGCAATCCTGTACAGGATTTCACAGGAACAATTGGTGGTTTGAACTGCCGACCTTGTGGTTCAGAGATCTTACAGTGCCACATCAGGTAATTTGCTCATAATACAGATTCAATAATTATCGTGACAAGCATAGTGGTTACGAATCAGGCTAAGAACCTCACGGTCAGCAGTTCGAAACTACCAGCTGTTCCATGAGAGAAAGACAAGGTTTTCTGCTCCCGTAAAGATTTACAGCCTCGGAAACCCTGTACAGGGTCGCTATCAGTTGGAACCGACTCCACGGCACATCACAACAACAACAATACAACACTGAAGCATACCTTTCCTAATTTTAAAACATTCACTATCCCCTTGTTCTGTTTAAACAACTGCATCTTGGTCTATGTACAGGTTCCTATTGAGCAAAGTTAAGTGTTTTGGAATATCCGTTCTCCCCAATGTCATCAATAGCTTGTAACGATCCACACAGTCGAATGTCTTTGCATAGCTAGTAAAGCACATGCATACATCTTTCTGATCTCCTTTACTTTAAGCCGAGATCTACCTGATATCAACAGTGATATCCCCCATTCCATGACTTCTTCTGAATCTGCCTTGAATTTGTCAATATACTACTGAAACCAATTTTAAATTATTTTCGGGAAAATTTTGTTTTCTTGTGATGTTAATGATATTGTCTGATGGTTTCCTCATTTCATGGGGTCACCTTTCTTTGGATTGGGCACAAATATGAATCTCTACTAATCAGTTTCCCAGGTAGTTGTCTTGCAAATTTCTTGTCATAAATGAATGAGAACCCTCAGTGCTACATCAGTTTGGTGAAAGATTTCCATTTGCATTCTTTCAATTATTGGAGCCTTCATTTTCCCCAATGCCTCTACTGCACCTTGAACTTCCTGATTCAACACCATCCCTTCCTGATCATTTAGTACCTCTTGAAATGACTGGACATTGGCCAATTATTTTTGGTGCAGTGATATCTATATCCTAGACATTAAGTCTGGTATTGCCCAGTTGGAAATGGACAATCATATAGTTTATTATACTGGAGACAATAAACTCAAGAGGAATGTGACATCACATTGTTGTCAAAATAGCATTTCAAGATTAATGTTGGAGTACAATGTAATAAGATAATATCCATACACTTATAAGAAAGACCAGTTCATACCACTATTATTCAAATGTATTCACCAATCACTAAAATCAATGACAATGAAACTGTATAATTCTACCAACTTCTTGATGAAACATGTAAACAAGATGCATTGATAATTACTGATCATTAGAATGAGAAAGTTGAAAACTAAGGGAAAGTATTGTTCTTAAATGCTGTTGTGTCTGTTCTGACCAATAGCAACTATATATAAGGTTTTCCAGGAGAAATTGGTGGGTTTGAACTACCAACCTTGGGGTTAGCAATCCAATGGTTATCCTACAGTGCCACACCAAGACTCCATAAGAGGATGTATTATTGTTGTTGTTAAATGTGGTTGATTCGCTTCTGACCCATAGTGACCCTGTATAGGGTTTCCAAGGAGTGACTGGTGAGCTTGATCATCTGACTTTGCAGTTCAGACCTACTTTGAGGTCTAGTGCATTAACCCACAGAGCCATACTAGGATTATTAGTAGTTGGTAAATTTGGCCTTAGTGATAGAAGTGATATTGGAGATCATATGATAAAATTTTGTAAGACCAATAACTTGTTCATGCAAATGCCTTTGTATTACACAACAACATAAAAAGCAACTATGCATAAGAACCTCACCAAATGTAATACACATGAGTCAAACTGACAACATCTATGGGAGGACACAGCAGAAAATCTTGATATCATTAGCCAAAAGAAGATCAGGGGTCAACTGTGGAACAAACCAAGTCTGAAACTTGCTTTTGAACATACAAAAGTTAATACAACTGGAATAAATGATGAAGTAAAAGAGCTGATTACAAAGATGAGCACTAGAATACAAAGTCAAGTATTATAACAATGTGTGTAAAGACCTGGAGGTAGAAGTCCAAAAGGGAAGAACACAGTCAAAATGTTTTAAGCTGAAAGAACTGAAGAAAAAATGTAAGCCTAGTGTTGTAGTACTGAATGGGCAAAATATTGAATGATGCAGGAGAAATGAAATGAAGATGGAACGGACTACTAGACACAGTTTATTGTTCACAAATTCAGAAGGAATATTTACATAAAGAAAGATTAGTTAAGAGATAACTGGATAGGTAATAGATATTTTAAAAATAGATGCAAAGTGAAGATGATATTTGGCTTAGAAAACCTTACACATTTGTTTTAAACCAACACTCCATTTGATAAACAGTAGATTACAAACCACACAGTTCAGAGTTAAAGCCCACAAGTGCTTCACAGGAAGAAGATGAGATTTTCTGCTCCCATGAAAATTTAAAGCCTCAGAAAGCCTTTTAGACCCTGGTGATGAGTCAAAACAAATTGATTGACATTGAGCAATGATAGCAAGGATAGACTTCAGCACTCAAGGAAACAGCAGTCAAGAAATCAAATATTGTACTGGAGTCCTGGTGTGGCAATGTAGGATAAGCTCTGCTAATTATAAGGTGGGCAGTTCAAATCCACCAGCTACTCCTTGGAAACCCTACTCAGGTAGCTATAAGTTGGTACCAACTCTATGGCAATTGACAAAAACAACATTGCATTAAGCAAATCTGCTGCACAAGATCTCTTAAAAGTGTTCAAGAACAAAGATATCAGCTTGAGGACTAAGGTGCACCTGACCCAAGCTATGATATTCTGAATAGTCTTATATGCATGTGAAAGTTGGACAATGAATAAGGATGACCTTAGTAGTAGAATTGATGCATTTGAGTTATAGGGTTGGAAAAGAACACTGAAGGTACCATGGACTGCCAGAAAAATGAACAATTCTGTATTGGAGAAAGTATAGCCACATTATTCCCTAGAAGACAGAATGACAAAGACTTTGACTCTCATACTTTGGACATGTTTTCAGGAGGGAACATTTTCTGATGAAGGACATCATGCTTGTTAAAGTGGAGGGTCATCATAAAAAAAGGAGACCCCCCCCTCTCCCAACAGATGTATTGTCACTGTGATAGCAGTAATGGGCTCAAGCCTAACAACAATTTTCAGGATGGCTTAGGACCAGGTTGTGCTTCATTCTGCTTTGTTTAGAGTTGCTACGAGACAATTTGATGGCACCTAACAAAAGGGCCTCTAGTGTTGCACTCTAGAATAAACATTGGACTACTGACTGCAAGGTCGGTAGTTTAAACCCACTGGGTGCTCCTCAGAAAACCTATACCAGGTCACTGTGAATCATATTGACAGGACTTAACAACAGCAACAAAGGGTAGACTATTATTGCCATTTATAAAGACAGAAGGACATTTTAAAGTATTTTAATTATTTGTTAATTTAAAAATAAAAATTACCCTGGAATATAAATATCATTTTTATAGACTCAAAATTATATTGTCCAAATGAAACATTTTACTCAACACTTTTAAAATATAGCACAGTATCTAACTCATTCTCTTTCAGATTAGGAATTTTAAAAAATTACTAGTTAAAAGTTATAAAACATAAAGATTTGTGGCATAAAATTGACTGCACGCTTTCCATGGAAAGTTACTGAAATAGGTAGATATTCTTTTCAGCTAATTAATTTCTGGGAACTACATCCTCATTTATCTTCTGACAGTCTCACAATAACAATACATGCCCTTATGATCATAAGACTCAGTATTACATCTTTTAAAGTGACTTTTCACAGGAGTTTTCTGGCATTGGCAAATTGTGCAGAGTCAAACAGCATGTCTGTTTATGAATTAGAGAAGCATACTTGAATTTTTAATTTTATTTTACACATTGTATTTATATTTTTTATCATATTTAACATTGTTATTAAAATATAATTGTCTGTATGTTAACATCATCACTTAAACAGAAAAGACATCTGAAAGTTAATTGTTTTCTAATTATTTACATAATTATTTCAAAGTACAATAGGAAACAGTTTACTCATTTATTTCATTTTATTAATTTCAAAAAAGTAAGTTTCTCTTATTTTTTATAGTCAGAACTGTCCCAATAAGTAAGCAAATTCCTTTGATGAAGAACACACAAAACTCTTTACAAAGTATATCCACTTCAATATTTCCTCGCTCATCATTTCTACCATTAAAAAAATTCTACTGGATCCTATTGTATCGTTATCAAGATAACAAATCTTCTCTAGGTTTCTTGGTGTTGTTTCATGTGCTGGCCTCCTGAGCTGCAGAAATTGATATGCTATGAAGACAGAGACTTTTTGCTTTAACTTTTCCCCAGAAACACTTGTTCTCCACATGTCTTGGATATTAATTAGATCTGCAGACATGTGTTTCATTTAAGATAATGAACCCTGCTCCAACAGTCCCTGGGTGATCAGTTGTATAATGTGCTTAACTACTAACTGAAAGGTAGAAAATTCAAGTCCATCCAGATGTATCTGTCAAGAAAATCTTGGTGATCAACTTCCAAAAAATCAGCCCTTGAAAATCACAGAGAGTACAGTTCTACTCTAATATGCATGGGGTCACCAACAGTCAGACTTCACAAACAGCAACTTTTTTTTTTTTTTAAAGCATATAAAATTTATTGTTGTTGTCGTCATTGTTGTTGTTGTTTTCTGTCCAGTTGGTGATGACTTATAGTGACCCTGTATAAGGTTTCAGAGGTTATAAATATCTGAGAGATCAGAAAACTTTATCGTTCTCTCATGGAGTTGCTTGTGGATTTGAACTGCTGACCTTATGGTAAACAGCCCAGCACATAATCCACTCCACTGTCGTGTTCCTTCTTATCTCCTGTCAGAGACAACTTGGTGGCACCTAACAACAGCAACAAGGGTAAATTAGGGGTCCTAGTGTTGTTGCACTGTAGAATAAACACTGGACTACTGAATACAAGGTTGGTGGTTTAAACCCACCAGGAGCTCCTCAGAAAACCTATACAAGAGTTCCAGAATAAGGTTTAGTGTTACCTCAAAAACTATCAGGAGATTTTCAAAGTGATTTATGGCCTTTTTTCAATGTCTTTATATTCAAAACAGCTTAAAATTTCATGCTTTAAATGTGAAAAGTCATGTTTTTTTCTTCCTCCTGGATATCCTGGTTTACATTTCAAATAGTAAGAACTAAGGAACTTGGCCTCTCTCAGAAGTGGGAAGGAGACAGGAATCCTCCTATCAAATCACCTAGATTTATATTTCTGGGCTCCAGATACACATTAGGGACACCAGCAGATCCATGTTTACATTTTGCTCTCATCAGATCACCTTGGAGCTAAAAATGATGTACGTGGTTATTCCTGGAAGTAACAATGAACCTTTCACTGTCCCAGAAATCATGGGTATACATTCAGAATACTATGAAGAAATGTACATGTAAAATTTAATCTAAGGGCTGTAGGTTAATGCATTGGACTGCAAAGTCAGTTTGAACCACATGGTCGGCAATTCTAGCTCACCAGGAAACCCTCCACAGGGTCGCTATGGGTCGTAACTCACTCTATGTGATTTAACAACAACAATGACAAACATGGAAAAAAAGAAACCATCATATTCCCTCTATGTCTCTAATTTTCATGTTTCACAAATGTATTAAAAGTGATATCTGTATAATTTTGCAAATCATTACATGGCCTCACAAGCTAATTATATATAAATCTGATTAAATGAAGGAATTACTAATAATTAAGCTATCTAGTTGCTAATCCTGAGATAATACATTATGTAATCATTATAAAAGATGTATGGTGAAAACCAAGCACTAAGAAAATGTTTTGCTTGACTAAATTAAACATAGTGGTAAGTCAATGAAATGCTAATGAAAGAAAGAAAACCCACACCTTTCAACTTTTAAATCCTTCTGCAAATCATTTAGTAGGCTACAAATTCATCCTGCAGTAAATAATTGCGTAATTGCTCACATTTGTGTGTGTGTTTTCTTTAGCGATTCTATGAAATTTGCTAGACTGCAATCTACTTGGGTCTATAAGTACCATTTGGTTATTCTGTAACACTTGATATGTTCCTAAGCCTATGAGAGAATCTGACTGATTGAAACACTCCATTAGGAAGAAGGTGAACAGCTATTTCCTGGAATAGCAGCAGAGGGGTAATCACACTGTGGTTTCCCATCAGTCAAGAAGCTAAATATGTTACATTGACTGGTCATGAAGCAAAATTTACATCCCAGTGTGCAGTGAACAAGATGGCTTAGATTTGCCACCATGAAACAATTTACTACTTGGCTTTCAGTCAAACTGACTTTATTAATTTAATTCTACCCTTGCATGATTACCAAATTATAAGGAATGGATTTATTTTTCCTTGTGCAGTGAGCATTATGCCTTGTGATCGCAACTGCTTTCTAGAGGAGCCAATGTAGGCACCACATGATGTCAAAGGAAATAAATGAAACGGAAAATCCATAAGGAAAAAAAAAAAATCCAAAACCATATAAATTGATTTACAGTATTTTGGAAGCTTAATATGTGTACTGCACAAACCATGGTGAATCAGAGAAATGTGATGCTTTAAATTCATCTATTAGCATATATTTGTGATAGGAAAATGGCAAAACATAGAAAACTGAAATGTTAGGAACTAAATGGTTCCATAATGCCATTAATCAGTTAAATCCCATATGTGCAATTTCTGTGGGCTTATGCATAAGTTAATACAATTTTTATATTTAATAAATTTTGGATGGGCATGGTATAGTTTTCTGTCCCTATATTATATAATTCTTTCATGGACTATGAAGAAGATACACTCAGTAACTTCCATTTTGTCACCATATTTTAAAATTTTAAATTAGGTAAAAGTTTACAGAGCTCCCAATTCAATAACTCATACATACTATATTTTATGTCATTGAAATATCACATGTCCCATTTCCTCCCTGTGTTTACTGTTTCCATTTCTCTTTCTTTATTCCTTAACCCTTCTCAATGTTGTCCTTGGGAAAGTGCTACCCTTTGAGCTCAAATGATTGGTTATTCTAAGGTGTGTACAACTTTCTAGTGCTACTGTTCCCCTTATAGGTCTGCCTATTGCTTGCTGAAAATTGAGCCATGGGGTGACTTATCTCCAGATCTGAATGTTGTCTAAGCATCATAGTCTTGGGGGTTCCACTAGTCTCTATTGAACCATTAAACCTGGTCTTTTTCATGATTTTGAGTTTTGTTCCACATTTTCCCCACTTTAAAAAGGACATTCAAATGTGATACCTTTTAGAACAGTTGGTAGTGGTAGTTAGGCAGAATCTAGTTCTTCTAGTCATGGAGACTGATGTTTCATTGTCCACCAGACCACTGGAATAATTGTTTCCATGCATCTTGGAATTTCACCATCTTTTCTCAAGACTATGAGAGATCAATAGCTGCAACTTAGATGGCCACTCAAGACCTTTTAAATCTCTGGTCACTACTCACCAAAGTAGGATGCAAAGCATTGTCTTTGTGGAATATTTTATCTTACTTTGTGTCCCTTGAAACTGTGAAGCTGAATCCCCAAGACTAATAATGCATTCCCTCAAGGTGTTTGGTAATGTCTAAACATTTTTCATAATGTTTGTGCTCCAGCACATTCATTGATATATTTGTAGTGATATAGAAATAACCTCTGTGAAATCTATATATATATTTGTGAACATAATCCCATTCTCCCTCCAACACATGTTTAGTCTTTGTGTCTATTCATGCATTTACTTATAGATTACTTTGATTGCTGGATTGTATATATAACAGTGTTTCCCTTCTTTGTCTTAACTGATCTTTGGAAACCTACATAGAGTTCCTATGAGTTGGAACTGATTCATTGGTACTTAACAATATGTGTGTGTATGTGTTTTAATAATATGTGTGTTGTTGTTGTTATGTGCCGTGGAGTCGGTTCCAACTCATAGCGACCCTGTACAGGGTTTCTGAGGCTGTAAATCTTTATGGGAGCAGAAAGCCTTATCTTTCTCCCACGGAACAGCTGGTAGTTTCGAACTGCTGACCTTGTGGTTCGCAGCCTGATTCATAACCGCTATGCTAAATACATATATTATATATACAACTATATATAAAATCCTCACAATGGGCCAATAAGTAATATTATAATGTTGTTATTGATGCCATCCCTTGGGTTCTGACTCATAGCTACCCTGTATAGGGTTTCCAAGGAATAACTGATGAGCTTTAATTACCAACCTTGCAGTTCAAATAGACTTTGCAATCTAGCACATTACCTCACAATGCCACACCAGAACTTCTTCAACATCATAATAAATGGATAAAATATTTAAGTTGTCAATGACTTCATTTTTCCAGTCTCCACAATCAAAGCTAATGGAAGCAGCAATCAAGAAATCAAATGACATATTACATTAGACAAATCTTCTGCAAGACAACTCTTTAACGTGTTAAAAAGCAAAGAGATCACTTTGAGGACTAACAGGAACCTGGCTCAAACCAAGGAATCTTAATTCTTTCACATGCAGATGAAAATTGGACAACAAATAAGGCATACCATAGTAGAATCAATGCATTTGAATTATGGTGTTGGTGAAAATCACTGAAAATAACATTTCAGAAGAACAAATTATTCTGTTATGATAGAAGCACTGTCAGAGTGTTCTTTAGAAATGAGAATGGTGAGATTTTTGTGTCTTGTATTTTGGACATGTGGTCAGGTCTCCAGTTTCTGAAGAGGGATACTATGCTTGGTAAAGTGGAGAGTCAGTGTAAAAGAGAGATGACTGTAGAATAAACACCAGATGCTCTTTGGGAAGAAAGATGATGCTTTCTTCTCCCACAAAGATTACAGCCTGGGAAACTATTTACAATGTCACTATGAGTCAGAATCAACACAGTGACACTTCATAGCATTAACAACAAGATAAACATATGTCCTTCAGTATCAAAATACTTTATGCTTGATTGGTGTCCTAAAAATGGGTGTTTTGAATCAGCATACCTGCACTATGAAAAAAGGGACTAGTGATCAGTTTCCATAGAGAGCACAGTGAAAAAACAAACAAACAAACAAACAAAAATGCCCTATGGAGCAGCCTTACTCTGCACACATTGGGTTGCTATGAGTTAGGTTCAGTCAGATTGCAACTAAAAACTTGATAAACTTAGGAGCAAACATTCCAATAACAAATAATATATGCTCTCAAAAAGTTATCTTCTACTAGGAAATACTGGCAAATAACTGGATAACTCAATAGGTAGTGTTCTAGATCATACATACACTGACTTATTTCAAGCAAAATTATTTTTTAACATGTCTCTTTGATCAGAGAATGCTGGCAGACATGTTTTCTCAGCAATATACTTGTCTTAGTCTCATTGAGGTGACTTAAAAAAATAAAAGTCCAAACAAAACAGTGGCTTCCTAAGGGATCTGCTGGGTCTTTTACATTGAATGCAGAGGTCAACTCAAAAGGCAATTGTTTTAATGGATTCCAAAGTTGTGATCTTGAATAGATTTTCTCAAAAGACACAGGGTAATGACTGGAGCTTATCAGTAAGAAGCCTAAAGAAAATTGAAAGCTGCATCGGTGAAGAAAATCTCCAGAAAGTTGTGACAAGCAATTTTTTTTTTTTTTTTTTTTTTCATCATGACAATGTACCTGGTCAGTTTTTGTAGGTTTCAGGGACTGTCTTTCAAGAATAACATTGGGACTTCTTTTCTTCACCATCGGGTGAGTGCTGCTATGTTCCATTTTCACTATGTCTTCTCATAAGACTTCCAGGATCAAGAGATTTCCTGGCCAAGAAACAAAAGCAGATTAGAACGAAAATTGGTAATAAAGTCAGATACAACTCTAAGAGAAGACATTGGAGAAGAACCACGCTGGGTCTCTAAGGAGTTACACATGTGATAACAATGCACATAATATACTTATGTCCTAGCACTCTACCAGATCAAGTTCACTTTTGCCAAAATTTGATCAATTGAACATGTTTTGCAAAACTTCTGGTTTCTTCCTTAATTTTTATGCTTCCACGTTTAAAAAGGTTGTCTAATGAATGTGCAAGACCTTTGGTTTGAAAAAAATAAAAAAGATTAACATTGGGAAATCTTATCCTGTCTACTCCACAGCTTGATCTCTCCTCTTCATAATCCTTTTTGTTCCCCAAACACTAATAATATGTTAAAAGAACATGATTTGACTTCTTTAAGGATGCCAAGACTGACTTTGAAGGATGTCAGCTGTTGTTGTTTTTAAGTGCCTTCAACCCTTGGTAGGGTTCTCAAGGAATGACTGGTGAATTTGAACTGTCAACCTTGTGGTTCAAACCAACCTTGCGGTCCAGGGTATTGTATCATGCAAATACCAGCTTCTGAGGCTTACAGACATAGATAAATAGAAACAATTTTCATATTTTTATTTAATTAAAGGTCCTGTGATTTTGTAACAAGATTTTTTGCTTTACCTCCTAAGTTAGCAACCAAATGACAGTTTGAAAAGGTAAAATACTGAATGAACACCAGTTGTATAATTCATTGAAAGACTTTCTGAAGGAGGAGATGCTTAAAGGGAGTTTCAAAAAAATCAATTAGAGAAACTAAGTGAATATGTGAAGAGAAAAAAGGACATCCCATGAAGATATAGAGTTTCTACTTCTAATTTTAGATTCCAAAAATCTAAAATTAGCTTATGTGAACCTTCAGCAACCAAAGGCTCTTCAAGTTCCAGAAACTATTTTAGAGGAAGCCCATTGGACTGCTTCTAGCTCTACAGCCACATCTAGCTCACCTCAGTGCCCTAGTTTCCATAGTACCAGTAGACTGGTCAGCATGTACCATGTTCTAACACCAGGCAGAAATGATTGGTTCAGAATTTACTGCTAGGATGGAACCTGCCCTCTCCCAACCCATATGGAGTTACTGTTCTTGAAGGAAATGCCTGCCCATTTGAGATTGTTGCCTGTTGGCCACAGCAAGCCCAAGTAAACAAAGGGCAGATTTCAGTTGTTTGTGACAAAGTGACCAGTGTATCATGTATGTGCCCTCTTCCACCCTCTCACAAACTTACCCCTCAAAACTGCTGCTCTGCCATTGGCCTGTAGACCCTCTGGACCCCAGCTGAAACCTCTGAATACCCATGCTAGTTTATGCCTCAAGTCCTGGCCACTGTTCTTTTTCTGTTTTTATCTTTTAACAATATTTGCATTGAAGACTGGAATAAAGGATGATATTGGAGGGATCAAAATTTGGGAGGTCATGAGCAATACACAAACGCACTCAAAACACAGGTGCTTACATGGAATTATGTGGATTTAAGTACCATAGTTTTAAACTGTTTTCTTAAATGTGAAATGTCAAAGTAATGACATAGGTGGATAAGCGAGGAGTAAGTGTATAAATGAAATGATGCCTGGAATCTAAATCACACCATAAAGAACTACATGTAAACTGAACTATGAAAATAGAAGGAATTAATTGCAGGAAAATCCTGATTCTATTTGCAGAAAAGTATGTGTGTGATTGGAGAAAAATAAGGGAATATTGTACATAAGTGGATGGATAGAATAAAAAATGAAAATTATTAGAAAGCAAGGAATTTGCAAAGAAATAAAATATGTGGCAGAGGTAATGAAAATAAAAATCCGTATGTTAGTATTATTAAGGAGATTCCAGCATGAGTTGGACTGATTCCTTATTTACTGTCTGGCTTTCACATGCATATGAGCTGATTGAAAACACCATGGCTTGGGTCAGGCTCACCTTAGTCCTCAAGCTGACATCTCTGCTCTTCAACACTTTAAAAATGTCTTGTGCAGCAGGAGAAGGAGGATGTTAATTGCACCAAAATACTTAGTTAGCAAAAGAATCTTAGTTTCTGATAAGATTTTTTTTTTAATTAAGGAAATAAAGTTATATGAAAAAGGAGAAACAAAGCATCTACTCTCATGCTTTGATGTTCATACTAAATTCCCTATTGCCCATGGTACAAAATTGCCCAGACACCAGACGATCAGTATTTCTGTTTTCACATTCCATTTGTAATGGATGTTAAATGATGATGAATAGTATCATTTGTTTCTATGATTCATCATATTAAATTATATGTCGTTCTATAGCAATGAGAATAAAAAAAATCACGTGCTTGTAATAGATATTTCACTATATTTTTCATTGGTTTGGCTCTTTAGGATAAACAATGGACTTCAAAGTCGGTTTATATTCAAGGTCAATGGTTCAAACTCACCAGCCGCTCTCTGGAAACCCTATACAGGGTTACTATGAGTTACAAAGGACTTAACTGCACTCATCAACAACAGCAAACATCACCAAAACAGAAAATGATTAAAATTCAATCATAACCAAAAATAAATCTTAGTAAGTAGCTTACATTCATCAACTATGCATTAAAATGCCTGGACTATTAGTATTTTCAAGCTTATTACATGTTAATAGAAACAATAAAAAATAATGAATTCTAGCTTATGAGGTTTCTATTTGTTTTCTTCTAGATTTTAAGAATTTGCTTAACAATGCTTTTTAGTAAATATTTAAAAACTATTAACTGAATCAGTGATATGCAATGATTTAAAATACTATTAACATCAACAAAGATACTGTTGTTGTTAAGTGTTGTTATTCTGACTCATAGCAACCTTGTATAGGGTTTCTGAGGCGCAGTTGGTGAGTTTGAATCACTGACCTTGCAGTTCCAATATACTATATCTGCAAAATAAATTGGAAGTTGGATTTCTTCTAATCCTAGAGACTTTGTTGTATACTTTTGCATGTATGTTACACACACACATGTGTTCACTCAAGTACACAAACAAACACATTCAGGATTTTGTTTTGTTTTTATTTAAAATAAAATGTAAATCTTACTATTCTCTAGGTATGTGCCACACACACACAAACATATATATGTGTGTGTGTGTATGTATATTTCTGGTGTGATGATATAAGATAAACACTGGACTACAAACCACAAGGTCAACAGTTCAAACCCACCAGCTGTTCCTTGGAAAACCCATACAGCATCACTATGAATCAGAAGTGACTCAAAGGAACTCACCAACAAACAGTAGTCAATAATTATCCACACTATGGTTACATAAAATACCTGTCAATATCCATGGCTGATGACAACACTGAGCATGCACATGAATTGATTCTGTCAAGCAGATGATTGACAATGGATTATGTGTCAAATCATTTGCAAATCAGTCATGACTGCCTACAAAATAATTCTCGTCAGACTTGTTTGTGCAAAAAGGGTACTGAAACAATTCATGGAAAAGCATGGATATCTACAAATAAAATTTAAGCCAATATTCAAAGGAAGATAAAATTTCTTTTAAAAACATTGTTACTGGTGATGAGACATGGATTCATCACTATGAGCCTGAGAGTATACGAGAAAATATGGAATGGAAACCCTCAATCACCAAACTAGTAAACGTTCAAAAATCAACCATCGGCTGGGAAATTGATACTTAGATCTTTCTGGATTCTCAAGGCCATTATTGGGACACTATCAAGAAAAAAAAACATTCAGCAATCAACCTTGCTCATTACAGTGAGTTACTCACTCAAGGGCTTATGACTAAACTTCCAGTTAAACACAGAGCACTGTTATCCAAGGGCATTTGTCATCTTGCATGATGATGCACATCCACACGTCTCTTCCCATACTGTTGACACTCTGGGGAAAAAAAAAAATCATCTTGAGCTATTAAATCATCCTCTCTATAGGCCTGATCTTGCTCCATCGAACTTTCACCTGTTTGGTCCCCTGAAAATAGTCCTTTGAGGATGAAGATTCACCTTGGATGATGTGAAGACAGCAGAGTATTCATGGCTAAAACAGAGTGTTCCATCTAAAACATTTTTTAATAAAGGAATATGAAAATTTGTTGACAGATGGATGAAGTGTATTGAAAAGCAAGGAGATAATGTCAAAAAATAATGCATTTGTCTTTCCTCAAAGTTAATTAAAATAAATTCTACAGCTAGAGGCATGTTGTTGTTGTTAGGTGCCATCAAGTCAGTACTGACTCATAGCGACCTTATGCACAGCAGAAGGAAACACTATCCGATGTGTGTTTGGATAATTTTTAACTCACCCTTGTGTGTGTATGTATGTACAGATTCCTCATAATCTATGTACAGATTCCTCATAAGCATAATCAAGTTTTCTGGAATACCCATTCTTTGCAATGTTATCCATAGTTTATTATGATTTACACAGTAGAATTCCTTTGCATAGTCAGTAAAGTACAAGTAAACATCTTTCCGGTATCCTCTGCTTTTAGCCAAGATCCATCCTCTACAATAATCTCTCCAATGTCATGGCCTGTTCTGAATCCAGCTTGCATTACTTACAGTTCCATATTGATAAATTGCTGCATCTGTTTTAAAATTATCTTCAGTAAAATTTTGCTTGATTATTTATTGTTTTTAAGTGCTATTGAATAGGTTCCAGCTAACAGTGATTGTATATAAGTTTCCTGAGTCTTGCAAGTACAGGAAAACTCATTGTTCTCCTGTGAAGTGCTATTTTCTTTTGATGCTTCCTGCACCATACAATATTTTACTAATTGTTGTTGTTATAAGTGCCATCGAGTTTGTTCTGATTCAGAGCAATGCTATATAGGGTTTCTGAGGAGCATTTAGTGAATTTAGATAATTGATCTTGCATTTCAAATGGACCTAGTGGTCTAGTGTTTATTCTATAGAATTTCACCAGATTTTACCAATTGTTAGGTGCCATCGAGTCGGTACTGACCCAGAGCGACCTTATGCACAGCAGAACGAAACACTGCCTGATTCTGGGCCAACTTCACTACTGTTACCACACTTGAGTCCAATGATGCTACCACTTGGCCAATCCATCTCGTTGGGGTTCTTCCTATTTTTCTCTGATGCTCCACCCTACCAAACATAATATCTTTTTCCAGTGACTGGGCTTCCTGACAATATGTCCAAAGTATGAGAGATGAAGTTTGGCCATCTTGGCCTCCAAGTAGCATTCTGGCTGCACTTGTTCCAAAATGGATCTATTGGTTCTTTTGGCAGCCCATGGCACTTTCAATATTCTCTTCCAACACCATAACTCAAAAGCATCAATTCCTCTACAAACTTCCTTATTCACTGTCTAGTTTTTGCATGCACATGAAGTTACAGACAATACCATGGCTTGGATCAGGCACACCTTAGTCCTCAAACTGATATCTTTGCTCTTCAAAATTTTAAAAAGGTCTTTTGAAGCAGATTTGCCTAATGCAATATGTTGTTTGATTTCTTGACTGCTGTTTCCATGA
>NW_006408581.1:3778497-3809570 GCF_000296735.1 Chrysochloris asiatica | reverse complement strand
TCTTTTCCACAGTCTGCCCCTGGCCTTGTTTTGACTGACAATATGGAGCTTTTCTATCGTCTCTTTCCGCAGATGTAGTCAACTTGATTTCTATGTATTTCTTCTGGTGAGGTCCATGTGTATAGTAGTCTTTTCTCTTATACTGTCTAAAGAAGGTATCTGAAATGGAAAAAAAAAACATTGGTTTTGCGAATTCTGCTGATTTTACCAACAGAATCTTTCAACATTGCAAGTTAAGACTTGCTTTTTTTCATCAGTTCTCTCAGCTTGAGAAATACGAAGTGTGTTCTTCTGTTTTTTTTTTGTTGTTTTTTTTTCTTCTTTCTGTGTGCGTGTGTGTGTGTGTTTTGACTCTCTGCCTTTGCACATTCCATTATAATGTTTTAACTCTATCTGTCATTTGAAATTTTGTTTTCAGTTGTTTTAATTTCTCATTTATTTCAGTTGCTTTAACTTCTCTATGCTCTAAAGCAAGTTTCAAAATCTATTCTGACATCAATTTTGATCTTTTATTTCTTTCCTGTTTTTAATTACCTGTGACTTTCTTAATATATGATGTTCTTGGTATCATCTCATAACCCTTCTACATTTTAGTCATTCATGTGTAATACATTAAATCTATTCTTGCGACGGTGTGTTTATTTATTTTGTGCTATTTGCTCTTGTTTTTTACCCTCAAATTGTTTTTAACTCATAACAATCAGCATAGGGTTTCCAAGAATGGCTGATGAGTTTGGACTGCCATCCTTGCCATTAGCAGTCCAGTGCTTATTCTGGAGCACCACACCAGTGCTCAGTCTGTACTATAATGTCTAAGTATTATGTTAATCAAAATGTATTTGTCTCTACATAGCATTTATGACCATTTTTTAGTGCAATTCAGTGTCATTTTATGACTTCTCATGAAAGTAACTGTAATGCTCCATGGTCAGTTTGATATTACCAATTGGCTGCTGCTGAGTGTTTGTGATGCTTCCAGAGATTATATACTATAAATAACGTTCAAAACAACAGTAAGCACCAACAACAAATTTTTAGCAAAACAAAGTCTTAATGTGGAATTGTCAGATATGCTTATTTTAAAGTTATCAATAATTTTTGACACTTATTGCACACATATTATGGATCTGGTATTGTATCTACCTAGAGCCACAACAGGTAGATAATATTAATATTAATATAAGTCTCATTTCTCAGAGAGGAAATTAAAGCAGAGGAGTAATAACTTGGCCACGATTATGGAGCAAGTATGTGATATAGTGAGAATTATTGTAAACGGAAACCACTTATTTCTAGAATGTAGAATTTTAACCACATTATTGATTTTATGGAGTCCTGGGGTGTGGTGCTACATGATAAGCACCAGACTGCAAGGTTGGTTTGAACTGCAAGATTGGCAGTTCAAACTCACCAGCCCTTCCTCAGGTACCCTATGCAGGGTTGGTATGGGTCAGAACTGACTCAAGGGCAGTTAAAAACAACACTGATTTCATAGATATTTCCAGGCTGAACTTTAGAATATGTACTAAATTACTTTTCTATCAGAAAATCCTAATGAACAATTTTCCTAGGCACCTTTGACATAATTATTATACTTTCTTATAATTTCCAATTAAGTCATATATTAATATGGACTTAGTCAGAACTGACTCAATGCCACTAACAACAACAAACATTTTGAATTTCTTTGATAACTTCTGCTGATACAAATTTGGTATACATTTATACAATCTTTGTTTTTGGATTACAAATTATTTTTGTTCTACTGGGTTACAGTTCTATGGTACTTTAAAAGAACGTAAAATAAGTCAGGTTTTCTTTAAAGCCTAGCTTTCCTGCTCAGTTTTGGCTGCCTGTGCTCAATTGTTGTCCTCAGGTCAAATCCAGGTTGCAGATGAGTTCACCAAGATCAACTCTTCTTAAAATGTGCATCTTAGCTCCTGAATAATGGCATGTGCCACTTTTTCTAAGAATACTACCATGACAGAGTTCACTTTCAACCTGCCTAGTCATTTTTACTGGGGTATAATATATCGTTTGGTACATAAGAATTTTATCTAGGAATAAGATACAGTATCATTTATACAGATCTCCTGTTTAAAACATAGTTATGTATAAACAATCAATGTATGAATATATGTAATTTATCATGTTACGTCTTTTAAGAGTCTCCCTCATAGGAGACCCACACTGAAACAATTGAAACTTTAATTTAATCTCTTATTGTCCTGCAAGTCAAAAAGATTTCTAGCCCATGGCCCACTATAACATGCATTCACAGAAAGAGAGTCTATAATCACATTGTAGGAAATGGTTTCCAGTTATCAGCATGCATTTTTTTTTTTTTTTTCTGATAAAGGAGCTAACCTGACTGACATCTGACACATATAAAGTAATGTACTTGTGCTCCTCCACAGGATGCCTGTCAAAACCCTTCAAAAATATTGGTTTCCTCCAGCCTTTTGTTTATAATTCCTCCAATGTGAGGCAATCATGATAGTCTATATAATACTCTCCCGCAGACAAACCAGTGACTAGATACATTAGTTCTTTTTGGAGTTGTCTGAAGGTTTCACTTACAGTTAAATCCACCCGCAGGGCAAACAATAGCACCTTACTTTCTTATTTGAACACTTTATCGAATGTTTCCCCAAGAACTTTATGTCAGTGAAAAATAAGACATTATCTTGAGGGTTTATCTGTCTTGACATTCTTATTAAAAACCAACAAACATATTTTTATCAATCTAAATAAAAAACAAACAAAACTTCACACTAATAATGATAACATTAGAAAGAGTATAGAGCCAAGCAAAATAAAAACAAAACATTTTCTAAATATTGTTAGAAATTTTAAGATACCATTGACCTTGTCATTTAATGCTTAAGTCTTTCAGTTTTTCTGCCTATTAAGTCAGTGTTAACAGTGAAAAGAACAAAGCAGCATCAGAAGAGGATATTTTCACAAAACTAGAGATTCATATGTCTTTCAGTTAAAAGTCACAATTTCCCCCCTTACAACCTTTTTTTATTGGAGATACAAAGTCATTTGCTCTTTTTTCCTTCCTAAATGATCCCATGATATATATTGTAGGTAGTTAACTCTGAATCATGGCTTCTTACATAGAACATAATTTTGCTTGATCCTGCTCAATCTTCATAATCTTTTGTATGTTTGATTCCATTGCTGCAATTACTAAACAAACCCAAAAGGTATGACAGGACATGTCTTTAAATGTTTTGTTAATTACAATCCAGCTGATTAAGATTCCTGGTGACTACATATGGTGCAGAGTCAAACTGTTCCTAAAGGTTTCCTAGACTGATTTTGGAGAAGCAGATTTATAGGCCTGGCTTTTAATGTGCCTCTGATTTAGTTTGAAACAGAAACCTTAAGGTAAATAATTCATTGCTTATTTATTTTAGTCAGAGAGACTCCCAAAAATTTTGTAATAATTTTGAATCATTCTTGTTTTTTTAAGTTTAAGTAAAATTAGGATAGTGTAGCTTAAAAGAATTTTCAATATTAAACATTGAAAGTTTTAGCAAATTTGGCCTCATTATGATTTGAGTATGGATCTCTGGTGAGGCGTTACAGAATAAGCTCTGGACTACAAGGTTGTTTGAACCAGAAGGTCAGTGTTTCAAACTCACCAGTCGCTCCTTGGAAACGCTCTGTGGCATATAATAGCAGAAACAATGATTTTAATAGAGAGCTAGAGATAAGAAGACTGTATCAAAATGATAACACACTGTTGGCAACATGAATGTTAGGACATGTTACTTCGGGTCAGGAGAGATAAAATGTGCTCCTATGCTTGACAGAAGTGGCAAAGAACAAGGTACCAGGAATTGATGGAATAAAAATTGCAATCTTTCAAGAAAGTGAGGCGGAACAGGAGGCACTCACTCATCTCTGCCAAGAAATTTGGAAGACAACTGTCTGGCCGACTAATTGAAAGAGATCAATGTTTATGCCTATTCCAAAGAGAGGTGACCCAACAGAATGCGGAAATTATTGGACAATCTCTTTGATAGCTCAAGCGAGTAAAGTTTTGCTAAAGGTAATACAGAAACGGCTACAATCATACATTGACAGAGAACTTCCAGAGGTTCAAGCTGGATTCAGAAGAGGCCGTGGAACGAGAGATATCATTGCTGATGTCTGATGGATCTTGGCTGAAAGCAGAGAATATCAGAAGGATGTTTACCTGTGCTTTATTGACTACGCAAAGGCTTTCGATTGTGTGGATCATGACAAGCTATGGACAACATTGAGAAGTATGAGTATTCCAGAACACTTAATTGTACTTCTAAAAAATCTGTACCTAGACCAAGAAGCAGTTGTTCGAACAGAACATGGGAACACTGAATGTTTTAAAATTGGAAAAGGTGTGAGACAGGGTTGTATTCTTTCACCATACTTATTCAACCTGTATGCTGAGCAAATAATACGAGAAGCTGGGTTCTACGAAAAAAAACGTGGCATCAGGATTGGAGGAAGACTCGTTAACAATCTGTGATATGCAGATGATACAACCTTGCTTGCTGAAAGTGAAGAGGACTTGAAACATTTACTTATGAAGATCAAAGAGCACAGTCTTTGATATGGATTACATCTCAATGTCAAGAAAACAAAAATTCTCACCACTGGACCAATAAACAATATTCTTATCAATGGAGAAAAGATTGAAGTTGTCAAGGACTTCATTCTTCTTGGATCAACTATCAACAAGCAGCAGTCAAGAGATCAGACGACGTATTGCACTGGGCAAATCTGCTGCACAGGAACTTTTTAAAGTATTGAAGAGCAGAGATGTCAGCTTGAGGACTAGGGTGTGCCTGACCCAGGCCATTGTGTTTTCAGTAGCCTCATATGGATGCAAAACCTGGACAGTGAATAAGGAAGATCGTAGAAGAATTAATGCCTTTGAGTTGTGGTGTTGGAGGAGAATACTGAAAGTGCCATGGAGTGCCAAAAGAACCAATAGATATGTTTTTGAAGAAGTGCAGCCAGAGTGCTACTTGGAGACCAGGATGGCTAAGCTTCGTCTCTCCTACTTTGGACATATTGTCCGGAGGAAACAATTGTTGGAGAAGGATGTCATGCTGGGTAAGGTGGAGGGTCAGAGAAAAAGAGGAAGACCTCTAACTAGATGGATTGGCCAGGTGGCATCATTGATGGACTCAAATGTGGCAGTGGTAGTGAGGTTGGCCAAGGATCGGACATTGTTTCATTCTGCTGTGCATGGAGTCGCTATGAGTTGGTTCCAACTCGATGGCACCTGACAACAACAACAACAACAAATGCTTGACATTACTAGTCAGAATGCAAAGATAGACTGATGATAAGATTTTTAAGTATAGTTCAAATATTATTGCAGCTTTTAGAATGTTGGTGTCTGTGTTTATGGAATGCCATATGTTCAAGTTACAATTGTAAAATTTAGTCATTCTTTTCTTAATTTAAGAATGCTTTAATGACTCAGGTTACATCAGAATAACTAGAATTATTTATGCAGACTTTTTGTACGCATAAGCCTTGACTCATATAATAACAATCTGCCTCTTAGGCTTTTTCTAATTATCATAGTGCATAGTATATTTAAATCTTTATTTTTAAGTTGTTTAGAAGATGCTGTGAATTTATTTATGTCTCCACCAAAATATCTATTGAAAGTCTAACCCCTGGTACCAAGTAATGTGTTTTTTGTTGTTGTTGTTGTTTTTAGTTTTTTTTTTAAGTAGAATCGTTGAAGATATAATCAGTTAAACTAAAATGAAGAAGGCTGGAATTGGATGGGTCCTACTGAATTCAGTAGTGTCCTTATAAAAGAGAAAGAAGAAGCACCACTGAAGCAGATACAGAGGGAAAGCAGTCATGTAAAATAGAGTTAAAGACTTGAGTGATGCATATACAATCCTGCCAAGGATTACCAGGAATCACTAAAAGTTAGGAAGAACAAGATTATTTCAAGATAAACTTAACAAGACAGTATGGACCTTCAGAAACCTTGATTTCAAGTCAATGTATTTGTGCAAATGTAGTAAAATGCATTGCTACTAGTAATATTGTCTATCTTTTGCTTGAATCTAAGGACAAGAAGAAGGAACTCTGAATGACATGTCATAAAATCTACATTTCAATCATATTTTGCCTGATAGTAAACAACCTGTAGATATGTTTTGTCTTCTATTACCTAGAAGATTTCCATAGCTGTAAAATGATTAGGAAAAGTGTATCTCAAATTTTATGAAAATGTCACAAAATATTTTTTATGAACATACCTTCCATAATGCCTCAACTGTTTGAAGTATATAACTAGTATATCAAGTTAAAAATATTATTTGTATTTCTAAGTTAATTTTTGTTGTTGTTTAGTGCCTTCAAGTTGGTTCCAGTTCATAGCGACCCAGTACAAGGTTTTCAAGGAGCGGCTGGAGAGATTGAACTGCCAACCACATAGACCAGTGCTAATCCTACTTCGTCACACCACAGATTTTCGCCAATCTGGTTAAAAGTATTTAGGCAACTTACAAATTATAACTGTAAATTATAAAGCTCACAAATAAATTTTACTTAGTATACTTTCTATTCTTTTTACTTTTTCATGTCAAAAGGGAAACTGTTTTCTTTACTCATTTATCTTCTTTTTTTTTTTTTTTTAGACTCTTTTTTTTTTTTTTTCATCATGGGAGACCATCAGCTTTATATCATTATTTCATTGCAATGATTATAATCTCCTCTGCGCATCATCATTAAGCAGTATTTGCTTCCATTTCCTGTTTTTTCTTTTTTGGAGGGATATGGGGAAATGTACATAAAATCCCTCAGGAATATATAATCATTTAAACAACCAAAGGCCACATTCTGCAAGTCTGCCTTCTGGCCACCAGCACTCAGTCCCTCTCTTTCCATGAGCTTAGCGTCCTCAGCTGCTCACTCTCTCCATGTCCTCATCTCTGCCTCCATCGCTTGTGTCACTGCTTCTCTGGATAGGGTCCTGCATTCCATTTGTGCTTGTCCCCTTGACTATGCATTTATCCTTAATGATGATAGTTTGATAATCATATTTTGATAACAAATTATTTAAGTCATATAAATTATATTTACCTTTTTAACTGGTGTAGCGCTCTAAAAGTATCGCTGGACTACTAACCATAAGATTGGCAGGAAAAACTTATCAGCCAATTCTTGAAACCATATACAGGGTTGTTATGAGTAGGAACACATTTAAAAGCATACAACAACAATAATTAAGTTAATAATGTATGAAAAGTGAGAAAAGATTAAAAAGAAAACAAGAGAGTGAAGTTCAGAATAAGGGGGATATGGATAATCAGAAGATGCCTTATTTTTAATAATTTAAATATTGGTTTTGTTTTTGTTCTTCTTAAGTGTCTTTGAGTCAGTTCTTACCCATAGCACCCTGTGTGCTGTTTCTGAGGAATGGCTGGTGAGCTTGAACTGCCAACTTTGTGGTTCAAACTATTTTGCAGTCCAGCTCATTAACCCATAGCGCCACACCAGGACTCACAAATATCACTATAAGTCATTTATTTCTACCATGAAAGAAATAATCAATGAGAATTGACAATGGTGAATTTTATCAAAATGCATTTGACTAGCATAATACATATACTGAAAAATACAGATAAGTAAAATGAGGCTTAAAGAAGATAACTAATAGATACAAGGTTATATAGAATTTAAAATCATATAATATGATTTGAGAGTTCTATCATTTCACTATATTGCCTGGAGATCTTTTCTTTGATAAATCAAGCAATGCCATCTTATAAATAAAATATGTGCATTGTTGGTGAGAATAAACTGCAGCATCATAAAATATAAACAAACCAAAAATATACTAGAACTTGGTCAACATTTTAAGGCTCTGGAATAATTATTTAATCACACACACATATCATCTGTAAGGCTAACAATCATTTTCTATAAACTAAAATATTAAATATTTGCTATATTTATATTAAGTAATAGTATATAAATACCTGAAATCAAGCAATTCTCTTTTTTATAGGTTGTTGTTAAGTTTCACAGAGTCGGTTCAGACTTATAGTGAACATGTATAGGATTTCCAAGGAGGAGTTAGTTGTTTGAACAGAACTTGGAAACACTGAATGATTTAAAATTAGGAAAGATGTGCCACAGTGTTGTATTCTTTCACCATACTTATTTAACCTGTACGCTTAGCAAATAATCCCAGAAGGTGAGTTATATGGTGAAAAACGTGGCATCAGGATTGGAAGAAGACTCATTAACAACGTGCGACATGCAGATGACAAAATCTTGCTTGCTGAAAATGAAGAGGACTTAAAATACTTACTGATGTAGATCAAAAAGCACAGCTTTCAGTATGGATTGCATCTCAATGTAAAGAAAACAAAAGTCCTCACCACTGGATGAATAAACAACATTCTTATCAATGGAGAAAATATTAAATATCAGATTGAAGTTCCCAAAGACTTCAAATTTCTTGGATCAGTCATCAACACTCATGGAAGCAACAGCCAAAATATCAAACCACATACTGCATTAGGCAAATCTACTGCCTTTTTAAAAGTGTTGAAGACCTTTTTTAAAGTGTTGAAGAGCAAAGATGTCAGCTTGAGAACTAAGGTAATCCTGACCCAAGTCATGGTATTTCCAGTAACTTTATATGCTTGTGAAAGTTGGACAATGAATAAGGAAGACTGTAGAAGAATTGATGCTTTTGAGTTTTGGTGTTGGTGGAGAATATTGAAAGTGCCATGGGCTTCCAAAAGAACAAAGAGATATGTATTAGAGTAAGTACAGGAAGAATGCTCCTTGGAGGCCAGGATGGCCAGACTTCATCTCACATACTTCAGAAATATTATCAGGAGGGACCAGTCACTGGAGAGGGATATCATGTTTCATAAAGTGGAGGGTCAGAGAAAAAAGGAAGACTCCAAGGGAGATGATTTTCAAAGTGGCAGTATCAATGGACTCAAGTGTGGCAACAATTGTGAGGTTGGCTCAGGACCAGGCAGTGTTTCGTTCTGTTTTGCATAGGGTCACTATTGAGTCCGTACTAACTTGATGGCACCTAACAACAACACTAATGACTTACCTCATGGTGTCTACTTTGTTTGTACTGGTTCTGTCTATTTTCTAACATATTATTTTAAAAGTTGGCAGTTGAATTACCTTATTACCCAGCATTCCTTCCCCTTGGTATATATCTTAAAGAAAAAAGAAACACATAATGAATAGCTACATGCACACTGATGTATATGTGTATCTCAGCACTAGGAATCACAATAGTAAAAAAATGGAAACAACTTTGTTTTTGTTATTAAATGCCATCAAGCAGGTTGTTATGCATAGCAACCCTGCAAAAGGTTTCTGAGTTGCATTTGGTGAATGGGAACCACTGACTTTGCGGCTCATGACTTTGCGGCTCAATGGATAACCAAGCTATGCTGCATGTACTCAGTGGAAAACAATGGAAGACTAAAGAATAACAATGAATCTGCAAAACACCTCAGAGCTGGGTGAACTGAGAGGACATTACGCTAAATGAAGTTGTTGTTGTTGTTAAGTACTGTCGTGTTGGTTCTGACTCATAGAGACCCTGTATAGAGTTTTAGAGGAGCAACTGTTGAACTTGAACCACCTACCCTGCAGTTCAAACTGACCTTGCACTCCAGCCCTTTAACACACAAGGTGAAGGAAAAGGTGCTATACAATAAGATTTAGGTAAGCAAAAAAAAAAAGTGAAGGCAGGGGAAAACACCAAGAAGAGTGTAAGAGTTAAAGGTAACGGAGACAAATACTGTTATAAACACAATCCTGAAATAATGGAGTCATAGTGTGGCTCTGTAGGATAAGCATTGGACTGCAAGATCAGTTTGAATCTCAAGGTTATCGTCTAAATCCATCAGCCACTCCACTAACCTAGGGGCTCAAAACCATTTATCCCAGGACCAAAGTCAATTAACATAACAGAGTTCACAGAGACAATGCTTTACATTCTATATTGGTGAGTAGTGACTGGATCTTTAAAGCACATGAGGGACTGTATAAGGTACAACTATTGGTCTCTCACTGTCCAGAGGAAAGAAGAATAAAGACAATTGAAGACACTGGAAACAATTAGTCTAACGATCTAATGAAACAATCAAACAGCAATCTCCATAATCCTAAAACCAGAAGAACTAGACTGTGCCTCAATACCTGTAACCGACTGCTTTGAAAGGGACCACAGTAGAAGGACCAAGTGAGAGAAAAATGTAAACCAAAATTCAAAATTATAAAAATATCAGGCTTAGTAGTTAGATATATTGGAGCTACAAGTATTGAAATGAACTCACCCTCATGGCTCAATTTTCAGCCAAACAACAGATAGGTGTATAATGAGAATAATAACATTAGGGAGGTAGGCACACCTTAGAATAATCAACTATTTGAGGTCAAAAGTGCAGCCTTTATACAAGGACAAAGTTCAGAGGGATTAGGAAAGAAGGAGGAAAGGAAGCAGGAAACAAAGGGAGGGATTGAGTTAAGTGATTTCACATTGGAAATTTGCAATCAATGAATTGAAACAAAATGTGTATGAATAGTTTAATGGAATATGAATATTTTCTGTATAAACCTTCACCTAATTCGCAATAAGATTTTTTTTAAGTATTTGTGGTTCAATACGCAACCTCAAAAGGGGGTACTTTACTCTGTGAATTTTACAATTTGATTCAGCCATTTACCTAGAGATATGACCAATGTACAATCACCTATTTCTCAGTCTGAGTAAAAGCTTGGTTATCTTTGAATACAGTCTTTAATTTTGCATTAGGGATTACACATGTGTGTTACTACCTTAACACAGAAAGATTTTAATTTTCTGTGTGGTGTATCCTCTATTTGAATATCATCCTCTGACTTTGATTTTGGTCTTTTTTTTCCCCCTCAACTTTTCCTCAGAAATAAGAAATATGTTCAATTTAGACTAAAAGCAGATCTGGCTCATTTTGTTCTTTGTGCACAAAAGTTTTCTTTCAGTTTCTGCCTCATAATTGTTTACCATTTTGCCAAAACTTACAGGCTTCTACCAAGATTAAAAAATATATATGTTATTGAAATTTCATAGTCATTTTCAACTGGAAAGTTTGCTGGTTTGTTTTTTCCAAAATAACCCAGGCCATTTTTACCAATAAGGGAAGATAACAAAACTACATGAACAAGAGCAACTACATGAGTATCAATTATCAGTATGACCAAGATCTCAGAACCACCAAAAAGCAAAGGATTTACTGCTTTCCCAGTAAAAATGGAATACTTTTCTCAGTCTCTAGTGTTACTTAAATGCAAACTTAAAATTTTCTTCTTGATATGATTAACATACAGTGCCATTACCCCAAATGTCATGAATGATCTAACAAATAGTAACTTGCCATACACATGTGGCAGTTTAAGAGGAGTTTTACATGTGCTTGAAGTGTTAATTGACTATAAAGCAACTGCCATTGTACAGTTCAACGTTTTAAAACATTTGGAAGCATATCATGCTGCAATGTCTTTACTACAGGAGCATTTAAGATACTAACATGACAATTTGATTGAAACCTAATTGCTTATGCATTGGCTACTGTGTACAAAATTAAAAGTGATCAAAATACTGGTTAGAAATATTGTGCATTCTTGTTGAAAAGTACTATTTCTTTATAAATATAAGGGATAACATATAATATCATTTCACAAGTTTAAGATCATTGTCGTTTTAGTCTAAGACAAGCAAAAAAGAAGAAAATGTGGAAACAAATTAGCACATTGCAGCAGAATCTGTTGCTCTTTAATGTCAAAACAGTATTCCGAGGCTTTCACTCCTATCACTGATGCTTCTGTTACAGGAGTAAATGAAAGCATGGAATTATTTCAAAATGCATTTTCTTGTTCATTCTCACTCTATTAAATCTTCAACTGTATATTCCTTCTCAATTCAGTCTTTTTAAGGCCATCTTTCAAATTCATTCTTCATGGTAGCGTCATGGGTATTAAATGGCAATCATAAAAGATGTTTACTGAGACTTAGATCCAAAATTAAAGTGCATTTTGATTTTGCACCAACTTGCTATATTTAGAATGTCTAAATCAGGATGCAGAGCACTGAACCATACATATTTTGAATTCATTTTAAATGTACATATTTTTTAATTGAAAAGTAGTCGTTCTTAATAAAAGCTCTTGTTTCCAGCTGACTTAACTGGGAAAATAGTAATTCTGAAATTTATGTAAAATTGAACTTCTTTAAGTCTCTTTCAAACAATATGTTCCAGTTGGGGTAGGGGGAAGTTACTATTCACTTTTTATGACTTTTAGAAAACAATTAGAGTCTGATTATTGTAGAGCAAATAGTGTACCTGCATTATGTAAATAATCATATTTTGTTGTCATTGTTAGATGTCATTGAGTCGGCACTGACTCATAGTGACCTTATGTACAGCAGAACGAAACAATGCCCGATCCTGGGCCAACCTCACTACTGTTGCCACACTTGAGTCCATCGATGCTGCCACCTGGCCAATACCATCTCGTTGGAGTCTTCCTCTTTTTCTCTGAACTCTACATCTTACCAAATATGATACCCTTCTCCAGTGTCTGTTCCCTCCTGACAATATGTCCAAAGTATGAGAGACAAAGTTTGACCATCTTGGCCTCTAGGGAGCACTCTGGCTGAACTTCTTCCAAAACAGATCTATTGGTTCTTTTAGCAGCCCATGGCACTTTTAATATTCTCCTCCAACACTACAATTCAAAGGCATCAATTCTTCTAGGATCTTCCTTATTCACTCTCCAGCTTTTGCATCCATATGAGGTTATTGAAAATACCATGGCTTGGGTCAGGCATACCTTAGTCCTCAAGCTTACATCTTTGCTCTTCAACACTTTAAAAAGTTCCTGTGCAGCAGATTTGCCCAATGCAATACGTCGTCTGATCACTTGACTGCTGCTTCCGCGAGTGTTGATAGTTGATCCAATAAGAATGAAGTCCTTGACAACTTCAATCTTTTCTCCATTGATAAGAATGTTGTTTATTGGTCCAGTGGTGAGGATTTTTGTTTTCTTGACATTGAGATGTAATCCATATTGAAGGCTGTGCTCTTTGATCTTCATCAGTAAATGTTTTAAGTCCTCTTCACTTTCTTCAAGCAAGGTTGTATCATCTGCATATTGCAGGTTGTTGATGAGTCTTCCTCCAATCCTGACGCCACGTTCTTCTTCATAGAACCCAGCATCTCTAATTATTTGCTCAGCATAAATGTTGAATAAGTATGGTGAAAGAATACAATCTTGTCGCACATCTTTCTTAATTTTAAAACATTCAGTGTTCCCATGTTCTATTGGAACAACTGCTCCTTGGTCCGGGTACAGATTCCTCATGAGCACAGTTAACTGTCCTGGAATACTCATACTTTGCAATGTTGTCCATAGCGTGTCATGATCCACACAATTGAAAGCCTTTGCATAGTCAATAAAGCATAGGTAAACATCTTTCTGGTATTCTCTGCTTTTAGCCAAGATCCATCAGACATCAGCAATGATATCTCTCATTCCACAGCCTCTTCTGAATCCAGCTTGAACCTCTGGAAGTTCTCTGTCAATGTATGTATTACCTTTAGCAAAACTTTACTCACTTGAGATATCAAAGAGGTTGTCCGATGATTTCCGCATTCACTTGGGACTTCTCTCTTTGAAATGGGCACAAATATGGATCTCTTTCAATCAGTTGGCCAGATAGTTGTCTTCCAAATTTTACAGTTACGTCTTTTAGTCAATCAATATATAAAGTTGTATTAATGTAACCTTTACAGTATATTAAATTATAAGTTATATGTGAAAATTGAAACATCTCATTGTTGTTTGTATTTATCTATACTTCCCTGCTTATATGTCCTTATTAACCATCTACTGTGTTTTCATATCTCTTGCCCTGGTTTATCAGTACTTTATTAATGTATGTTTAAATCTGGAAATTATATTTTTGAAAATATTCTGCAACATAAGCACTTATTATTTTAAGATAATCTTGCTTAAGAAGAAAATCATATTAATTTTTAAATCTCTAAATTGACTAAGAGAACATATTTGTAAAATGGAGATACCTATTTCAATGTAATAGTATTATAGAAAAATAAAAACAATGATAAAAATTAATAATGCTATTTTATTCCATGAAAAAATGTAACTGGTATTGATTCATACTTTATATTATATTTTAATGAATTATACATACACTTTGAATCAAAATTTTCAATCCAAACCAGAAATGAATATAAATCTTTATTTAGCTAAGATTTTTCCCAAAAGTCAACCCATTTAAGATATAAACACAATACAAAAAATTATGTTTTTTCTTGTAGTTTATTGTCTAATATTTTGTTCCTTTAAGCAGAGAATTTATACTCAGTTCCCACTTTGCTATAAAAATAGAAACTATTTGGGATAAGTTTTCAACCCTACTGAGAAATTCTTTATAAATGCATCCTGCCTTCACCAGTAAATTGAATCCTACTGTGATGACTATAAGACGCAGCACTTCCATCAATTAGATAAATTTAATCTTTAAAGAGAAGCTCAGTTTGATAGCCATTAAGTGCACCTTAAATTAAAACAAAGAACACACCTTTTTGTCCCAACAAGAATTAATTCAAAAGAGATTTTCAACAAGAACATATGTCATAATTTGGTTTAGATGACATTTAAAGATAATCTGCTTATCCTCATGGGCAATGCACTGTGGGTCATTAATTACACAGAGATGCTTCACTATGCAAACTATGTTACAACTTTGTAGGTCTTCGTTTCAATTAAACATTATGAGCTGATTCTCCATGTTCTAAAGCTTATAAATTATATAAATTTAGAATATATTAAGAACAATTACCTTCCTAGGTAATTGAAAAACTAAATAAATGAAACAAAGACCAAAACAAAACAAAAATAATACCTTACTTATTAAGATAAAAGCCCCACAAAAAATGGGGTTTATTAACTTTGTTATACTAAAAATTACACTTTTTGTTTTTCTATTTTGCTAGCCTTTAGAATGTATCACAATTACTTAAATATTCTATTCCACAGTTTTTGTTGTTGAAACTAAAAAAATCTCTGAGCTTTACTGATGAGAAAAACACCCAGAGACTATTATATCCCTAACAAAATAAGGACCTATACTAGGTGGAACTGACAAGCTACAAAGTGGTGTCGTGCAATGAAAGTCAGAGTTGGTCTGAGTAGAGTGTTTGGATTTTAAATGTTTAAACTCACCATTAAATCTCCGATGTGTATATGTGTGTGTATGTGTGTGAGCACATGAGTGAGTGTGTGAGTCCCTCATCTGGGATTCTACCCACAAGCAGTCTTGTTTTAAATGTACATATTAAATTAATTTTTGCAAGCCTACCAAAGATTAGAACACTGCTATGTGCCAAATCGAATTAAAGTTCACATTTTCCAAAGGCCTTCTCCCATCATTTTTACCAAAGTGCAGTTTCTCTCCACAGCTTGTAATGCATACAGAATGGCAACAGACTCAATTCTGAATACATTAGCTTAATGTGCAAGTAGCCAAGTCATCTTGTAAAAATGACCTTTATAAGTAAATCATCCCTCTGCCTCAGAGGCAAAATATTGCATGTGATCTATGTACACTACTAAATATTACTTATGATATTATGTACTATAACTCATCACACATATTCTATACTAATATAAATATCCATATATATATATTTTAGAAGGGGTCAGCAAGTACACTATGTTAAACACTAAAATACTTCCTAGTAGGAGCACAGAGTATCAATAATAGATAGTAACAATATTAAATGGAGTCCCCCACGTCTAACAGAAATATAGGTATCTTAAGAGTATAGATGAATGTATAAGCTATTACTATAACCCAAACCCAAGCCAACTCTCACCAAGTCTATAAATATACTTAATCTGCCTTTTAGTGATATGGGATATAGAATGAAAAAGATGCATCTGATATAAAAGAAAAATGTCTGAATGCATTCTAAAAGCTCAGCATTAACCTTTCACATAGATACATGTCTGTTGCTTAGAACCAAACAATTATTAAAGTTCTTAGATTAAAGGGTGAATCTGTAACCTAATTGTATAAACTCATTGTGTTAGACCTCCTAAATATAACTTATGATGTTATGTACTATTTGCTGTGTGAGATAGAGTGTTTTATAAACTATTCCTGACAATAACCACCCTGTCATCATCATGCCAGTTTGGATAGTCATATAACCTCCTCTGAAATTGCAAAAAATTTATAGTTGTGTCTTTGAGTCAATCAATACATAAAGCTGTATTGTTGTTGATGATGTTATGTGCTGTGGAGTCAGTTCCGACTCACAGCGACCCTGTACAGGGTTTCTGAGGCTGTTAATCTTTATGGGAGCAGAACGCCTCATCTTTCTCCCGCGGAACAGCTGGTAGTTTCGAACTGCTGACCTTGAGGTTTGCAGCCCGATTTGTAACCACTGCGCTACCAAAGTTGTATTAATGTAACCTTTAATAATAAAGGTCATGATTCCCATTGTCTCACCTTTGACGGAATCAATCACTGCAACCAATCTGAATATCGTGTTTGTAGCTCCTTCTGTGACACTATAATTATGAGTAATAATACACTATCACTCGTCTGTCAGCTTGTCATACTGTGGTGGCTTGTGAGTTGCTGTGATTCTTAAAGCTATGCCATCAGTATTTTAAATACCAGCCGGGTCATCCAGGGTGGACAGGTTTCAGATGAGCCTCCAGAAAAAGACAGACTATTAAGAAAGAGTGACAAACCACTTTCGAATATTTAGTCACTGATAACCTTATGAATAGCAGAGAAATACTGCCAGAAAATGAGCCCCTCAGGTTGGAAGGCACTCAAAATGTGACTGGGGAAGAGCTGCCTCCTCAAAGTAGAGTTTACCATGATGATGTGAATGGAGTAAAGCCCGCAGGAGTAAAGCCGACAGGATGTTCATTTGCTGATGGGGAACAACTCAAAATGAAGAGAAACAGCTGTAAACATCCATTGAAAATCAACATGAAATGTACAAAGTATGAATCTGGGAAAATTGGAAGTTGTCAAAATGAAATGGAATGTGTGAACATCAATATCTTAGGCATTAGTGAGCTGAAATGAACTGGCATTGGCCATTTTGAATCTGACAAACACATGGTTTACTATGCCGGGAATGACAAATTGAAGAGGAGTAATGTTGCATTCATTGTCAAAAAGAACACATCCAGATCAATCATGAGGTGCAATGCTGTCTGTGATAGGATAATATCCATGTCCCTACAGGACATACCACTATTATTCAAATTTACATAGCAACCACTAAAGCCAGTGAGGATGAAATAGAAGAATTCTACCAACTTCTTCAGTCTGAAATCGATCAAACATGCAATCAAGATATATTGCTCATTACGGGTGATTGGAATGCAAAGATTGGGAGCAAAGAGGAACAGTAGTGGGAAAATATGGCCTTGGTGATAGAAATCATGCTGGAGAATGCATGATGGAATTCTGCAAAACCAATGATTTGTTCATTTCGAACACCTTCCTTAGACAGCATAAGAGACAACTATACACATGGACCTCACCAGATGGAATACATAGAAACCAAATTGACTACATCTGTGGAAAGAGATGATGGAAAAGCTCCATTTCATCAGTGATACAAAGCCTGGGGCAGACTGTGGAACAGACCATCAATTACTCATATGTAAATTCAAACTGAAGCTGAAGAAAATAAAAACAAGTCTACAAGAGCCAAAATATGATCTTGAATGTATCCCACCTGACTTTAGATATCATCTGAAGAACAGATTTAATACATTAGACACTAAAGACCGAAGACCAGAAGAGTTGTGGGGTGTCATCAAGAACATCATACACGAAGAAAGCAAAAAGCCATTGAGAAGACAAGAAAGAAGGAAAAGGTCTAAATGGAAGTCAGAAGACACTGAAACTTGCTCTCCAGGGTAGACATGCTAAGGTAAATGGAAGAAATGAGGAGGTCCAAGAGCTGAACAGAAAGTTTCAAAGATCATCTCGAGAAGATAAAGCCAAATATTACAATAAAATGTACAAAGATCTGGAATCAGAAAAGCAAAAAGGAAGAACACGCTCAGGATTTCTCAAGCTGGGGAACTGAAGAAAAAATTCAAGTCTCAACTTTTGTTATTGAAAGATTCTCTGGACAAATTATTGAATGATGCAGAAAGCATTAAGAGAAGATGGAAGGAATACACAGAGTCACTGTACCAAAAGGAAATGGTTAATATTCAACCATTTCAAGAGATAGCATATGATCCAGAGCAAATGATACTGAAGGAGCAAATCCAAGGTGCATTGAAGGAATTGGCAAAGAACAAGGCACCAAGAACTGATGGAATAAAAATTGAAATCTTTCAAGAAAGTGAGGCAACAGGAGGCACTCACTCATCCCTGCCAAGAAATTTAGAAGACAATTATCTTGCCAACTGATTGTAAGAGAACCATATTTGTGCCTATTCCAAAGAGAGGTGACTGAACGGAAAAGGAAATCATTGGACAATATCTTTGATACCCCAGGCGTGCAAAATTTTACTAAAGGTAATACAGAAACGGCTAAAAGCATATATTGACAGAGAACTTGCAGAGAGTTTCAAGCCAGATTCAGAAGAGGCTCTGGAATGAGGGATATCATTGCTGATGTCTGACTGATCCTGACTGAAAGCAGAGACAACCAGAAAGATGTTTAGCTGTGCTTTATTGACAATGCAAAGGCTTTCGATGGTGTGGATCGTGACAAGCTATTGACAACATTGTGAAGTATGAGTATTTTGGAATACTTAATTTTGCTCATAAGGAATCTGTACGTGGACCAAGATGCAATTGTTTGAACAGAATGTGGGAACACTGAATGTTTTAAAATTAAGAAAGTGTATGACAAGGTTATATTATTTCACCATACTTATTCAACCTTTATGCTGAGCATATAATCTGAGAAGCTGGGTTATATGAAGAAAGATGTGGCATCAGGATTGGAGGAAGACTCATTAACACGAAGCTGTCAAGGACTTCATTCTTCTTGGATCAACTATCAACAGTCAAGAAATCAAACAAAATATTACATTAAGCAAATCTGCTACACAAGAATTTTTAAAGTGTTGAAGAGCAAAGATATCAGCTTGAGGACTAAGGTGCGCCTGACCCAAGCCATGGTATTTTCAATAACCTCATATGCATGTGAAATCTGGGCAGTGAATAGGAAGATGACAGAAGAATTGATGCTTTTGAGTTATGGTGTTGGAAGAGAATATTGAAAGTGCCATGGGCTGGCAAAAGAACCAATAGATCCATTTTGGAAGAAGTGCAGCCAGAGTGCTCCTTGAAGGCCAAGATGGCCAAACTTCGTATCTCATACTTTGGACATATTGTCAGGAAGGACCAGTCATTTGAGAAGGATATCATGTTTGGTAAGGTGGAGGGTTAGAGAAAAAGAGGAAGATCCCCAACCAGATGGATTGGCCAAGCAGCAGCATTGATGGAAGCAAGCATGGCAACAGTAGTGAGGTTGGCCTAGCATGGGCAGTGTTTTGTTCTGCTGTGCATAAGGTTGCTATGGGTTGGTACCAATTCAATGGCATCTAACAACAACAACAAAACATGCCTCCCTTGGAATCATCCACTTTAAACCCTGAATTTTCCTTACTCCACCATTCAAATGACGTACTAGTTTCCAAAAATGTCTTTAATATTTTTAACAGAATTAAATAATTTCTTATTCTATAACACAGAGTTTATTATCTGCACGTCATCTGAAGTAGACAGTACCTTTCTAATGTCACCATTTCAATATCAGTGGCAATATTTCATATGTATTCATATGTACAACAATTCTTCCTTTAGCACAAAATGTCTTTGAATCACTTTCTTAGTCTGGCAAACTATTATTTTTGAAAAATGAACAGAAATTTGACTCTTTCAATGAATTTTTAATTGAATTTACAGGGATATATTTTTAAATCTACCATTATTCTCCTGGTGGGGCTCTGTAGGATTAGCACTGGACTGCGAACCACAAGGTCATCAGTTCAAGCCTACCAACTACAACTCAGAAACCTTATATAGGGTCATTATCAGATGGAACTGACTGGACGGTACTTAATAACAAATGTATTCTCCTAAATTACATTGTTCTTATAATCATAGACATGTTTCTATATAATTATTTGTTTACACATTCCTAAATTTAGATTTAATTGTTTTGCAAGTTTGCAATCTGTTCTCTTTACTGGCATTCAATATGCCATATATAATTTTCACATTCAGTTTTATTTATATGTTTTTTTCTTTATCTGTATTAATCTTTTAAATTTTCCTTTTTATGGCGCTGTTGGATTAAAACTGGACTGCTAACTGAAAGGTCGGTGGTTCAAACCCACTTGCCAATCCTTGAAAATCCTATACAGAGTCGCTGTGAGTCAAAACTGACACAGAGGCACTTAACAACAACAACAACACTCAGAAATATTTCTAATGAAGTAAGATGAATGAGGTAATACTACAAGAGATAGCCAATGTTAAAAAGTAAATGGTAACCAGGTTTGTTTTTTGTTTTTTTTTTTTTGTCTACGTCATTGCAAAGAATATGACCCATTTCCAGTTGAGTCAATTCTAATTCATAATGAACATTTGTTATTGTTGCTAGGTGCTATCGAGTCAGTACCAACTTATAGTGACCCTATGCACAACAGAACTAAACACTCCCCGGACCTGGGCCAACCTCACAAATGTTGCCACACTTGAGC
Organism: Chrysochloris asiatica; assembly: GCF_000296735.1. Classification (NCBI taxonomy): domain Eukaryota; kingdom Metazoa; phylum Chordata; class Mammalia; order Afrosoricida; family Chrysochloridae; genus Chrysochloris; species Chrysochloris asiatica. The sequence continues at coordinate 3,788,720 of NW_006408581.1, read as the reverse complement.
CCATTGATGCTGCCACTTTGCCAATCCATATCGCTGGGGGTCATCCTCTTTTTCTCTGACCCTCCACTTTACCAACATGTTATCCTTCTCCAGTGACTGGTCCCTCCTAACAATATGTCCAAGTGTGAGACACGAATTTTGGCCATCCTGGCCTCCAAGTAGCACTTTGTCTGCACTTCTTCCAAAACGGATCTATTGGTTCTTTTTGCAGCCCATGGCACTTTCAATATTTTACTCCAATACCATAACTCAAAAGCATCAATCTGTCTACTGTTGTCCTTATTCACTGTCCAGCTTTTGCAAGCATATGAGGTTATTGAAACTATCGCTTGTGTCAAGCGCACATTAGTCCTCAAGCTGACATCTTTGCTCTAAAACACTTTAAGAAAAAGTTCTTGTGCAGCAGATTTGCCTAATGCAATGTCATTTGATTTCTAGACTGCTGCTTCCGTGAGTGTTGATGGTTGATCCAAGAAGAATGAAGTCCTTGACAACTTCAATCTTTTCTCTGTTGATAAGGATGTTGTTTATGGGTCCAGTGGTGAGGTATTTTGTTTTCTTTACATTGAAATGCAATGCATACTGAAGGCTGTGGTCTTGAATCTTCATCAGTAAGTATTTAAAGTCCTCTTCACTTTCAGCAAGCAGGGTTGTATCATCTGCATATTGCAGGTTGTTAATGAGTCTTCCTCCAATCCTGATGCCATGGTTTTCTTCATATAACCCAACTTCTCGGATTATTTGTTCAGCGTACAGGTTGAATAAGTATGGTGAAAGAATACACCTTTCTTAATTTTAAACCATTCAGTGTTCCCATGTTCTGTTCGAACAAGTGCATCTTGGTCTAGGTACAGATTCCTCATAGGACACTTATGTGTTCAGGAATGATCATACTTTGCAATGTTGTCCATAGCTTGTCATGATCTACACAATTGAAAGCCTTTGCATAGTCAATAAGGCACAGGTAAATATCTTTCCGGTATTCTCTGCTTTCAGCCAAGATCTATCACCAGCAATCATACCCCTTGTATCACGTCCTCTTCTGAAACTGGCTTGAACCTTTAGAAGTTCTCTGTTAATGTATGCTTTCAGCCGTATCTGTATTAATTTTAATAAATCATTACTTGCACGGGATATTGAAGAGATTTAATTTTGATACAGTGACTGTGTATTCCTTGCATCTTCTCCTGATGTTTTTTGTATCATTCAATACTTTGCATAGAATCCTTTAATAATGAAAGTCAAGGCTTGAATTTTTTTCTTCAGTTCCTCTAGCTTGAGAAATGCTGAGCGTGGTCTTCCCTTTTGGTTTTCTGACTCCAGATGTTTGCACATTGCATTGTAATATTTGACTTTTTGTTCTTGAGTTGACCTTTGAAATTGTCTGTTCAGCTCTTGTACCTCATCATGTCTTCCATTTGCTTTAGAATTTCTATGCTGGAGAGCAAGTTTTAGTGTCTCCTCTCACACCCATTTTGATCTTTTCCTTCTTTCTTTTCTTCTTAATGGCTTTTTGTTTTCTTCCTGAATGATATTCTTGATGTCATCACACAACTCTTCTGTTCTTTGGTCTTTAGTGTTTAAGGTATCAAATCTGTTTTTCAGATTATCTCTAAATTCAGGTGTGATATAGTCAAGGTCATATTTTGGTTCTCATGGACTTGTTTTCATTTTCTTCAACTTCAGTTTGAATTTGCTTATAAGCAACTGATAGTCTGTTCCACAATCTGCCCCTGGTCTTGTTTTGACTGATGATATGGAGCTTTTTCACAGTCTCTTTCCACAGATGCAGTCAATTTGATTTCTGTCTATTCCATCTGGTGAAGTCCTTGTGTATAATCATGTCTTATGCTGTCTAAGGAAGGTATTTGAAACGAACAAATCATTTGTTTTGCTGAATTCTATAATGTAATTTCCAGCATCATTTCTATCACCATATTTTCCAACTATGCAGGCTTCCTCTTTGTTTCCAACCTTTGCATTCCAATCACCAGTAATGATCAATACATCCTGACTGCATGTTTAATCAATTACAGATTGAAGAAGTTGGTAGAATTCTTTGATTTTATTCTCATTGGCTTCATTGGTTAGTACTTAAATTTTAACAATAGTGGTAATAACTGGTCTTCCCTATCGTTGTTGGTGTTGTTATGTGCCATCAAGCCGGGTCTGACCCATAGCTACCCTGTATAGGGTTTCCAAGGAGTAGTTGGTGAGCTTGAACCACCAACCTTTCAGTTCAAACAGCTTTGCAGTATGGGATATTTACCCACAGTGCCATACCAGGACTCTAGTCTTCCCTGTAGGCTCATGGATATTATCCTATCCCAGATAGCATTGTACCTTATGACTGCTCTGGATGAGTTCTTTTTGACAATGAATGCAACACCATTCCTCTTTAATTTGTCATTCTGGCATAGTAAGCCATGTGGTTGTCAGATTCAAAATGATCAATACCAGTCCATTTCAGCTCACTAATGCTTGAGATATTGATGTTTATGTGTTCCATTTCATTTTTTATTAATTCCAATTTTCCTAGATTCATACTTTGTATATTCCATGTTCCGATTATTAATGGATGTTTACAGGTGTTTCTCTTTGAGTTGTGGTCCATCAGCAAGTAAATGAAGGTCCTGAGGGCTTTTCTCCCATGGGCTTTACTCCATTCATTCCTTCACAGTCAACTATACTTTGATTAGGCAACTCTTCCCCAGTCACATTTTGAGTGCCTTCCAACCTGAGGGGCTCATTTTCTGGCACTATATTTGACAGTGTTTCTCTGCTATTCATAACATTTTCAGTGACTAAATATTTGAAAGTTGTTCTTCTCTCCTTCTTCTTAGTCTGTCTTCATTTGGAAGCTCATCTGAAACCTGTCCACCCTGGGTGACCCTTCTGGTTTTTAAAATACTGGTGGCATAACTTCCAGAATCACAGTAACTCACAAGCCACCACAGTATTACAAACTGACAGATGAATGGTGGAGAATGACCATTTAGGACAGAATAAAGCTATACCATATGGTTTGCGAGACTGTACTATTTACAGAAGCTGACTACCATGTCTTTCTCTCATTGAGCAACTTCTGTTTAGAAAATGCCTCCCTTCTGATTTTAAGCTAAGGACTATAACTGCTGTGTTACAAGGATATCTTAAAAGAATATGAAAGATTTCAAACTAATTGCCAATGAGACACAGTATTCTATTTATCATTTCCTATATCAGCAAAAATAGAATAGGGAGTGTGGATAGGTGGGGAAACACATGCAAAAAAATAAAATAAAATAAAACAAAAAACAAAGGTTGAAGCAGTGGGTTAAAAAGGAAGATCATGAAAAAGTAATACAAATTTGTACATGCTCACCAAATGTAGGTGTTGTTCAAACTATTGGATGACCTAATCAGAAAATGAACAGAATGTGGCAGACACTATTCTCTGCATTTTCAGGAGACATCTTCTTCTCTTTTGATGATGGCGCCATTGTTTGCTTCTAACACAGGTCACAGGTAACATATAAAGTAGTCCCATTCCACTGAAAAATTGATATATTGTTTTTATTAAGTTCTGTCAAATTGATTCTGCCCCATAGTGACCCTGTATAAGGTTTTGAGGAGTGGCTGGTGAGCTTGAACCATGAACCTTTTGGTTCAAATAGACTTTGCAGACCACTGTATTAACCCACAGAACCACACCAGGTTTCCATGTTATGTTTTTGTGTTATGGTTGTCAAGTGACTAAAATTCATGGCTATCAAAAAAAAAAACAAAAAATTATCTGATCCTACCCCTTCTCAGTGTTTCTTTATTTTTATTTACCCTGTACATCACAAAACATGATGTGATTTTCTAGTGACTGGATTTTCTTTGTGATTTTTCCAAAGCAAGAGAAACAGAGTTCTGCAATACTTGCTTCTGCAGATCGTTCAGTCTGTATTTGTTCTAAGACTGATTTATTTGTTCTTTTGTCATGTCAGGGTATATTAAGTAACTGACCAATGATACTTAAATGGAAGCTTTGTGTATAACTCTCGCTATCTACCTATGACTTTTGAAAAAGAAATAATAAATTTCTTTTTACTTTTCTACTCTTGGAGATGAGAGACCCATTCTTAGAAGGTAATTTGTCTCACTTCAACACATTAAAAGAATAGGTTCTAAGATTTCCAATTCTTTGTGACATTTAATGCCATAATTCCTAAAGCAACTTTATAAAAATTAGAAATATTTGTGTATTAGTTTTCCAAATATTACATCTTTCTTCCCTTGGAACTCCAATCAAACATAATTCATTTGATACATCTTACATGCCACTGAAATTCTGCTCATTTTTTCATATTTTATTTATTCTCAGATTTTTAATTTTCCATCTTCATTGTAACAATATTGCTTTCTTCAGTATTATTCCAATAAGCTCACTGGATGATTTTTTTCATTTCTATATGTAGCAATATTTTTCTTATTTGAAATGCACTAGAAAGACTGGCAAGACATACAGACACACACACATACAAAGTGAACCTAAAGGTTTCATTTTATCTGGAATGATTATGAACTTCAAATGGGTATTTAATCTAAATGCTGCCCTTTCAGTTCCAGAATTCCTCGTATCTAGTTGTATCTTCAATTTCACATTCCACCTTCTTTTATTTTTATGGCTAAAAAGTGTGAAATATTTTCTATTGGAATTGATCTATTTTAAATTTATTAATTTAAAAATTCTGCCCTCTAGCCTCAAACTTTCTTTTTCAACAATTACATGATACTAATTCTTACTATAACTCTTGATATTGTATGTCAAGAATTATGTACATATATGCCACCAGTTGTCTGTCAATTTGTCGTACTATGATGGCTTTCATGTCATTGTGCCATGGTGTTTCAAATACCAGAAGGATCACGCACAGTGGACAAGTTTCAGCTGAGTTTCTATAAAAAACAGACTAAGAAGAATTGTAAATATGTAACCACTGAAAACATTATGAATAGCAGTGGAACATTGTCAGCACCAGAATTTTGATTATTGAAACATGACGAGAAACACAAGGTTATTATCTTTTACAGTGTTGGAAGATAAGTGCCTCAGGTTGGAAGGCACTCAAGATACAATTGGGAAGGAGTTACCTCCAAAAGTAGACTTGCAAATGGAGTAGTGCCTTTGGGATCTTCATTTGCGATGGAGCACAACTCAAAATTAAAAGAAATAGCTGTAAACATCCATTATTAATAGGAACATGGAATTGATGAAAAATGAATCTAGGAAATTTGGAAATTGTCAAAAATGAAATGGAAAGTACAAACATTGATATCCTAAGCCTTAGTGAACTGAAATGGACTATAATAGACCATTTTGAATCTCAAAATTACATGGTCTACTATGCCAGAAATGAAAAATTGAGGAGGAATAGTGCCTCATTCTTCATCAAAAAATACATATCAAGATCGGTTTTGAGGTATAACACTATCTGTTATAGAATGATATCCACAGGCCTACAAGGAAGAGCAGTTAATACCTCTATTATTCAAATTAATGCATCAACCACTAAAGCCTGTGATGATGAAATTGAAGAATTTTACCACTTTCATCAATCTGAAATTGACCAAACATGCAATCAAGATGTATTGATAATTACAGGCAATTAGAATTCAAAGTTTGGAAGCAGAAAAGAAGGATTGATAGTTTGAAAATATGGTCCTGATGATAAAAATGACACTGGAGATCACATGATAGAATTTTGCAAGACCAATGACTTCTTCATTACAAATGCGCTTTTAAATAACATAACAGAAGATTATACACATGGACCTCACCAGATGAAATACACAGAAATCAAATTGACCACATCTATGAAAGCAGATAGTGGCAAAGTTCCATATCTTCAACCAAAACAAGGTCGGGGCAGACTGTGGAACAGACCGTCAATTGCTCATATGCAAGTTCAGACCAAAGCTAAAAAAAAAATTAAAATAAGCCCAAAAGAACCAAAATATGACCTTGAACATATCCACCTGAACTTAGATACCGTTTGAAGAACAGATTTGATACATTAGATACTAAAGATCAAAGAACAGAAGAGTTGTGGGATGATATCAATAACATCACACATGAAGAAAGCAAACTATCATTAATAACAAGAAAAAAGGAAAATATCAACATGGATGTCAAAAGAGATTCTGAAACTTGCTCTCCACAGTAGAGCTGCTAAAGCAAACGGAAGAAATGAGGAGATAAAATTGTTGAACAGAAAATTTCAAAGGACAGCCCAAGAAGACAAAGCCAAATAGTATAACGTAATGTACAAAGACCTGGAGTTAGAAAACAAGAAGAGAAGAACATACTCAGCATTTCGAAAGCTGAGGGAACTGAATAAAAATTCAAGTGTTATTACCGATATTGAAAGATTCAGTGGACAAAATTTTGAATGACACAGAAAAGATCAAAAGAAGATGGAAGGAATGCACAGAGTCACTGTACCAAAAAGAAATGGGAGATATTTCAAGTAGTACCATATGATTAAGAGTCGATGATGATGAAGAAAGAAGTCCAAAGTGCATTGAAGATATTGGCAAAGATCAAGATATCGGGAATTGAAGGAATGCTGATTGAAATATTTCAACATACCCATGTGCACTGGGGCACTCACTATCTATCATATGCCAAAAAATTTAGAAGGCACTACCTGACCAACTGACTTGAAGAGATCATATGCCTGCCTATTCTAAAGACAGGTGACCCAACAAATGCAGCAGTAATGGGGCATTGCATTAATATCACATACAAGTAAAATTTTGCTAAAGATATTTAAAAAAACTTTCAATCATATGTGGACAGAGAATTTCCAAAGGTTAAACGAGATTTAGAAGAGGGCATAGACTCAGGGATATCATTGCTGACATCAGATAGATCTTGGTTGAAAACACAGAATATCAACTTTATTGACTATACAAAGATTTTTCTTTTGTGGATCATGGTAAGCTATGGACACCATTGTGAATAACAAGTATTCTGGAACACTTAATTGGGCTCATGAGGAACCGGTACATAGACCAAGAAGCAGTTTCTCGAAAAGAACAAGGAAACACTGAAGGGTTTAAAATTAGGAAAGGTGTGCATCAGGGTTGTATTCTTTCATCATACTTACTCAATTTGTATGTTGTGCAAATAATCCAAGAAGTTGGATTATATGAAGAAAAATTTGCCATTAGGATTGGAGGAAAACTCATTAACAACCTGTGATATTCAGATGTCACAACCTTACTTGCTCATAGTGAAGAGGACTAAAAATACTTTCATATCATGATCAAAGACCACAAGACCACAGCTTTTGATATGGGTTGTGCCTCATTGTAAAGAAAACAAAAACCCTCACCACTGGACCAATAAACAACATCCATATAAATGGGGGGGAAAAGACTAAAGTTGTTAAAGACTTCATTTTGCTCAGATCAGCCATCAACACTAATGGAAGCCACAGTCAATAAATCAAATTAAGTATTACATTATGTTAATTTGCTGCATAAGACTTCTTTAAGATGTCAGGAGCAAAGGTGTCAGTAGGAGGGCTAAGGTACACTTGACCCAAGCCATGGTATTTTCAATAACCTCAAATACATGTGAAAGTTGGATAGTGAATAAGGAAGACCTAAGGAGAATTGATGAATTCGATTTATGGTATTGGATGGTATTGGAGGAGAATATTGAAATTACCATGGACTGTGAAAAGAAAAAAACATGCTGTGTTAAAGTAAGTGCAGCCAGAATGCTGTGACCCAGTGTTGTTTACCAACAACAACATGAACATACTCACCTATATAAGCCACCCTGAATCTTCCACCCCACATTACCTCAGGTGACCTTTCACAATTGTTTTGAAATATTGGGTATCATATCCATATATAGTATTAAAATATAATTTAACTTAAGAATGACATTTTTTTTATCTTCAGTCATTTCACATTCTGTTTTGGAGCCCTCAAAGCATATTAGGGATGAAATGATGCATTTAAATTATGGTGTTGACTAAGAATATTGAATGTACCACAGACTGCCAGAAAAATCTTCAGTTTGTTCATCTTTCTTATTAGGGGTTGATAGGTAAATTTGAATGAAAGTCACATTAACTGGTGTTCCTTTTAGGATGTTAGCATATAAATGAAACATTTATATGGCCAATGCTGGTCCATTTCATCTCACTAATGCCTAGAATATTGACCTGTATGTGTTTCATTTCATTTTTGATAATTTCTAGGTTTTCTAGATTTATACTTCAAATATTCCACTTCTGATAATAAATGGATGCTCACAGCTATTTTTTCTTAAATTGAGTGGGTATACTATGGGTCAGAACTGATTTGATGGCACTTAATAACACATCAGTCAAAGAAGGACTTGAAAGATTTGCTCTATTCATGTCGATAAGTTCAACCATGCTTTGAGGAGACAGCATGTTATATTTTGAATGCCTTCAAACCTAGGGGTCTTATCTTCAGGAAGTATATCAGATAATGTGCTATTCATAAGGTTACCAGTGGTCATGTTTTACACAAGTGGATTGCCGTGTATTCTTTCCTAGTCTGTCTTAGTCTGGAAGCTGTGCTGAAATCTGTCTACCTTGGGTGACCCTGCTGATATTACAAATACCCCTAACATAGCAATCAGCATCACAGTAAACAGGCATGCCATTCAAGTACAATAGACTGACATTTTAGGGTTTTGCTTTCTTAAGAACTGTTGAGTAGTTCCAAGTCATATCAACCCTATGTAGGGCTTCCGAGGAGTGGCTTGTGGGTTTGAACTGCCAGGCTTGTGGCTCCCAGAGCAGTGCTGATGGTATAGCACCACACCAAGAGTCTAGAAAAAAAAAGACTTCCCTGATTGGATTTTAGGAAACAGAAAATGTCTCATTGAATTTGATGATCATGGTAATGTGGAGAAGCACTCAAATATTACTTCGGAATAAAATATTTGACATAGATTACAGAGCACACTGTAGAGTCTGTTAAGGGGTAAGACTTTCTCCTGTGGGTGAATGAGAAGCTAGGAAGCAATCAGAGATGTTTAACTGGGAGGACTGTGTCATAATACTGAACAATATTTGCTTATTTAGTTCTTGGAAGACATTATTCAACCTGTGGCCAAAATGAAATTTTCTTTGGCATGCATTATTTTTAACATGTATTTTCAAAATTTACCCAACATAAAAAATTATAAACTCATAATGTGTATTTTACTTCAGTAGGCTTAACCCCGGTTGTACTCATTGTATCAGCATTATTATTCAGTTTGCTTTCCAATCTCATCAATTTAACATTAATTTATTTGCAAATATATGTCATTTTTAATTCAGTGATCCATTTCTGTATCTAATGTATATGAAACTCAAGTGTTGTGGCAGAATTCTTAAGTGCTCTAAGGAAATTGGAAAAATAAAATAATAGTAATTAAGACATTAATTCTTTTCTTGAGAAATTCATTCTTGTGATTTTGAATTAATACTTATATTCATTGAATCATATATTTGGCAAATAACAATAATAAATAATTTGGTAGTTTCAATAGGAGCAAAATTTAGAACTTCAATGATGGGGATTCTATTTTATGTCCTTTGCAAATTTAAGGAGCCCTGGTGACACAGTGGACTGCAAATAACTGCAAAGTCAGTGGTTGGAATCCATTAGTCACCCTATGCAGAAAGATGAGGAAATTGATTTCTGAAATGATTTACAGCCTTCAAAACCCTTTGGGGCATTGCACTTGGTCAGATAGGGTCACTATGAGTCAGAATCACCTAAATGGCATATAATAGCAACAAAATAAACTGTGAGTTCTTAATTAATCTGAAGCTGGTATAAAAGCAGTATTCTGAGAATAGAGGTTGGTTGTAAGGTGGTTGAATCTATGGCACTGAATAACAAGAACATATGTACATATATTATTGTGGTTAGGTTCCATCAAGTTAAAATCAATTCATAGTGACCCTGTGCACAACAGAATGAAACACTGTCTCGTCCTATGCTAACCTCACAATCATTGCTATGTTTGATCCCATTGCTATGGCCACTGTGCTTATTCATCTAATTGGAGGTATTCCTCTTTTTCTCTGACCTTCTGCTTTACCAAATATGATAGCCTTCTCCAGGGACTGATCCCTCCTGATAATATGTCTGAAGTATGAGAGTTAAAATCTGGTTATCTGATTTTTACATATATATATAGAGAGAGAGAG
>NW_006408581.1:3751775-3777886 GCF_000296735.1 Chrysochloris asiatica | reverse complement strand
TTGTATTTAAAATAGTAAATAAAAAGAAATATTCTGAAATACAGAAATAAAAACAATAACAAAATATATAAAATAAAAACATGCTATTACCAAATCTATAGTTTGGATAGAAATTCAACTATAAAAGTATTTCAAAATATCAAGGAAGAAACAGTATGCAGCTATAAAATAAAGATGCTTAAGGAAAATACATCACTCTGTAATTAAGAAAATTAATAAATATTATAAATGCACGTTCCCTAAAATATGGCCCAATAACACATGTTCTGTGTACTAACATTTGTATTTTTCCTAAGAACGGCTCAGTACCCGACTGAAAGTTTCTGAGAAAATTAGTTCTATATGCAAAAATCAGATACTCTTTTTAAGGCACTCTAATTTTTATTATCCTACACAACTATCTTGACAGAAATGTAAAAGAGGAAACTACTATGACTTCCAAAATCAATGAGCCATTAGAACTAAAGGTGACAGTCTGAATTCTATGGAAGTTTAGGAGTGACGATTAAAATGAAGAAGTACATCCAGTGAACAAGATTACTGCTACCTCCTCAGAAACTACTATTTCAGCATACTTAGTAAGAGTAATGGTTCTTAAAGTTTTTTGTTTGTTTGTTTGTTTTTGTTTTTTAATGTAAAAGCTACCATTACATTTTCTGTAAATTATCTTTGAATCTTTATAAAAACTTTATTGATTATTTTAAGGTATCTAAGGTAATAAACTGAATAGGAAAAAGGAAATAGAGCTTTCTACCTTTCCGTGGCATTATTTTAAGTTCAAAACAGTTCAGAAACAGCCAAAAGTATCAATATAAAAGAAAAAAAAAATTACACAAGAGTGTATGAGTGTTTGGCACCATTTTCAGAAAGCTCTATTGTTAATGAACGTCAAATCTATAAGCCTTCTAATAACACTTAATTACATATAAAGGTAGAAAATAAATTGACAACAAATATAACAGAAAGCAAAATATTTGCATGCTCAGAACAGAGTAAAAAGAACTAGAGAAATCATTTTCCCATCATCATTTTATAAGTCATTTTCCTTAGGGCATTATTAAGTGTCATCAAGTCAATACAGACTCATTTTGACTCCAAATGACACAATTAAATTGTCCCATGGGATTTCGTAGGTTCTAATATTGACCTATTAGTGTAGTGGTTTTGAACCACAAGGTCAGCAGTTCTCAATTACCAGCTGTTCCGCGGGAGAAAGATGAGGCTTTCTGCTCCCATAAAGATTTACAGTCTCGGAAACCCTGTTCAGGGCCGCTATGGGTCGGAACCGACTCAACGTCACTTAACAACAACAATATTGACAGAAAGGAACCCTGGTTGTACAGCAATTTAGTACTCACCTGCTAACCAAAAGGTCAGCAGCTCAAACCCACCAGTTTCTCCGTAGGAGAAAGATATGGGAGATTTTTTCCATAAATATTTCAGCCTTTGAATCTGTATAGAGCAGATGCCCTCTGTCCTATAGAGTCACTATAAGTTGTAATCAACTTGAAGACAACAAATCTGGTTTTGATTTGTTTAATATTCATGGGAGCTTTTTGACAGGTCTGTTTCCCAGTGAGTCACTGGGTGGATTCAAGCTATCAGTCAAACATTTAACCATTTATTTCAGCAAGACTGCTTAAGGTATTGTTTCTAAGTGTCATATAGTGAATTCTGATGCATAGAGACCCTGTATAGGTTTCCAAAGAGCAGCTGTTGAGTTTGAACCATGGACCTTGTAATTAGCAGTCCAGCGCTGTAAGTAATAAATGAAGTTCATTTGGCAAACAAGGAAAACACGAATCCAAGGAATAATTATATAGTGCACTGAAAACAGTAATAGAAATTTCAGATGTAGATTGTGGTGAAGTGGCAGATATCACCACTAATTCACAGTTTATTTCAGTATGAATGGGTGATATTTAAAAAAGGGAGTCCTAGTGGCACTGTAGGATAAACACTGGACTGCTAATCACAAAATTAGTAGTTCAAGTCCATCAGGTGCTCCTTGGGAGGAAGATGAGGCTATCTGCTCAGGTAAAAGAGTTACAGTCTCATGAACCCTATATTTGAGGTTCAAGCCAACTTTGCAGTCCAGTGCATTATAATGAGGACTGAAGCATTTTGTTCTAAAAAGTTCATTGAAGAGTACACTATGTGAATGCTCAAAAACATTGGTTATTATTGATAGTATCGTTGTCTTATTGCTAGATTATTTTGGTATAGGTTTTATGATTATTATTATGAGAACTAGTTTCCTAAAAACATTTACCATGCTATAGCGAAACTCTAAGCATAAACAAAATACATTTTTTTCAATGAGTTTAATGGCAATAAAAGAAAATCAGAATCCTTTATCTTCTTCTTTCTCAAAGTATTGCCTTAAATTTACATACTCTTCATTTCTTCCATCTGTCTCAGAGAAAGAAGTGTCTCTATGTCTTTGTAAGGCTAACCCCACCACCTGTGTTTCTAAGTTTTCCTACTACCTCTTTTGGATCAGACACCATTAATTTTCTTCATTCTCTCTTGAATATTCAATTTTTCTCTATCCATGGGTCTCTTGACCATAAGTGATGTCAATCAAAAATGCTAATGTAAACTTTGCATGCATTTATAGTTTCATAATATTTAAAGACAGGCATATGACAATAATATTCTTCTTATAGGCAGACAATTGAATTCATTTATGGGAACTCTATTAGAGTTATGAATATATGCAAGGGTTGAGGGCAAAGAAAAAAATGTAATATTGAACGCATTTAAATTAACAAAATTTAACAACATCAAAAACATGTGGGTCAGGCACATTTGCAGGTACAAGTGATAATATTGGAGAGAAGACAGAGGATCAAGCAAGCAAGTAAGCAAATAAGTAAGTACAATTATAATAGTGATGTTGTTAAGTGCCGCTGAGTCGATTCTGACTCATAGTGACCTTGTATAGGGTTTCCGAGGAGCACCTGGGGAGCTTGAACCACCGACCTTGCAGTTCAAATGGCTTTGCAATATGGCGCATTAATCCACAGCGTCACATCAGGACTCCGTGATTTGTTGTTGTTGTTGTTGTTGTTAAGTGCTACCGAGTTGATTCCGATCCATAGCGACCCTGTACAGGGTTTCCCTGAGGCTGTAAATCTTTACGGGAGCAGAAAGCCTCATCTTTCTCCGATGTGGTAACTGGCAGTTTCGAACTGCTGACCTTAAGTCATTTTATAGGTAATACGTTAGAGTCCTTGAAGGAATTGACAAAGAGCAAGGCACCAGGAATTGATGGAATAAAAATTGAAATTTTTCAAGAAAGTGAGGCAGCACAGGAGGCACTCACTCATCTCTGCCAAGAAATTTGGAAGACAACTATCTGGCCGACTGATTGGAAGAGATCCATATTTGTGCCCATTCCAAAGAGAGGTGACCCAATGGACTGTGGAAATCATCAGACAATCTCTTTGATATCTCAAGCGAGTAAAGTTTTGCTAAAGGTAATACAGAAATGACTACAATCATACATTGACAGAGAACTTTCAGAGGTTCAAGCTGGATTCAGAAGAGGCCGTGGAACGAGAGAGATATCATTGCTGATGTCTGATGGATCTGGGCTGAAAGCAGAGAATATCAGAAAGATGTTTACCTATGCTTTATTGACTATGCAAAGGCTTTCGATTGTGTGGATCATGAAAAGCTATCGACAACATTGAGAAGTATGATTATTCCAGAACACTTAATTGTACTTCTGAGGAAACTGTACCTGGACCAAGAAGCAGTTGTTCGAACAGAACATGGGAACACTGAATATTTTAAAATTGGGAGAGGTGTGTGTGACAAGGTTGTATTGTTTCACCATACTTATTCAATGTGTATGCTGAGAAAATAATATGAGAAGCTGTGTTATATGAAGAAAAACGTGGCGTCAGGATTGGAGGAAGACTCATTAACAACCTGCGATATGCAGATGATACAACCTTGCTTGCTGAAAGTGAAGCGGACTTAAAACATTTACTGATGAAGATCAAAGAGCACAGCCTTCAGTATGGATTGCATCTCAATGTCAAGAAAACAAAAATCCTCACCACTGGACCAATAAACAACATTCTTATCAACGGAGAAAAGATTGAAGTTGTCAAGGACTTCATTCTTCTTGGATCAACTATCAACACTCACGGAAGCAGCAGTCAAGAGATCAGATGGCGTATTGCATTAGGCAAATCTACTGCACAAGAACTTTTTAAAGTGTTGAAGAGCAAAGATGTCAGCTTGAGGACTAAGGTGCTCCTGACCCAAGCCTCGGTATTTTCAATAACCTCATATGGATGCAAAAGCTGAACAGTGAATAAGGAAGATTGTAGAAAAATTAATACCTTTGAATTGTGGTGTTGGAGGAGAATACTAAAAGTGCCATGGGATGCCGAAAGAACCAATAGATCTGTTTTGGAAGAAGTGAAGCCAGAGTGCTCCTTAGAGGCCAAGATGGCTAAACTTTGTCTCTCATACTTTGGACATATTGTCAGGAGGGAACAGTCGCTGGATAAGGATATCATGCTTGGTAAGATGGAGGGTCAGAGAAAAAGAGGAAGATCCCCAATGAGATGAACTGGCCAGGTGGCATCAATGATGGCGTCAAGTGTGGCAGCGGTAGTGAGGTTGGCCCAGGATCGGACATTGTTTCGTTCTGCTATGCATGGGTCACTATGAGTCGGTTCCTACTCAATGGCACCTGACAACAACAACAACAACAACATCCTGAATCCTGGTGTGGTGCTGTAAGATCACCACTGGACTTCGGACCAAAAGGTTGGTAGTTAAAGCCCACCAGATTCTCCTCAGAAACCCTATATGAGGTCGCTAAGAGTTGCAATCAACTGGACAGCACTTAACAACATCAATTCTGGAGTCCTGGAATGACACTGTAATATACGTACTGGATTGCAAGGTCGATCTGGACTGCAAAGAGAGACTGTTCAAACCCACCAGAAGTTCCTTGGAAACTCTCTATAAGGTGCTCTGAGTTAGAACAGGCTCAACTGAACTTACAGGACTGCTAGCCACAATGTTGGTGGCTCAAATTTACCAGCTACTCTTGAGAAAATTTACCCAGAGTTTCTAAGAGTCAGAACCAACTTGACAGCAATTATCAGCCACAATGTGACCCTAATGGATCAGCACTAGATTGCTAACCACAAAGTTGGTGGTTCAAATCCACCAGCCTCTATGAGTCCAAACTTACCTGACAACACTTAACAACAACAACAACAACAATAATGAGAGGAGGGACAACAACAACAATGACAAAAACAAGCAAAGAAAAGGTAACTTGAAAATAAAGTGCAACTTACAGGAAGATTAATCACTATTACGAACGAAAGATTAAAAAATATTTTATAAATTAATTGAAATGAAAGAAAAAGCTAAGCCTTTCCTCATACTCAGTCTCCTTAACATATTAGTTAAAAAATAGGCACAATACGAGGTGACATTTTCGAACATCTCTCGCTGTGATTTTGATCATGTAAGGTTATGAGAATTCTTATCCAAGGGGAACTGAGATTAAACTATATTTAAAATGTGCAGATCTTATATTCTTTAATAATTGACTTGCTTTCTCTACTTCATTTGTCCTTTTCTGAGTGCTAGATATGACTGTGGTACTGTTGAACTATCATCAAATGTGGACATTATGGATAACACCATAAGAAATGAAAAAAAAATCTAGTACTGAACAACCCTTAACTCTGATATTTTTATGAAGAGCTGTACTCTTGGCAATGGACACCTACCATTTAATTTCTATCTTGTTTGAGTTACTGCATTTTGAATCTTTGTGTTACAATACAATAACTTATATCTTTATTATTATGGTAGGTGTAGAGAAGAAAAAGCTTTTACATTGCTGTTTGTTGTGGTGCTGTACAATCAACACTGGACTGTGAACCATGAGGTCAATAGTTCAAACCCTCCAGCTACTCCTGGGTTTGTGTGCATACATATATGTTATTTTTAAGTGCCGTCAAGTTGGTTCTGACTCATAGCAGGTCTGTACAGAGTTTCTAGGGAAAAGCTGGTGGCTATTGAGCTATTGACCTTGTAGTTTGTAGTCCAGTCCTGATCATATAGTGCCACAATTCAATTCAAAACTTAAAATATTAAAATCATTACAATATAAATAGTACCAATATTTTTTTAAAATGATAAAAACTTAGGTAGGCCTGTAAGTATAGATTTAAATATAGATAGAGATGTTGGTGGAGCCCTGGCATGGCACTGTGGTTTAATGTGCTGAACTGCAAGGTCCCTTTGAACTGTAACATTAGCGTTTCAAGCTCACTAGCTCCTCGGAAACCCAATACATGGTAACTATGGGTCGGATCTGACTCAATGGCACTTGAGAACAACAACATAGATGTTGATAGAAAATGTAACGTAATTTTACATTATTTATTTTGCATGAAACATGATACATGCACAAGGATAAGCCCAAACATATTTCTACAAAATCATAGTAATCTTTATTACACAAAAATATCAGTGTATGAAACAATTGTGTCTCAATATATCATTCATCGAGGGGAATAAACTTCTGAAAGCCATGTTCTCATCTCTCCAATCCTTCTCCCAAAGAATTCCATGCTCTTTGATTTACAAGACATAAAACTGTAGTTTGGACATCCTTGAGGGTCTCAAATTGTTTTCTTTTTTCAATGGTCTTTGCTTTGGGGAGCATAAAGAAACCTGAAAATGTATGATTAGGGCTGTAAGATGGTTGAAGTATGCTTTCCAGAGGAAAGTCTCATAGGACTGCGCTTACCACTCTCAAAGAATGAGCAATTATTGTTACAATGGTAATATATATTTCTCACCAGTGCAGTTTTAAATTTTCTTTAAATTCCTTCCTAATAATCTCCAATGATCATTTTATGTCCTTTTAGAAAACTTTTCAAGATTACCCTATGAAATTCCCCCAAACACTCATAACCATCTTTGTTGACCTCCCTGAATTTAACTGGCCCAGTTGGAAGCCATTGATTTTTTTTTTTTTACCTTCTTTTGAAGCTACCCTAAGGAGGTTAAGACAAGTTTATTACTGAGATAACTTGCCTACAACCATCCATTGATCACAGGGACACATTTAAACATGTTTTGTTTGTAATAAGCTGATGTTGTTGTTGTTAAGTACCTTGGAGTTGGTTCTGACTCATAGGGACCCTGCACAGGGTTTCTGAGCTGTAAATCTTTATGGGAGCAGAAAGCCTCATCTTTCTCTCATGGAACCGCTGGTAGTTTTGAATTGCTGACCTTGAGGTTAGCAGCCCATTCGTAACCACTATGTATAAATTGGAACCAGAGTAACAATACCTTTTTTTAAGGAAAAAACAAAAAAACAAAAACTTACCCTCTTGTGTATATGTACAAGTATAATTAAAACCATTATTTCTATCATCTCAGTATAATAGAGACTTCTTGCTGTGATTACATACTAACTACTCCTTTTCCAAAAATGAGGCCTTTGGAGGCATGTTTGTTCTATTTAATGCGCTCCTGGGCCAGAGCAGACAGACCAGAATTAGAAACCTGATTCAAACTGGGCCAATTGGATGCACTCTCCCAGAAATTCAAGCTGTTGGAAGGTGATGACTAGAATTGATCAGTATTTCTGGGGGGTAAGCAATTTAGGGCATGTTCACAAAAGGAAATAAAGAGAATGAATGTACTGAGACAAATTGGTGTATCTTGAAAAGCAGAGAAGAAGCAAGACCATGTAATTCTGGAGAGGTCCTAAGAGATTAACTCTTTTTTGCCCTGAATCTAGTTTCTGTTCTTGATTCTTTGGTCCTGGGAATACTTTCTGCCTTGGTATTTTAATATAGTTCAGTATAGTTCAGTATATTTTTAAACAGCTAACCAATCAAGCACACTCAGAAGAAATTATAAACATTCTTAAAATAGATAAATCCCCATGTTACTCACCTCCAAAAACAACTAAATGAAAAATTTGACTCGAATAGATATTCTTTGGTGAGAGACACTGTATTGCTTCCAGTCCTAAATACTGAATGTTTTGTGATATTAAACAATATTTACTTTGAGAATTTCCAAGCAAATTCTTCTTCAAAGATAGCTTTTTGGTTTAAAGACATAATAAGAAAGAAGCAATAGAATTTTATATAAACTCTCCTAGAAAAAACAAAAACAAAAACAAAACTAAGCTTACAGCCATCAAGTTGATTCTGACTCTTAGCAACAGTATAGTACAGAAAACCAAAAATGTTTAAGAGTACAGAAAGTCTCACCTCTCTCCAGATGAGCTGCTGATAGGTTCAAACCATTGACATTACAGCGCCTAACCAATTTCATCACCAGGGTTCCTTAGAAAGTTTTATAGAAGATTGTTTTTGTTGTGGTTAAGTGCCATCGAGTCAGTTCTGACCCATAACTACCCTGTATAGGGTTTCCAAGGCTGTAAATCTTTATGGGAGCAGAAAGCCTCATCTTTCTCCCACGAAACAGCTGGTGGTTTCACACTGCTGACCTTGAGGTTAGCAGCTGAACTTGTAACCACTATGCTACCAGAGCTCCTTTTTATAGAAGATAGTTGCTTTGTAAATAGCAATCCTTACTGCATGCTATTTATTTTGACATCTCTCTCACTCTCTCTCTCTTTCTCTTTCTCTCTCTCTCTCTCTCTCTCTCTAGACAGACAGACAGACAGACAGACAGACAGACAGACAGACAGATAGATACATAGATAGATAGATAGATAGATAGATAGATAGATAGATATAGATAGATAGATACAGCTATAATACAGATATACATATGAATTCTCATTTGATTTTAAGTATCATCAAGTTAGTTCTAACTCACAGTGACCTTCTATAGTTTTTCCAAGGAGAGACTAGTGAGTTTGAACCATCTACCTGGAAGTTCAAACCTATCTGTGGTCCAGTGGTTTATAACACAGCACCACACCAGGATTCTATACATGTAAAAAATAAATTACATATAGTTAGTACTAATTGATCATAGATGATCAAAAAGTATATATAGTATACTTTTCAAAGATAATTCTTAAATATTGCACTTAAATCAAAGGACAAAAATAAAAGAGACTTTAGGTTGAGTCTCCAGTAAAGAGTTGACAAGGGTTTTGATAAGCACTATCTAACCCTATAAAGTTTAAAGAAGGAGGTATATGGGTGCAGAAATAATTTTGATATTTTTTTTGAAATAGCTTTGTATTTTTGAGTGACATAAAAGAATCACATGCAGTAGGTATGTTAAACTCTTCAGATATTTGTTTTGCCCATTGTATAATTTGAACCTCAATTCATTTTAACTGGAACCCTTCAAGCAGATAAAGGATATGCTTTGATTTGTGCTTCAAAGTCATCATTCAAATTGGTATGTAGCAGCCCCTGGTTGTTTCAAAGTTAAGTTTAGGCAGTTTGAACATACTCAGAAACTCTATTTCTATAGGGTTACAATCTTAAGGACCTATGGAGAACAGTTTTACTCTGCAGCACATGATATCACCTTGAATCAGAAATGACTTGACAGAACCTGGTACAGCTCCTATGTGTACAATAGATTTTAGGTGGCAGAATGGTAGCAGGAAGATCAATTATGATGCTATGAAATACTTTGGGTGTGAGTGGAAGGTTGATTAAATTAAGGAAGGAGAAAAAGAGGTATTGAAAAAGAAATGGACTCAGGATATGCTTTGAAGTTACACCTATAGACTTTTCAAACAGAATGAATAGAATGAGTAGGGATGGGAAGACAAAGCTCAGATTCCTAGAATCTGAATCGTTGACATAGATGACAGAAAGTACAATTTGCTTTGGGTTTGAGATAGAATGTATTTGCTTGGCTATTTTAAGTTTGTAAAGCCTTTTAGACATCTAAATGGAGTTTTTAATAGGATGTTTATGAACCTCAGTCAAGAGATGAGGAAAGAAGCTTTAAATGTGGAAATCACTGGCATATGAATCACATGTATAGGCATGTTCATGGAATAGATGACACAGAAACATTTACATTAAGAAGAGAAGAGGATCTATGACATACTCCTTCAACAGGCATTTTTTCAGAGGCTACACTGAGTCCTGGAGTAGAATAATCACAACACCAGTGGTTAAAACCCACCAGCTGCTCCTCAGAAACCCTACACAGGGTTGATATGAGTTACAACTGACTCAACAGCTCTTAACAATAACATAACAAAACTCAATCTGTGGCAGTTTTTGTTCCAACTTATAGTGACCCTGTTTAGGGCTTCCGAGGAGTGTCTGGTGACTTTAAACCACCAACCTTGTGGTTCAAACTGACCTTGCATTCTAGTACTTTTTTACTACAGTGTCTACTGGGACACCATGAGTTTAGAGTGGCCAATAATGCATGGGGAAAAAAAAATTAATCCGAATAAGGAAATACAAAGAGATTTCCAAATATTTAGTTAAAAAAAATAAAAGTAACCAAGAATTATAAAGTTATCTAATAGATTATTTAAATTGTGGACAAAAACTATCTTTAAAAAAAGAACATTTCCCAAGAGATCTAGTATAAGTGCCTCGAAGGTGTGGGCCATTCATCACTATACCTTTTATTGTTTTTTTTTTCTCTTTCTTGTTTCACATTTTTCATGTTGATT
This sequence comes from Chrysochloris asiatica, assembly GCF_000296735.1. Classification (NCBI taxonomy): domain Eukaryota; kingdom Metazoa; phylum Chordata; class Mammalia; order Afrosoricida; family Chrysochloridae; genus Chrysochloris; species Chrysochloris asiatica. Next base: position 3,767,241 of record NW_006408581.1, on the reverse strand, counting down.
CTTGACTTCTTGGAGTTTCCTTCTATGTATACTAAATACCAAATTTTTTGGCTCAATGTTTGATTTTTGAAGGCTAGGCTATTGTCATTGTTATGTACTGAAAGTCAGTTCTGACTCACAGAGATCCTGTACAGGGTTTCTAAGGAGCTACTGGTAGGTTTGAAGCACCAACCTTGAATGGTAATGGTAGAAATGGCGGTGTGCTGTGGAGTCTGTTCTGACTCATACAGATCGCATGTAGAGTTTCCGAGGCTGTAAATCTTTGTTGTTGTTGGGTGCCATAGAGTCAGTACTGACTCATAGCAACCCTATGCACAGCAGAACGAAACACTGCCTGATCCTGGGCCAAACTCACTATTGCTGCCACTCTTGAGTCCATCGATGCTGCCACTTGGCCAATTCATCTCACTGGGAGTCTTCCTCTTTTTCTCTGACCCTCCACCTTACCAAACATGATATCCTTCTCCAGCGACTGGTCCCTCCTGACAATATGTCTGAAGTATGAGAGATGAAGTTTGGCCATCTTGGCCTCCAAGGAGCACTTGGGCTGCACTCTTCCAAAATGGATCTATTAGTTCTTTTGGCAGCCATGGCACTTTTAGTATTCTCCTCCAACATCACAATTCAAAGGCATCAATTCTTCTATGGTCTTCCTTATTCACTGTCCAGCTTTCACATGTATATGAGGTTATTGAAAATACCATGGCTTGGGACAGGCACACCTTAGTCCTCAAGCTGATATCTTTGCCAACACTTTAAAAAGGTCTTGTGCAGCAAATTTGCCTACTTCAATATGTCATTAGATTTCTTGACTACTGCTTCTGTGAGTGTTGATAGTTAATTCAAGAAGAATGAAATCCTTGACAACAATCCTCACCAATGGACCAATAAACAACATTCTTATCAACAGAGAAAAGACTGAAGTAAATTTTTACAGGAGCAGAAATCCTTGGCTGTTGGTTCCTCAAAGAGCTTTGTTAATTTCCTTGGATTTTAAGTGTGTCTAAGATGCTTCTTCATCCTCAATCTTGGGAGCCAAATAGTACTTTAAATGTCCCAACATCAGCAATTTTATGTTCTACAACAAGGGATATATTAGCAGACATACTGAGGGTAACCATAGGAAGCAACGGAGTAGATTTTGTAAAGAAGTTCATATATTTAAGTGCAATCTAATTACTTGTTTGTGACAATTTACTGTTTCCGTTTCCAAGTTCTCCACTTGCAGAAAATTTCACTCTATCTTTTGCATAGCAAATGACAACAGCATTTCCAATATGACTGAGATCTCAGCATATACATGCAAATTCATCAGAAGGCATCTTTACTACACAGCTGTACTCCTGTTATGGAATTCCAAGTTGTTCAGCATCTAAATCCATTAACTTTATTTCATCGTCTGAAGCTTTTTCTTGGTTTGGTACTTCAAATACTAGTGCCAAGGTGTCCACATTATCTTCAGCCCTTAGTGTAGCGATGTCTTCATTGCCAGCACATTTCAGTATTTTGGACATGCTGATGAAGTTAACAAGCAATGGCCAGGTTGTGGTCACTGTGGTAGGTGTTGAAGCCTTTGGAGGAGAGGACAGAGTGAGCACACAAGGGAGACGTGGGAGGAATCCATACTCTACAGATTCACACTGCCTGAGCTGATGTCCCAGCAGCCCTCACTGATGAAGTCCTTGAGTGCTTTGAATATACTGGACACTCAAGGAAGACTTTCTTGTTCTCTGCTGGATCTGGATCTTGCATCTGGCACATCTTCTTGACATCTGGTTCTTCAGATTTTGGCTAGTGGTCTGTTCTATGTTACCTGCCAAGCCTTCAAGTCACCAGTGACCTGCTGAGTAGGAATACCTCGACATGCTCCACACCACCGAACCCCTAGAAAATTCACTGAAGAGGAAGGTTACTGCAGTATTTACTCCTTCCTTAGTAGGTCTAATCACCATAATGTCAGTAATGTAATGTGCCAGTGTGATTTCTTGTGACAGGGAAAGTAAATCAAGGTCCTTGCAGACCAAATTGTAACAGTACTGGAGATGTACCATTGATGTAGGACTGTGCAGGTATAATTTTGGCCTTCTCAGCTGAAGGCAAACTACTTTGGGTGAGTTTTCTAAAGTGGAATTGATAAGAAAGCATTTCCCAGATCAATAGCTGCATACTAGGTACCAAGAGATGTGTTAATTTGTCTAAGTAATGAAACAGCATCTGGAACATCCAATACAATTGGATTTAGTACCTTCAATTGTTAGGTCTATGATAAACCAATGTGATTCTCCAAGATCCATCTGCTTATTACACAGGCCAGATATATGAGCTAAATGGGGATGTGGTGGGAATCATCACCCCTGTATCCTTCAAGTCCTTGATTCTGACACTAATCTCTTCAATTTCTACAGGAAAGCTTCCACTTCACTGTTTTTCTAGGTAGAGACAGTTATGATGGCTTCCACTTGCCTTTTTCTACTACAATAGCCCTTATCCCACATTTCAGGGGTCCAATATGGCAGTTCTGTCATTCTGATGATTAATTCAGAGGCCTATTGGATCCACTGTGAGTTGGTCTGTAACTAAAACTGCATTAATAACTGGACCTCTACATGCTTTCTTTCTGTCTGGTGGGTCACAGTAATGTTTTAGGTTTCCTGAAATAAGTATGTGTCAATTTAGAGTTGCTGTCTAGTAATTCCCCAAAAGTCTGATTATTTCCTTTTCCCCAATGAACAGAATCCCAGGTGTGGTGCTGTGAGTTAATGCCCTGTACTATACAGTTGGTTAGAACCACAAGGGCAGAGTTCAAGCTTACCAGTTGTTCCTCAGAAACTTTATACATGGTTGTTGTGGGTTGGAATCAACTCAACGGTACTTATAAACAACAACAAAAACAATTAACAGTTACTTTGTCAAAGGGCATAAATTCATTTGGGGAAAGTTGAGAGAAAGAGCAACAGTATACATTTCTGATGGTATTGCGGGGTCCTTCTTCAAAGGCACCTGGTCTCCCCTTCATTCAAGGGTTTGTGGGTCTGTAAACTCTTTGAGATCTTGGAATTGACTCAGAGGTTGTAACTCTTTATTCTAGCAATTCGAGTTAAATTGCCTTTCATTTGACCTAGAATTACTCTGTTTGTAAAAATCAAATAAATATTTAGTATGTTTCCCATCTGTTTTACTTTTATAAACATCCTGCCTAAGTAGCCAATGCCATAAATCCACATGAGTTCGATTATTCTGATTATTACTTTGATTCTGCTGTTCATTATGGTAACCACATTCACCTTGTCTTTGTTGATTAAATGCTGCTATTTGGTACCTACCAACACAAGGTCCCTTTGTAGTTAGATATTTCAATTCAATTAGGGCAGTTTACACAGGCAAATCGGACTTACATAAAATAGCAATCACAACAGTCTTCAAGAATGCTGGGATTCCCTTCCCAAACATGTTCCCCACTGTTGTGGTACAAAGTGTGTCCTGTTCTACATCTTACTTTGGTGAGTAGTGTCTGGGATCTTAAAAGTTCATGAGTGGCCATCTAAGATGCAGTTATTGGTATCTCCATGTGAGGAAGAGAGAAGTTGGTAAGAATTGAAGAGACTAGCAATCAATTAGTCCAACGTACTAATGAAACATGTGAATATCAGTATCTATGACTCTGAGACAGGAAAAACCAGATGGTGTCTAATACCACTACCAACTGCTCTGAAAATGATCCCATTAGAAGGTCCTAAATAATAAGACATTTGAGGAACATGAGACTACGTCCCTTTACCACTAGCTCTTTTCCCAGGAAAGATCTTGGACAATGAGTCATTAGGCACACCTTGATAAATTTCATCACCAGAGACTAAGAGTGCTGATTCTGTTGGCAACTGTGGTTCAACAGAATTTAGAGGCTCTATTTCACAAGCTTCATCAATATCTGCCCATAGGTCCCCATCCCAACTTTTTGGATTACATTTCTTTCCAATGAATGTCTTCATTTTAACATCAGACACCATTTGAAGTTGGGAATTCAGGTGGTATTGTAAGTCAGCTACTCCTACAATAAGACTCAGGATTTGGTTTTTGGAAATATCAGCTGTTACTAGAAGAAATAAAGCTTTGTTTCAGGGCACAAGTGGTAACTTTGAGGTATTTTGTGTGCTGCTTGAGCTATAAATCCTTAGTCCTGACCTAATTTCTTTCCTTTACCATTTGCTATATTGTAAAAAGGAGCAACCAACCATCTTCTCTATATTTCTCATCCTGAACAAAATTGCAGAAAAGTATCATACACATTATAACTCAAAATCTCACTTCTCTCCAATGTAGGAATTATTGGCAGTTACATTTTGCATATTAATAATGTCTCTTTACTCCATGGCTTAGCAGACCTTAACCCTCTTTAGTAGAAGAGGAAGAGTTATCAGTACCTTTAAAATTAGTCAGAATTGAGAATGAATTTACAAAATTAGGTTGGGTTCTGTACAGAAGCAAAACCAATGAACTTATATATGTATATATAAAGAAAACTTTATATCACAAATAGCTTACATAGTTGTAGAGATTGGAGAGTCCCAAGTCCAGGTCAAATGAACTTATCGTCAGGTTAGATGGAAGGTAGGCAGGCAGGCAGGTCTGGATGGTGAGAAGGTAGGATGCTGATAATTGGCAAGTAATGAAACAGGCCACTGACTTAAGTCCAAAAAACCAGAGGTCAGTTTTCTTTCAAAAATTGATTTGAAAGCAGATAGTTTGTATTCTGATGATGCTGATGTATAATTTATCAATTATTTATTTTATGATTTATGCTTTTTGTAACTTAATAAATTATTCTCAACTTAGTTGAGGGTATCAATGGAAAATACATGAAATGGTCTACAACATGTTTGGGGGTTTGTTGTTGTTTTTAAGTGTCGTCGAGTCGATTCCGAACCATAGCAACCCTCGATAGGGTTTCCGAGGAGCAGCTGTAAAGTAGAGATAATCATATTCACTTTTCCCATTTACAACATAATGCAATTTCTAGCCTGTGCAATAATCTAAGAAAAATAAATAAAATACTTACTGATTGATAAAGAAGAAATAAAACTTCTGCTTTGCACAGGAAATATGATTTTTACATTCTAAATCCCAAATAATCTATTAAAATGCTACATTATCTATGTAACACATTAGTTTAGCAATATTGCCATATATAAGCATCATATAGAAACATCAGTGTCTACTTGTACACTGCCAATGGTAGTGGTAGTGGTGGTGTTCCGTGGAGTTGATTCCTATTCATAGCCACCCTACAGATGGTTTCCAAGGCTGTAAATCTTTATGGGAGCAGAAAGCCTCATCTTTCACCCACAGAACAGCTGGTAGTTTGTAACTGCTGACCTTTAAATCCAGCAGCCCAACTTGTAACCACTATGGTACCAGTACTCCTTGAAACTGCCAATTGAAATCAAAGAATGTAAAGTGTAATTTACAATAACACCAGAATCCTGAATGTTGTGGTTGTTAGATGTGGTGAGTCACTTCTAACTTATACTGACCCTATGACAACAGAAAGAAACACTACCCAATCCTGTACCATCCTTATAATTGCTGTTATGTTTAAGTACATTGTTGTTGGCACTGTGTCAATCCATCTTTTGGGAGGTCTTCCTCATTGTTTACCTTCCATTTTACCAACATGATATTCCTCTCCAGGAAATAATCACTCTTAATAATAGGTCCAGGAGTCCTGGCGTGGTACTGTGGGTTAATGCACCAGACTCCAAACCCCATTTGAACTGCAAGGTGGGAGGTTCAAGCTCACCAGCTGCTCCTCGGAAACACTATGCGTTGGAACCAACTTGACGGCACTTCACTACAACAATAATAGTCCAAAGAATGAGAGATGATGTCTTAGCATCTTGACTTCTAAGAAGCATTCTGGCTGCACTTTTTCCAAGTCAGATTTGCTTCTTCTGGAAGTCCATGATACTTCCAATGTTCTTCTCCAACACCATAATTCAAACACATAGTTTATTTTGCAGTTTTCCTTATTCATTGTTCTTGGTTTGGAAAACTCAAATTAGTAAGATGTCAATTTTCTTTAAATAAATAACGATTTTCAATTTTGACATATTTGTAGAAACTAACTTGATTCTAAAGCTTAAAAGAAAGGTAAAGAAATTTGAATGGACAATACAATATTGAGAAACAAAAATAATGGTAAAGAATTCATACTATCTGACTTCAAGACAAACTTTAAAATGACAATAGTCAAGACAATATGTTATAGAGAAAGATTAGGTACTTAATTTATTAAAACAGAATATGTAATCTGTATATAGGGAACATATATATGATTAATTGATTTTACATAAAAATGCAAAATCATTTCAATGGAGAAAGGATAATCATTTTAATGCATGATGCTAAAATAATATGGAAAGAAATAAACCTCAACTTATACAAAATACAACTTAAAATAATTCACAAATAAAAATATAGCATCCCAAACTATAAGCATCTAGAAGAAAACATAATACCATATCCTAGGGCCTTATGCTTAATTGCCTTTTATTCTTGAAATCATTTTCAACCAAGATAAAGTACTCAAAGTTAATTTGCTACTATCTTATTAGCAGAAGACAGTTTTTGTGCTCAATGTATACCTGGTAGCATAGTGGTTACGAATAGGGCCGCAAACCTCAGGGTCAGAAGTTCAAAACTACCAGCTGTTCCGCAGGAGAAAGATGAGGCTTTCTGCTCCTGTAAAGATTTACAGCCTCAGAAACCCTGTACAGGGTCGCTATGAGTCAGAACCAACTCCATGTCACATAGCAACAACAACAATATACCATGGCTTTATCAGCAAGTCCATAAAAAAAATTAGATCCTCATTGATTAATTAGATAGTAGTACCAACTGTTTTTTTACATAAAGTGTGGATGAAACAGTCAGTACATGGAAGTCCATTCACATATGTTAAAACTGTCTGTAAATAATAGTTTTAATCACCCATAAAGCACACTGTCGAGCATATTGTATCACAGTAAGGTCAACACAGTCAGTTTATATCTTCAATGTTGCAACAGATGCCTCTCAGCTCATGTTTACTTTTGAGGATCACTATGAAAGGAGATTTATTGCAATATTTAAATCTGTATTTTGCTCCTTTTATCATAGTATTTCTTTCTTTCTTGCTCAACAGTAGTAATTGAATTTGCATATGTTAAACATATATGTGATATTATGTCACCAGTTTGTATTGTATCCCACTTAATGTGTTCTTAATCTTATAAACATACTACAACAATTATTAGATTCTAATTCATTTTGTTCCTATACCTCTATGAATGCTTTTTCTGCAATATACTCTTAGATTTCTAATATTCCAACTTGAATATTTAAATACTTTTGACAGTTTGTACATCTGTATCTATAGGTATATATGTTCTTATCTACCAGCAACTTATCCTTCCAATACAAAATTTAGAGAAACAGACAATTTCTAAATCTACTCATAATATTATCCCAAATCATAAGCTTTTAAGATGTTATCCATTCAATTGATTGGTCTAGGAAAATTCTTTGAGTCAATCCACAGCACATTTTTCAGGTCCTGGCCAGTTCTCTGATACAGCTCCCTGTCAGCACAGTTTTGACCTAACAGCTTAGCAAGATCTCACCAGAGTCAAACCATACTCCTGTTCAGCTTTTCAATTATGCCCTTACTAACCCTGGCCAATATGACCCAATTTCTTGTTACAGCATTATAGAATTCTGAGCCATGATTTTTTCCACTTCAGCTAGTATTGAGTGTCAGATAAAGTTTTCAAGGGATCACCACAAACAATTTTATTTAGCTTATGAAAGTTCAAGTGTCATGAGGTGATTTCTCACTCTGCTGAATCTGTTTTTAGCCAGCCTTAAAGAGTTAGCCACAAAACAGAGTAGTAGTATTTCCTTGTTAAAAAATGTTTTTTTTCCTACTGAACTTCAAGATAAAACAAAAAAATATAAGTAAAGTTTTGTTTTGAAATTGTAAAGATTGCTTATAAAAAAAAGAATTTCATTTCATTCTACACTCATAGGTCATAATTGTCTATTATTAAACTCAATAGTACATTGCTATTAGTAGTAATATAATCTCTAAGTCATGCAAGGTAACTTTAAAAATAATTCATAACACATTCTCTTAAAAAATAGCATAAAGAATAGTTGTTAAGTTTCTATGGAAACTAATGTATCTGCCCCAAATGCCTTGCCCATTATTTCTTCACAAAATCTCTCTGATTTATATTAGATTTATTCAGTACTTGCAAAAGTACGGCAATTGTAAAATTTAAGAATTGCCTTCATATTACAATTTTTAAAAGGGGACTAATTTGATTTTTATAGCTTACTTGAATTATACATCCACCTAATTAACCATGATTCCTCAATATGAATAGAAAGAATTGGTTAAAGTCTGTTAAAATTCCTGTAACTTTACCATTTTATTTATATGTGAAGAAGTTTTACTTTTAAAAATATCAATACAAGGCTTTTTGAGTCACTTTACAATGGTCATTTGAAACAGAATCATTCCTTATAAAAACATATCACATGTAGTTTGGGAATGTAATCATGAAGTGAAAGTTAATCACATATGTAAAATATGTGAATACATTTGGTATATTGAACTCTTTATTATTCTTAAAGCTCAACAGTAAGCAGAGTTATGTTTTCTGGTTGAAAAAATAGACTATCCGATGTATGATTTTCAAAGTAAATTTACAGGCTTAGTTAACCTTTATTGAACCTCAACAACAATTCTCTTTCCACAAAAGTTAACCTAATTGACTCACTGAAATACTCATAAAAATGAAGGAGCATATTTTGAGTGAATAGCATACATGGCTTTTTAAATTTTTTCAGCTATCAGACAGTGGCTGTTTCAACTAATATTAATTGTATAGTTTGGTTTTCAATTTGAATGTCTAATCATGGGTTAAAATACCAAGATATATTTCTGTAGAATCCCAGGAATATTCTTGGAGTATTTTCTTCCTTTTTATTTTATTTAAGTTGCTATATGAAACCCAATCACTGTATTTGAAATGTAAATTATCATATGCTTTCATATAAATTCTAAAAATGGTTATACATTATATAAAAATTCATGGAGAAGAAAAAAATATTACATTTTAGTCCTGTTTTAAAAATGGGTCATACTTTCTGAATCAAATGATTAACATAAATTCTGAACTTCACAATTTGAAACCATGAAATGCTTATAGAAAAGATAAGTTCTTTTTTTGCCTTTAAAATAGCTAAATAAACAACTTGCTATGGTATTTCCCATAGGGTCCTAAACTCATATCTGAATATAATTTATGAACTACTAAAATAAGAAATGTATTCAAAGTATTCAGTCTTGAAAATTCTGACTTTTCAGTCTGGTGCAATTGATAGCCATGTATGTAAATGAAATATTAATGTTGCTTTCATTAGTTCTTTTATCTATTCAAATAGTCAATAGTTGAATATTCAGCTGAGATGAAATTTTAATAACTAAAATTCTTCACTTCTTGAAAAAAAAATCTACAAAATAAACATTAAAAGTTCTATTTATTGTAGTGTGTGTGTGTGCAAAAAATTTAAGATCTGGGGAAGAGTAAGAAGGATGTCAAGTCACCAATTTGTTGTTTTTAAATGCAGTTGAGTCAGTCCTGGTTCATCATGACCCTGTGTATGCTTTCTGAGGAGTGGCTGGTAAACTTCAACTGCCAAACTTGCAGTTTAAACCTACTTGTGTCCCAGTGCATTATCCTGCCGTACCACAATAGGGTGGAACAAAATGTAAGAGAAAGTAACAGGAAAATGTTCTGAATAGACCCTATGGTGAAGGGGAAAAGATGAAAGTTGGATAGAGACAGTTATCTGCCAGGGACCAGCCTTGACAAATTATTAGGAGGCTCTCAAAGGAGGATGTGGAGTCAGTGAAATGAATTACACAGAGTCAGTGGGTCATTTTGAGTCTCAGGTAGATGATGGTGATGATGACTCTCACTTTACTTAAAACTTTTGCTTCTTATATACCATTTAGAATATACTATGATCTCACAATAGTCACGTACAAGCAGTTACAAATCAGTCAAGTATTATATTCTTACATCAAAGGTACAAAAGGAACACAAGGTCATCAAACATTCCTGAGTCTCTATGCTCCTTAGCTACCTTGATAATGTCTGTCTTCTGAAAGTGATTTTGTTTTTCTCTAATCCTCCCTAAAATGTCTAGTTTGGCCTTGATTTGTTTTTCTCTAATCTTTTTTAAAATGTCAGGTTAATTTTAAACAAAGTTCTACATCTTAACTTCTAACTGTACCAACATCTATTACTTTCTATAGATTCATTAATTACAACTCACAATCAAAAACATAAGTTTTACTATAACTGGTCATGCATATAATTGATTTAACAATAAAAACAAGAACATAAAAGTACCCTAAAGTTTCACAGTTAAGAACAAAGCAATAATTCTCTTATACTAACAATTTCTCAAAACCTCTAATGAAATTTTTACTTCTGTTCTTAAGCTCCCAGTGCCCTTGACTGTTTCTAAGCAGCTTTCTAAAGGCCTTAATGTCCTTGACTGAAACTACATGGAATGTTGCTTACAATCTTAAGCTTGAATTGCTAAAACTTTGGCTAGAGTAGTTATCTCTAATGTTAAAACTTATTGTTAATGTAAAAAACAATTTTTTATAACTATATAAGATTGAATATGGTGTGAAAGTTAATGTGAAAGGCAACTATTATAACATGAGGTTTGTCTAAAATATATTTTATATTTTGTTACTACTAAAAAGTATCTAATGATTATGCAAAATTTTCTAAAACTTCTTATAAGGAAATCAGAAACAAACTATTTTTCCAAGGAGAAGCTAGAAACCGTGAGGCCCCTGCATGAAATACCCCTTGTGGCTTTGCCAACCAAGGGGACATTCATTGTCACTGTGCTAAACAATGAACTTTTCATGCATAAGGCTTTTCACTGTTCCATTCCTTGGCAGGATGGCATCTACCAGTTATCTGTAGAATGACAAATTAAAACCACCACATTCACTGGATGAGCTTCTAGAATGAGGAGTGCAGAAAACCTGTCCTTAATATTATTTTCCAAATGCATCAGGAGTCTGTTACTAATAGACAACTCACACCAGTGACAAATTACTATGCATTCTGTTGACTGCTGTCTACACAATTGATCAGTTATCCATATGAGAATTTGGAAATTAAGCATGTTTTCTTTCCTTCATGGCCTAGAGAGTTAATATTGAGATTGTATAGATAATACACACATCTGTATATGTTCATGTGCTTGTGCATTTACATACAATATAAATGTCCAAGAATAAGTTTTTAAAAATCAACAACAACGAAATTAGCTTACTAAAATGGAATATTGAGAGACCTGAAATTTGGGTGACTATAAAGAGCTCTGGTAGCATAGTGTTTATGAATTGGGCTGCTAACCTCAAGGTCAGCAGTTTGAAACTACCAGCTGTTTCACAGGAGAAAGATGAGGCTTCCTGCTTCCATAAAGATTTGCAGCCTTGGAAACTCTGTGCAGGGTTACTATGAGTCAGAACTGACTCCACAGTACTTAACAACAACAATAACATAACGATGCATTTTTTTATACTCTTCTAATTTTTTTTTTCAAAAAGTGCCTTAATTTTAAGGTGAAAATATCCTTAGTAAAAGAAAAAAATCAAATGGTCAAACAACCAAATTTACAAAAACAAAACTACCAATATGATTCTCTTAACACAAACAAGAAGATATGTATGGGAAATTTTTCCCCCAAAAATCAATATTTAACAGCACCATCAAGAGATATTTCTAAGTTTCTAAAACAGTGATGCCATCGTGAACTGTATAAAAACTTGCTCAGGGAATAAAATTTTGGATAATAACACTTTTGAATGGATTCTTATAATTTCTACAGATGTGATTATATGCAGTAAAGTACAAGTAATATTGAAGTCTTTGAGTAAAGACTTTGATGTGTGCAATGAGACTTTTAAAACAATAAAGTATTTTACATGTTTGACTACTAATGTATGTTTGAAGTCTTTTCTTCTCATTTTGAGTTGTGTCACATAACTGTGTCACACAGACCTCTCTTCCTAGTCTGTTTAGTTTGGAAGCTCTACTGAAACCTGCCCAGCATGGTTGAATCTGCTGGCATTTGAAACACTGGTCACATATTTTCCAACATCATGGCAAATGCAAGCCATAGAATTGACAACTTACAGAAGAGTGGTGGAAACAAAGGCTAATACGGTCCTCTTCGTAATACTTGGAGTTTCTTATATGACTCATCCTTTAGGAATTTTCAAACTTCATATGTGTAGCTATGTCAATTTGTATGTGTTTTTTGCTGTCAAGATGATTCCAAATCACAGCAGCCTGAAAGGTGAGAACAGAATTGCGTTATAAGGTTTCTAGTCTGCAATGTTTATGGAAGTAGATCACAAGGTGTTTTCACGGAAGATAGCCAGAATGCTCCATAGAAACCAGGATGGCAAGACTTCATCTCTTATACTTTGAACACATTACAGGAGGGACCAGTCCCTGGAAAAGAGCATCATGTTAGGTAAAATTGAGGGTTACCAAAAATTGAAAGACCACCGCCCCCCACCAAATGAAATGAATTGGCACAGTGGCACCAGCAATGGGCTCAAGCATAGCAATAATTGTGAGGCTAGTGCAGGGTTGAGCAGTGTTTCATGCGGTTGTGCATAGGATCACTATGAGTCAGAACTGACTCAATAGCACCTAACAACGACTAATGTAGCCAATATGAGGATGAAGCCAGGGCCTTGACTAAAAATGGAAGAGAAAAAATGAGATACGGTGTGTGTCACTATGAAGATTTGGATTCCTTAAATTTCAACCAGTGGAAGGACTTTAGTTTTCTGGATTTGCATGCACTCTGATTTATAAGTGTCTAAGGTATTTGCTGCTCCCTGGTCTCCTCTTGCTGTTTCAGAGTGAAGTGGTCATTAAGGCATCACTGGATGATTTCTAGGAAATGAAAAATTTGCCACTGTCTTTTGAGTTTACATTATGGCTCAGACAAGTAGCAACAGCTATCTATAGTGAAGGAATGGAATTATATAATTTATGATACTATTTGTCAAAATATAGCATGTTTTTAAAAAGAAAGAAGAAACATATTTGCAAGTACATACCTAGTTCCCAATGAAAAGCATTTGCTAAATTGTACAAGAGAAGTGTCCACATCTGGAATAGCATTTACAATTGGAAGTAAACCTGGATTACTTTTCCTCATAATCTACTGTACTTTCCTCATAATCTACTGTCATTTTCCTATAGGTGCCAGACTGTTGCATAGTTCAAACTGGATAATTAATGGGTACACAATAAGTATTTCCACAGATATACCATTCATAATTTTGACTATGGCATTAATTGCTGATATTTCTGCAGGCATGCATTATTCCTTTTGGATTGTTATTTTAGTAAATAAAAAGGTTCTAATTTTTCCATTCAGTTCTTTCTTCTAATGTTGGATTTCTGCCAAATTCTAAGCTCATCAATTCAGATTTTGCATTAAAAAAATATATGGTGTAAGAAAATTGATATGAAATCTATAACATTTTTAAAATAGTAAAATAGAAAAACTAAGTGTTTAAGAAAGATGAAAATGTCTTTTATTCTTTTTCTTTCTCTTGTAAAAATAAATTCTGAAATTTATTTCAGTTCATGGGAGGTTTGTTTATTTTTATTTTTATTGTTTCTTTACTTGACTTAGGCTGTTTCTTAATTATTCCAGCACTTGACTTTGTACTTCTTTTACATGGACCAGGCTTTTGGATAGCTACAAACACCACTGATTTGGTGTCCCCATGTTGATTTTTGTTGTTGTTAATAACATATTCTTTGACACTCATGAGCCTTGCAGAATCAAATGTGTTCCAACCACCTCCAAGCCATTTTCTGGTATTGTGCTATAATGATATTTCCTACCTATTAACCTTCAATGAAATATTTTCTCCTCAAACAGGATAGAGTGGGATTTTCTATTTGCTTGTCTGTTTGCCTCCGGACAGTCTACCAATACACAATACAAGAGCTTTTATTTGTCAGTGAATTTGGCAAATAAAAACTAAAATCAATCTGAATTACAAACTTAGATATGATCATGAGGAAGAAAAATCTAAAATAGCTCAGAAATGTCAAAAACCTAAATGTGGTTCAAACACTTAGGAGTTCAATATCTGCAAGCACATAAAAATAGTGTTATCATATTGTTATGCCAAAAGGGAATAATGAATAATAATTTTGATAAATGTTGAAAAGATATTTAAACAAATACTGATTCCAGATGCTTCATTTATAAATAAGTATCAGCCAGCTTCACACTTCAAAATGTTAAGTTAGGCCATATAAATAAGAAAATGGAAAAGAACCACATGATCATATTGATTGATGCAGAAAAGGCATTTGACAAAATCCAACATCCATTCTTGATAAAAACACTCAATAAAGCAAGAACTGAAGTGAAATTCCTCTACATAATTAAATGCATATATACAAAACCAATAGCTCTCATCATTCTCAATGGAGAGAAACTGAAAGTGTTCCCTTGCCCACAGGTACCAGACAATGATAGTTTTTTATCACAACTTCTATTCAATATTGTTTTGGAAGTCTTAGCCAGAGTTATAAGGCAAGATAGGGAACATAAAGGCATCCACATTGGTGAAGAGGAAATAAAACTCTCTCTATTTTACAGATTATATGATCCTATGCATAGAAAACCCCAAAGACTGAGAAAAAAAAAAAACTATTGGAACTCTTTGGAAGTTTCAGCAAAGTGGCAGGGAACAAGATCAACATACAAAAAACAGTTGAAAAACAATACCATTGCATTGCGTTGAAATATTTTGAAATAAATTTAACTAGAGAAACAAAGGACCTATACAAAGAAAACTACAAAACACTACTATAAGAAACCAAAAGAGACTTACAAAAATGGAAGAATATACCATGCTCCTGGATAGGGAGAATTAATATTGTGAAATGTCAATACTACCCTAAGCAATCTAAACATAAAACACAATCCCAATCCAGATTCCAATGACATTCTTTAGAGAGATGAAAAAGACAATCACAAACTTTATATAGAAAGGAAAGAAACCCAGGATAAGCAAAGCACTGCTTAAGAAGAACAAAAATCTGGAAGCATCTCACGCCTTGATTTCAAAATTTACTATTGGCTACAATGGTCAAAACAGCCTGGTACTGACTGGTGCAGTGAAAGATACATAGATCAATGGAACAGAATTGAGAATACAGAAGTTAACCCATCTACATTCAGCCAACTGATCTTTGAGAAAGGGCCAAAGTACATTGAGTGGGGAAGACATGGTTTCTTCAACAGATGGTGCTAGCAGAACTAGAAATTGATACTCACA
>NW_006408581.1:3749502-3751040 GCF_000296735.1 Chrysochloris asiatica | reverse complement strand
CAAAAGCTGGACAATGAATAAGGGAAACCATAGAAGAATTGATGCATTTGAGTTATAGTTTTGGAGGAGAATATTGAAAGTGTCATGGGCTGCCAAAAGAACCAACAGATCTGTGTTGGAAGAAGTACAGCCAGAGTGCTCCTTGGAGGCCAGGATGGCCTAACTTCATCTCTCATACTTCGGACACCAGTACACTAGAATAACTTCTTTACACAAATACAATTACCAATTCAAAAACATAACACTGATATCAACAGCATAATATATTTTACAATTGCAATCAAACACAAAAATCTGAAGTAGAATATAAACTAATGTACATTTGCTAAATGCATGGTAAGTGAATGTACATATACATATATAAAGCCCTGGCAGTGCAGTGTTTAAGCAATCAGCTTCTAACCAAAAGTTTAGCCGTTGGAACCCCCCAGTAATTCTATGAGAAAAAGATGTGGCAGCCTGTTTCTGTAAAAATTACAGTTTTGGAAATTATTGGACAATTCTATGCTGTCCTACAGAGTCTTTATGATTTGGAATCAAGTCCATGATACTCAATAACAACACATTCTATTATGCATACTGAAACATACATATACACAGTCAGTGAAATTTATAAAACAAAATACACTTTAGAGATATGATATGATAATAAAGGATAAAATCTAGTGATATTTTAAATTACATTTTCAAAATCTCAAAGATCGCAAGGCAATTACAGTTGCTAATAGAGTGGCAGGGTTAGACATACCAAAAGAGACACCAAAATATATTATTAAAGGAAAAAAAAAGTTGCTGTACACTCAATTTGATTTACGACCTTCTATGTCTTTCAGATTAGAATTACACTCCATACTGTTTTCAATGACTGGTTTTTCAGAAGGGCTCTTAGGTCTTTCTTCCAAGATCTATATATCTATAGTGATTAACAGGGATTTGATCATTAAACCAATTGCTAAATCAAAATATAAAGTTTTGAAATAAGCTCAAACATATATAGAAAGTAATTAGAAGTGAAGAAATATAATTATCTATAATTGGTGTTGGAAAAATGGCCAATTATTGGTCACAAAAATAAATTCCAGAGGTTATTTGTAAATTTAAAAATCAGATCAAACAAAATTAGAAAATGTCAATTGCCTGTTTTATAATTATAAATGAAATGAAAATGTGTATCTAATTATGATATCTCAAATGAAAAATCACAATAGAATTCATAAGAACAATTAAAATATATATTAACAATTAAAAGCAAAATTATGCATTAAGGATGAATATGTGTAGGCAGAGAGTAAATATTTAAATTATCAAAATGTCTTACATATTAATATATTGAGCCCTGGTGGTACAGTGGTTAAGTATTGAACCTCCAGTTTTCATTTCAAAATCCACCAGATACTCTAGGGTTCTGAGGCTGTAAATCTTTTCAGGAGCAGAAAACCTCATCTTTCTCCTGTAGAACAGCTGGTAGCTGGTGGTTTCCAACTGCTAATCTCAAGGTCTATAACCTCTTTCTCTCTCTCTCTCTGTATATATATATA
>NW_006408581.1:3744712-3748842 GCF_000296735.1 Chrysochloris asiatica | reverse complement strand
CATTGGACCACAAGTTCAGTTTGAACTGCAAGGTCAGTGATTCAAACCTACCAACATTCCTCAGAAATTCTATGAAGGATCTCTATTGGAATTGAACCAACTTGATGGCACTTATAAACAACAACAATGTATATATTTTACATAAACTTCATTAAAACATTATGTAGCTCAGGAGGCAGGGTAAGATGGCAGAATAGGCAAACAGACTGTATAGATCCTCTACAACAAAGATATGGCAAACAAATGAGACAGATGCAGATGATAGTTCTAAAACTCTAAGATTCAAATGAAGGGGTAGAGAAGTGGATTGAATGCTTACTAGGAGAGATAATTGAGCAAAATAGCAAAACAGAAGTAACTGCTGACTTGTGGTAGCTGATAGGACCTGGCACAATCATCTTCAGCATTTGTTAGTGGTTTTCATAATCAAACAATCCAAAATCAAGAAAAAAGAAAAACTTCTGAAAGCAGCTCAGACAAAAACGAAGAAGACAGTCAGGAGACATATACAAAACTCTGAATTAAAAACAAAACAAAACAAATCTGCCTGCCAAAAATCCTATAATCTCAAATACAATGGTGAGATTAGAACATTTACAAATAGACAGAAATTAAAGGAATTTTTAAAAACAAGGCCAATTTTACAAAAATTACCAACAGGAGTCCATTGGACTGAGAACTAACAACAGCAGACAACAACTGAAGATTGTCATGCACAACAACACAACCCAGAATTCAATCCAGATATAGAAGTATCCAAGTTAACAAAGCCATAAGACTGACAATAGAAAATCAAAGATATCAACTTATAATGAAGACATTTACAAAACAAAAGGGAAAAAAAAAAAGTATTTCCAAATGGGGAGGAAGTCAAGAAGATTTCAAGACAAAACAACCTGTTTTAAATTGGTAAAGAAATGAATAAATTACAGAGTAATCTCAAAGAAACTGAATACTACTTTACATTAAATCAAGAAAAGATAAAGCATAAAGATTTTGTAAACATCAAAGAACTGAAGGAATTGACAAGAAAATGAAATCAGCAAAGGAAAACTTGCAAAACAGAGAAACCAGCAGCACCACAAATTACAGACAACAAGATGACTGCAATTAATTCATAGCTACCAATAAATGTACTGAATATCAATGGATTTAATGCTTTAGTCAAGAGATGGAGAGTAGCAGAATAGATAAGAAAACAAGGTCCCGCAATACACTATCTACAAGAAACACACCTCACACACAAAGACAAAAACAGACTAAAAGTTAAAGGACTGAAGAAATATATCAAATTAATGACAACAAAAAAGAACAGGAACGGTAATACTAATTTCTGATAAAATAGACTTTAAGGAAAAAACCAACATAATAGACAAAGAAAGACATATCTTGATTAAAGCACCAAGTGAACAAGAGGACAATAATAAATAACCATAATAAATATCTATGCACCTAAAGAACTTAACATGCATAAATCAAACTCTAAAAGAATTGAAGAAAGAAATAAAGAACTCTAAAGTAATAGTTGTTGTTGTTGTTGTTGTTAAGTGCCATCAAGTAGATTCTAACTCATAGTGATCATGGATAGGGTTTTTGATGAGCAGCTGCTGGATTTTAACTGATGACCCTGTGGCTTGTAGTCCAGTGCTGATCCCCCAATGCTACACCAGGAGTCCACAATAATAGTAGAGGACTTTTATATATCCCTTTTGACATAGGACAAAAGAACTATTTACACAATCATTCAACTTGGCCTCATAGATTTATACAGAACACTTCCAAAACAGCACAGTACACATTGTTTTCTGGTGCACATGGAACGTTCTCCAGAATATACCATATGTTAGGCCACAAAACAAATCTCAATAAATTTAAAATAATCAAAATACTATGAACCATCTTTTAAGACCACAGTGCTATAACATTAGGAAGATCAAGGAAATAATATAAATACATTAAAATTGAAAAACACCCTGCTTAAAACTACTTGGTAATAGAACAAACCAAAAACAAAACGATAAAATGTGCTTGAATCAAATGAGACTGAAAATATATATATATAACAAACACAGAAAAAAACTATGCTGAGAGGGAAATTTATAGCAGTAAACATACACATTCCAAAATAAGAAAGAACCAAAATCAGTACATAAATACAACATCTCCAAAAATTAGAAAAATACCAACAAGGTAAGCCTATGGTCAACAAATGAAAAGAAGTAATAAAGATTGGGGCAGAAATAAATTGATTAGAAAACAGAAAAATAGAAAGAATCAACAAGACAAGAAACTGACAAACCATTGGCAAATCTAACAAAAGAAAACAGGGAGAAGATGCAAATAGCATGTATGAGAAATGATATGGGTGACATCAGAACAGAACCAGGAGAAACAAAAGTGATAATGACAGAGTACTATAAAGAACTGTGGTAAAATAAATGTGAAAATATAGAAGAAATTGATAAATTTTAGACCTAAACTAACACAGAGTGAATTAGAAAATTTGAACCAATCTATAACAAAAGAAGAAATTGAACAGGTAATTTAAAAACTACAAACAAAAAGAAGGCAAGGCCCAGATGGCTTTACTGGTGGATTTTACAAAACATTCAGAGAACTGACTCCAATTTTACTCAAACTTTTCCAGCACATAGAAAAGAAAGCAAAACTCTTTAATAAATTTTATGAAGTGAGCAAAACTCTCACACCAAAAGACATCACTAAAAAGGAAAATTGTAGACCAATATGCCTCATGAAAAAAAGATGCAAAACTTTTCAACAAAATCCCAGCCAATGGAACTCAATGATCAAGTGGGATTCATACCAGGAATGCAAGGATGGGTCAATGTTAGAAAAACATACACATAGTCCACCATATAAGCAAAAAAAATAAAAAAGGAAAAGAAACACATGAGCATATCAATTGGTATAGAAAAGGCACTTGACAAAGTCCAACATTCATTCTTAATAAAAACACTCAACAAAATAGTATAGAAGGAAATTCCTCAACATAATTAAGGTCTTGTATATATATTTAACAACCAACCGACATTACTCTCAACATTTGTTGTTGTTGTTGTGAAGTGCCATTGAGTTGATTCTGACCCATAGCGACCCTGATTATGGTTTCTGAGGAGCAGCTGGTGAGCTTGAACCACCGACCTTGCAGTTCAAATGGCTTTGCAGTCTGGCACATTAACCCACAGCACCACACCAGGGAGCCAACATAGAGAACATGAAAATGTTCCCTTTTTGAACAAGGATGTCCTTTTGACCACTTGTAATCAATATTGTGTTGGAAGTCTTAGACAGAGTTATAAGGTAAGAAAGTGAACTTAAAGGCATCCAATTTGGCAAAGAGGAATTAAAACTCTGTACTTGCAGATGGTATGCTTCAAAACAAAGAAAATCCAAAAGATCTAGCAAGAAAATTATTAGAACTCATTGAATGAGTCAGCAAAATGGCAGGGTATAAGAGCAATACACAAAAGTTTGTGGGATTCCTTTATACTAATAAGCACAATTTTCAAAAGGAAATTAGGAAGACAAAAACTACCAAAAAGATGAAATACTTAAATAAATCTAACCAGAAAAACAAAAGATCTATACAAAGAAAACTACAAAACACTGCTACAAGAAACCAAAAGAGATTTACAGAAGTGAAAAGGCATACCATGTTCATGGATAGGAAGCCTTAACATTATTAAAATGTCAATACTACCCAAAGTAATCTCCAATACAGATTCCAACATCATTCTTTAAATGGCTGGAAACACATAAACACGAAGTTTATATGGAAAGGGAAGTGGCCTTGGATAAACAAAGCATTGCTTAAAAAGAACAGAGTTAGGAGCTTCCCACTCCCTGGTTGCAAAATTTACTACAGAGCCACAGTGGTCAAAATATTCTGGTACTGATACAACAAAAAATACATTGATCAAAGGAGAAGAATTGACACCCCAGAAGTAAATGCATCCACATACATTCAGCTGATTGTTGTCACAGGCCCAAATCACATTAAATGGGTAAAAGATAGTATCTTTAACAAATGGTGCTGGCAAAACTGAAAATTCATTTGTCAAAGAATTAAACAAGACTCATATGTAAAACCATATACAAAAACAAATTCA
>NW_006408581.1:3705635-3744347 GCF_000296735.1 Chrysochloris asiatica | reverse complement strand
CAAAAGAATTGATGCTTTTGAGTTATGGTGTTGGAGGAGAATATTGAAAGTGCCATGGGCTGCCAAAAGAACCAATAGATCCATTTTGGAAGACGTGCAGCTAGAGTGCTCCTTGGAGGCCAAGAAAGCCAAACTTCATCTCTCATACTTTGGACATGTTGTCAGGAGGGACCAGTCACTGGAGAGGGATATCATGTATGGTAAGGTGGAGGGTCAGAGAAAAAGAGGAAGACCCGCCAACAAGATGGATTGGCCAAGTGGCAGCATCGATGGACTCAAGCGTGGCAACAATAGTGAGGTTGGCCTACTACTAGGATCAGGCAGTGTTTCTTTCTGCTGTGCATAAGGTTGCTATAAGTCAGTGCCGACTCAAAGGAACCTAAGAACAACAAAATGATGGCATAAATATACTATCAAACATTAAAAATAAACACAGAAATAGCAGAAGATAAAATATATGACTGTGACCTTCTAAAAATTAGAAAGTTATCTGCACCAAAAGATTCCATAAGAGTACAAAGGGAGTACACAGAAGGGAAAAATAATTGCAATGATACATAAGGTAAAGGATTAATGTCTAAAACTGAAAGAAAACTACAATACCTCTATAAGAAAAAGACAAACAACTCAATTAAAAATGAGCAAAAGATATGAACAGAAATTTCACTTAGGAATACATTCAGGCAGCCAACAAAATTATGACGAAATGTTCATGAGCATTAGTCATAGTTGTTGTTGCTGAGTGCCATTGAGTCAGTCCTGACGCATAGTGATCCTATGCAGGGTTTCTGGGGAGCAGCTGGTGAGTTTGAATTGCTGAACTTACAGTTTAAACTTGAGGTCAAGTGCTTATTCTATGGTGCCATACCATGACTCTATCATAATCTATTAGAGAAACACAAATCAAAGCAACCATGCGATATTATCTCAAACCAGCATTTAATTAATTTTGTTGCTAAGAGACATCAAGTAGGTTCCAACACTTAGCTACCCTGAATAGGGTTTCCAAGGAACAGCGGATGGGTTTGAATGGCTAATCTTGTGGTTCACAGTCCAGAGCTGATGTAGCGAAGTTAAAAAAACAAAAACAAACAGAAAACAACAAATGCTGGCAAGCGTGTGGAGAGATTGCAACCTGCAACACTCCTATATTGCTGGGGAAACAGTAAAATGGTTAAAGCGTTCTGCAAATCTGTTTACAAGAAATATGAGCCAGGGCTCATATATATATATGTTGTTGTTGTTGAGTGCCGTAGAGTCGGTTCCGACCCATAGCGACCCTGTACAGGGTTTCCGAGGGTGTAAATCTTTACGGGAGTAGAAAGCCTCATCTTTCTCCCGCGAAGCTGCAGGTAGTTTCGAACAGCTGACCTTAAAGTTTGCAGCCCAATTCGTAACCACTACGCTACCAGAGCTCCTTATGTATATATATTATGATGTAATATATATTACGATGTTCATTGCTCCCATCAATGGCAGAATGGATAAACACACTTTGGTACATATGCACAATGAAATTATGCAACATTGAATAGTGATATAGTTGCAAAACACCTCACAACACAGATAAATCTGGAGGACATTATGCTGAGTGAAATTAGTCAATAACAAAAGAAGTATTGTATGAGACCATTACTGCAAAAACCTAAGAAAATGTTTTCATAATAAAAGAAACATTCTTTTATGGTTACAAGGGGTGGGAGGAAAAGGAGAATAATTCACTGGCTAGAGGGTAGACATATGTCAGCTTGGGTGACAGGTAAGAGCAATATACAGGGAGGAGAGCAGTTTACAAGAAGAAGGAAGGTATTAAAAGAGTAATGAAGGTAAGTGAAGACACAGGGACACATATGTGGGCTAAAGAGTATAGAGGTAAATAGTGATTTTGCACAACCTTGGAACAACAGTGTTCTATTCAGAGATACATGGATTGAGACATTCATTGACTGAATGGGTAAGGGAGAAAGAATAGTATAAACATAAACGTTGTTGTTGTTGTCAAGTGCCGTCGAGTCGATTCCGACCCATAGTGACTCTGTATAGGGTTTCCAAGGAGCAACTGGTGAGCTTGAACCACCGACGTTGCAGTTCAAAGGGCTTTGCAGTCTGGTGCATTAACCCACAGCCCCACACCAAGACTCCTATAAGCATAGGTATACACAAATACATAATAATTTGAATTGGGTATTTGTACATGAGTATTTATCTTTCCTGCAAATTCAACTATGAATGTGGTGGAGCATACAGCAAACAAAATGATGAAAAGATGTAATTTAAAAATATTTAGATGAGTGGGATTCAAAGACACTTCTAGAGCTGTGCATATGCACATGTTCAGTAGTGTGAGAATGTACTCTTACTAAGAAAGGCTAGCATTTTTTTCAAAAAATTATTTTTCATTCTATGATTTCTACAAACTCTTCATATTGTTTTATATTACTCATATCACTATATGTATTCATTGCTGTTGTTAAGTGCCTTTGAGTTAGTTCTGACTTGTAGAGCCCCTGTATAGGGTTAGGGTTTCTGAGGTTGCAAATCTTTGAGGGGAGAAAGCCTCATCTTTCTCCTGTAGAACAGTTGGTGGACTTGAACTGCATATCTTGTGTATTATATGTATTCATAGACTAATATAATAAGCAAGTGCTGTTGCAAATTAAATGTGAAATGTGTTTTCCTTCTCACTGTACCCTTGTGTAACCATAAAGAGCAAGAAATAAGACATTACTACCACCTAATCCCCTGATCATTCAAGTTTTGTCAATTTTACCAGTAAAGTTCTTGAAAACAAAATGAACCAATTCAAGGCCACATATTATATTTAGTTATGTCTCTATAATCTCATTCAGTTCTGGATAGTTGCTCAAAATTTTGTAAATTACAGGCCAGTTACTTAAATGAATAGCCTTCAACTAGGCTTTGTCTGATATTTCAACGTGATTAAATTAGAAATTCAGTTTATGTCTTTTTGGCTGTGTTTTTCTCATGGCAATCTCTCAGGTGGTACTTAGATTCCATTTTTCATGACTGCTATCATACATTTTGCTCACTTGATAAAAATGAAGTCAGCCACTCTTAGCTTTCTCACTTTGAAATAAGTATTTGTTTTGGCCATTTCTTGGAAACACTGTACAGTGTTGCTATGAGTCGGAACTGACTTGAATGCAATAAACAACAATGGGATCTACTTTGATATCTGAAGATATTCTGTTCATCATAAAATTTTCACACACTAGCAACAATATCTAGTAATGTTTTATGCCTAAAAAATAATACATTTATGACTTTCAAATATAGTACCATTAAAAGAATATGTTTTGTTGTTATTAAGTGCCTTTGAAATGGCTCAGACTCATAGCAACTCTGTATAAGCTTTCCAAGGAATGACTGATGAGCTTGAACTGCCAAACTTGGAGTTTGAGCTAACTGTGCAGCCCAACATATTAACCCACAGCACCATACCACTCCATAAAGAATATGAGGGGCTTCAAAAATTTCATTGAAAAACCCATGATCATTTCATTAAATTTTCCACAAGCTTATTGCAGTTTCCTTGTATACTTGCTTCTACATAAATTGCTAGTTGTTGTTATTAGGTACCTTTGAATCGGCTCTTGAACAATGCAATGAAACACTGTCCTGTCCTGCACTGTCCAAATAATTATTGTTACACTGGAGCCCATTGTGGTTATCGCTGCATCAATCCATCATGTTGGGTTTCTCCCTCTTTTTCATTGACCCTCAACTTTACTAAGCATGATGTTCTTTTCCAGGGACTGGTCCCTCCTCATACCAAAGTATGAGAGACTAAGGAGCAATCTGGTTGTACTTCTTCCTTGTATTTTAGCCAAGGCCTTTAGTGTAGCTTGAACTTCTTTATTCGGTAACGTTTTCTCTTGATCATGCTATCTCTTCATTTATTAGCTGACGTTGTTCTCTATAAAAGTTCTTATATTTATTTAGTTATGTATTTATTTATTTCTATTGCTATGAGTACATAGAGTCACATTGTATTCAGTATGTCATATGCCCTATGATCATTATTTGGGAGGGCAGTAGCTCTGAAGGATAAGCACTGGATTTCAAATTATAAGGTGGGTGGTTCAAGCCCACCTATGGCTCTGATTGAGAAAGATGAGACTTTATGCCCCAACAATGATTTTCAGCCTTGGAAACTTTCTACAGGGTTGTTTTGAATTGGAATTTACTTGACAGCACTTAACAATAGCCAATGTTGCTATAATGAAAATATAGCAGGATTATTATCTATTCTGGTGCTCATATTTTTTCCAGATCTAGCAAGAGTGGTGCTGTAGGATAAGCATGGCACTGAAAGATCAGTTTGCACTATAAGGTTGGCAGTTCAAATCTACCAGACACTCCTCAGAAACCCCATATTGGGACATTATGATTTAGAACCGACTTGACAACACTTAACAAGAATAAATCCCCTTAAATGGTGTTGTGGTATGGTACTATAGGATAAGCACTGGACTACTAACCACAAGTCACACATTCAAACCCATCAGCTTCTCCTTGAAAACCCTATACAGTGTTACCATCAGTTGTAACCAACTTAATGACACTTAACAAAAACAGCATCACCTAAAATGTACCTTCTATGTCCCTTTGATAAGTCCTCATCATTCTTTAAACATTTACTTACTCTGTGACAAAGATTTCCCAGGTTCATCTTGGATTTCTTTTACTTCAGGCCTAGAGTCAAATATTTCTCCTCAGATCTCTTGTTCCTTTTATCAGTAATATAATTTAGTTTTTAAAAAATATATGGTTGTTAGATATACTTACTGAAATTATGTGGGTTTTGCTCACAAGTCCTCACAGAGGACTAAGGCAGGAAAAACATCAATGCAAATATACACATATACACATAAACATATGTCCACATACACAGACATATTTATAAACACATACAGAAGATGATCTATCCATCTATCTGTCTGTCTATCTATCTATCTTTCTATCTATCTATCTATCTATCTATCTATCTATCTATATATCTATCTATCTATCTATCTATCTATCTACTAACTGTTGTTGTTGTTAAGTGCCTTCGAGTTGGTTTCATCTCATAGGGACACTGTATAGGATTTCTAAGGAGCAACTAGTGAGTTTGAATCACCAACCTTGCAGTTCAAACTGACCTTTGGGGTTGAGTATTTATCCTATGAAGCCACAAAAAAAAAAATCTGTTTGTAGCTGTACTTCCACTTCCAATCCTGTGCGATTATATCTTTTTTTTTG
The DNA here is from genome assembly GCF_000296735.1 of Chrysochloris asiatica. Classification (NCBI taxonomy): domain Eukaryota; kingdom Metazoa; phylum Chordata; class Mammalia; order Afrosoricida; family Chrysochloridae; genus Chrysochloris; species Chrysochloris asiatica. The sequence goes on along the minus strand of NW_006408581.1, from coordinate 3,739,082 downwards.
CATTAATTTCCTTTATTGTTAACTGAGTGAAGGTTTACAGAGTAGATCATTAGTTTCACATTCAATAAATCATATACTTCATTTAAACTATTACAATTCCATCAATGTAACATCACTTGTCCCACTTCCTCCATGGGTTTCTACTTTCCATTCCTCTTCATTTCCCAACCCTTCTTAATGTGTCATTAGTTAAGTGTTGCCTTTTTGATCCTGAAAAGGTGACGATTAGTGGTGTTGTTGTTTCCCCCTATTTAACTCTTTTGCTTGAATGAAAATTCAGTCACAGAATCTTTTTTTTTTTAATTTTATACTTTCAGATAACTTTACTTCAATGAGAAACTAGGCTTTTATTATCTTACATATGGCAATGTATTGATAATTGCCCTGAATTTAATCAAACCCCATACCTCACAAAGTACAACCATCTTTCTCAGGTAGAATCACCCAACTATCCTTCAAATACCTACTTCATTCTAACTTTTTACTAGATTTTGAACCTGTTTAGGAGAGGTAGAAAGGAAGGAAAATATAGCAACTTTGAGGTACTGACTCATAGTGATCCAATGCATAGCAGACAGAAACACTGCCTGGCCCTGTGTTAACCTCACAATCGTTATTATGTTTGACTGCATTGCTGCTTCCATTGTGCCAATTCATATCATTAATATTGTGTGCAAGTAAAATTTTGCTAAAAATAATGCAAGACCGGCTGTATTCATATATTGACAGAGAACTTCCAGAGGTTCAAGCTGGATTCAGAAGAGGACATGGAAAAGGGATTTCATTGCTGACATTAGATGGATCTTGGCTGAAAGCAGAGAATACAAGAAAGATGCTTATCTGTGCTTTATTGACTATGCAAAGGCTTTCAATTGTGTGGACCATGACAAGCTATGGACAACATTGTGGAGAATGAGTATTCTGGAGCACTTAATTGTGCTCATGAGAAATCTGTACATAGACCAAGAGTTAGTTGTTTGAACCGAACAAGGAGATACCAAATGTTTAAAATTAGGAAAAATGTGCACCAGGTTGTATTCTTTCACCATACTGATTCAACCTGTATGCTGTGCAAACAATCTGAGAAGCTGAATTATATGAAGCTTGCTGAAAATCCTTACTCATAAAAGACCACAGCCTTCTGGATCAATAAACAACATCCATATCAAAGAAGAAAAGTGTGGCGCTGTGGGTTATTGCGCCGGACTGCAAAGTCGGTTTGAACTGTAAAATCGGCAGTTCAATTACATCAGCCGCTCCATGGAAACCTTATACAGGGTCCCTATGTGTAGGAACTGACTTGATGGCGATTAACAACAACAACAACAACAGCTATACTTGTTATGGACATAAATAAAAAATATGTGTGCTAGGTTCATGTGTTTTACATATTAAGAAAGCTTTTTCTGATATCTTTTGAACCCTATTTCACTTCACCCATTTTATCATCCCATAAACTATTCTAACTTCACCACCCCAAGTAAGGATATTTTAGCCTAAAACAATCGTAATATCTTAACAAAAACTCAATTTTGTAAGAACAAAAAATATTCTTTGAATATTTAGATAAAGTTTTGGTTGTTGTTTTTATTTAAATTATTTTTCCAAGATTGATGTAAAATTATTTTTCCAAGATGTGCACGAATAAGCCCTTTTCCTGTTCTCAGTGTTTTTGGTGTGTTTCATGGTACTAAATGGTATTCTCTTAGGTTTTCTTGTATTAAATGGTGGGCATGGCAGGCACATTGTAAGCTATTAGACATACAGTCTACTCCCTTACCCCACCTCTTCACTTTTCCTTCCTATTGATAGAGCTCACCTTCTTTTCCAGAGTTCAAAAATGGCAGAAAGTCAATTTTTCAGTCTGCATTTCAGCTAGGTATAGACATACCTTTTAAAAAACAAATAACAACACTGAACTAGGAATCAAAATCATTTTATTCTCAATAATAAAAATGACTTTCAAGGAGAAAGTGCCTTCTCTTGAAAAGAGATGGAGTAAACTTGATGCCAAGATCTGTGACAGCCATCCAATCAATGATCCTGGAGGAAGAGGTTGAAAACGAAACCTATAATGGAGGTTAACTGAGGAGAACAGGAAAAGTTTCAGGGTTCTTGATGACATCATGGGACTGCTAAATTAATCAAGAACCTTTGCAGTGTTATTTATGCAAGGTACAGAACACACTTATTGCTTAAGTAATTGTTCCTTTGCCTCTTTTGTTACTTGCTGCTGAACGATTGCCATCTGGTTCTCTTATTTACTGAGAGATTAATCATTCTGTCCTGTCCTTGGCCTCCAGTGCATATGGCTTGCTACTGAGTCATTCCTCATTTGAATCCACAAATTCCCATTAATGAAAATCACTTTATTCTCCTGTTTGGGAAATATAGTGAGATTGTTTAAGGCTATCAACTTAAGTTCCTCATACAGATACTAATTCCTCTCACACCCTTTAGACCCTTCTTCTTTTAATTCTGTTTGAAAACCAAAATCTGTGCTCCCTCTGCTATTAAACAAAAAGCAAACACACAAAAATGAAGCCATAGAGTCAATTCTGACTCACAGTGATCCTATAGGAGAAAGTATAAATGCCATATATGCTCTCTGAATAGCAGCACCATGTGTTAAACAACTGCACCATCAGGCAACATTTATCTGCTAGTGTAAAACTTTCTAGAATAGTTGTTAACTCTTGAACTTGGAGATTGGAACAGGAAAACATAAACTTCTTTCTCAGAAAAATCTCTTCTACTATGCCTTACCTCTTTCAAGTTTATCTCCTACTGTATCCAATTTAGGAATTACTTCCCTCCATATAACAGGAGAGTGTACTCTCTTGGTTGCTTCAAATTTCTCTCGAAAAGTCTATTATTTATGACTTGAATCTTTTCTACGCTCCTTCAGAACTTCACTCAGGTGAAATTCATAAGTCAGAAGAGATTGCTTTAGGCTAGCATCCTTCTTTGGGGCAGTAAGCATAGAACAGTTTATGTGCTATTGACATGGGCAAGGGACAAGAGGAATGACAAGGTTCCAGAAAATGCTTTATTAATATTTTAAACTATTAACATGGCATATACACATTTTTATTTATAATATATAATTTTACTCAGATATACTTTATGTCTTTTTCATTCAGTCCTTAGTGAGGTGAAAAGTATTTCAGATATATTAACCTAAATATATCTGGAAATGGGGAGACTTCCTAATATACTTCAGTTAGCTTTTTGGTGTCCAGAGTGAGTAAACCTGATTGTATATGTAATGTTGAATATCACTTTTATGAGACTCTTTCAGTCTGACATCTTTCAGTTTAAATATATACTCTGATATGCTGAAAAATTGAATTCTGGAGGCATTTTATAAGGTGTTTGTTGAGAGGCTTTTCTGAATCTGATTCTTAATATCTGACAATAGATGTGTTGAATTAGGAAAGATGTAGTTACAAAGTTTTACTAGTAAGAGACAACTGTCATTTACCTAGTGCAGGAGGAGACAGAGGCGTATAGGAATCATGTTACTGGGCTGTTTATATAAATGAAAAATAAAAATTAGTTCTCTGGAAAGATTCAAACAACACTTAATGTTTCTGCATATTAATGTCAAAAAAAAAATTGTATTGGGGCAACATTTTTTCTTAACAGAAAGATTGTGATGTTAAAGTTCAAAGAGTCATACAAAAGATGGAAGGTTTTTTGGTTTTGTTTTCCCTCTACCTTACATAGAAAGAAAAGTTGAGATCTGGGTTTAAGATAAGGGAAGGGATGATTAAGGAGCTTCATTTAAGTCTTCTGTTAATGAGCAGCAGCCAGAAGTGACAAGAGAAAAAGACAATGGAAAATCATTTATAGCTGATGAATTCACTTTTATGTTGTGTTCTTACAGATTCCTACACGGTACTGTTTTGTACTCTTCAAAATGTTGATAAACTACTAAAGGATGTAAAGACAGGAATTATCTGAGTTGGCTTGGGCTGCATGGATAAGGGATGCATCTTTGTTTTAAATTGTGGTGAAATAACGAGAACAGCGTCAGCCAGGAGAGCAATTATTAGACAATAGTTGGTGATCTGCAGGGAGGAAAGCAGCATTTTGTTGTGGCTGTCTGGCTGAACCTGTAAGTGAAAACCAGTCCACTTTAGTAAGGGAAACCTTCTCAGAGAAGGTCACATAAAAAAGCCAGGTCATAACTGTCTTTATCTCTGATGGGGTATACATTATTGGTTGTTATAGTTGATACTATAAATCCGTTTTACTTTATAATTTTGGAAAAAAAAAAAAAAAAACTAGTTTTGCTCAGGGAACCTACTACCTTCTTCAGTCTAACCATAGGCTGCACTAAATCAAGTATTGTGCATATAAAAACAATTTTATATATTTCTTTATTTATTTACTTTTGCAGTTGAGTCGTTTCCAACTCATATGATCCATGATTATCAGAGCATGCTCTGTTGAGTTTTTCAAGGGCAAATTTTTTTGGAAATTGATCACTAGATCTTTCTTCTAAAGTGTTCTGGAGTAAAGTAGAACATCTATTCTTTCAGTTAACCTTGTACATCATACAAGGATTCCATTGTAATCTTTACTGCATGCTTGAATATTCAACAATGGCTATTTCTGAGGCATCCACCAATCTGAAAGAATGCCTGCTCTTTTGCTGGAGGGTTGCTATGAAGGTCCCTTGTTTGGAGTCTGAGAATTCCAGGTGAGAAGCTATTGTGTCTAAGACTGTAGGAAGTCTGAGTCAGCCATTATTTGTCCAGTAATCCATAAATATTTGAAAATATGAACAAATGGATGGGCACATAGTTGTACCCAAACCCAAACCACACCTATTACCATTCAGTCAATTCTGACTCACGGTAGATCTATTGTTGTTACTGTTAAGTGCCTTACAGTCAGTTCCGATTCATAGTGACCATGAATAGGGCTTCCAAGGAGCTGCTTTTGGTGCAAACTGACCTTGAGTTGGGTGCTTATCCTACATACAGCGCCAAACCACTCTAAAATTGCCTCAGGGGTTTCCAAGGCTATACATTTTTAGTAAGCAGACGGCTACCTCATTCTCCCACAGAGAAATTTTTAGGTTCAAACCATCAGCATTTCGGTTGGAAGTCAACTCTTTAATTACTACACCACTAAGACTCTTTACATAATGAAAGAAATCCCCTTGATACTAACTCAGAATTGATAAATGATACTTATATAACTGTAGGGCATGTCTTGCTCAAACACACCAAATATATAACAACACTCCATTCCAACATTCCAAGTCCATGTGGTATACATAGGATGTTCCCAATTTCTAGACAAACATGAGGATGTTAGAAAAAGGGAATCAATAACTAATATGGATTTCTACATAAGTATAACATCTTTCTGGCCAGAGCCTGAATATGTATTAGCACATGGAAAGCAATTTTTATTACTTGTAAGAATCAGACAGCAAATAACAGGAAAAATTCCATTATAAACTATTTCTCTGATTTGCAAGCTGTCTGGCAAAGATGATGACTTTCCATGTACACAACAGTTTGTACCATGGATTAGTGGCTTAAATAGGATCCCACCTATTGCTGATCTTCCCCCCGGGTTAAGGGGTCTAATTAGGAGGACTGTAAGTTTCTGCTAAATATGACCTACTTCACCTAGCTGAGCAGACCAAGTTAACTTCCTCTGTCAGGTGTTTTATATTCCCAACCTAAATGAAGCATTGATCTCTTTTTAACTTGATAATAAACATCCTACTCTATTATGTCCTGAGGAGAGGGAGGTGATTAGCCCAGAATTCTATCATTACAGCTACTTGTTGAAAGTGCTGTGGAGTCTGTTTCTACTCATAGCCAACCTGTACAGGTTAATGCTTTACATCATTTGTGGGAGCAGAAAACCTCATCTTCACTGACTTGTAAACACTCACAGAAAAAAAAAAATCATTAAAATGAATAACGAAAATTCTTTAAATCTTTTGATTAAAAGAACAATTACAGACAACATTAAAGCCTATATTCAACACTGATTGGTTGTTATTTAGGTGATCAGAAGGAAATTATTTTTTTTTACTGATTATAGAAGAATCTCATATATGCCTTTCTATTTTTAAAAATGCAAACTTAATGTATTGTTTAAATTTTAATTTTTTGAACTTCATTAAATTTTAACAGTATTTAATTTTTAAAGTCACAGAGAATGGGTATGTGACTACAGAAGAAAAAATGGCTAGATATTCAGCTCCAGTTTTACTAAAACAATGCAGACTAAACAAATGTATTTTGCTAAAATAAAGAGTAAAATAAATAAAGTGCTATGTAATATTGTTATGTATATATGAATCCAGAGCATTATTTGACAATGAAAAAAATAATCACAGACTCTCCAATTTAAGCACTGCTTAATAACACCATATATAATTATTCTTTTATAAATTGAAGTATAGCTGTGTATGCATAAACAATGTGAAACACCTTACAAATGTGTATTTAAATGTTTAAAACACTGTGGATGAATTGTTGTCTTTGTTAAAAGCTGCTGAGTCCGTCCCAACTCATAGAGATACTGTGTGTAGGGTTTCTGAGGAGCAGCTGGTGGGCTTGAAGAGCTAACCTTTGGTACTCAATTCAATGCTGATTCAACAGCACCACACCCAGAGTCCCTGTGGATGAATAACTTTGGCATATTCTAAGAATAATGACTCTTCCTCCCATGGTCTCTCTCTCTCTCATTTTTATTTTTTATTGTGAATTGAGTGATAGGTTATGTGGGAGAAGATCGGTTTTACACTCACCCATTTCATTGCAATGATTACAATCTCCTCCACGCATCATCATTCAACAGTATTTGCTTCTATTCCCTCTGTTTTTATGTTTTCTTTTGTTTTAGGGGAATGTACACAAAAACCCTCAGGAATATATAATCATCTAACCTCCCATGTTCTCTTATAAGTTTTTGTTTTGTTTTGTTTTTTAATCACATGTACCATATATTCCTCACCGGCGCAGTGAAAAATTTGGAGAAATACAAATGTTCTCCCTTCAGTCTCTTCTGAGGGTGACTTTTCAGACTAAAAATAATGTAAATACCTATCAGAAAACAGTGAAGACTATTTTGGTCAGTAAAGTCTATGTCTATTTTTATTTTTTTTATATATATCACCAGGAATCCCTGGTATTACAGAATGTTAAGGACTCAACTACTGTCAGGCAGATTCCAGGTTTGAACCTTTTAAGAAGCACCTCAATAGAACAGCCTGGAAATCTACTTCACAGCCTTGAAAATCCTATGGAACAATTCTATTCTGCACAAATGGAACAACCATGTATCAGAATGGTTATAATATATGCAAACTTCAAAAATTTTATGTAAAAAACTTTTAATTCCATTTTTCATGACATTTTTGAAGCCCCCTCATGTTTTCATTTTGGTTGAGGCTGCTTTGAGTGTTTTTCTTACCTTTTATTTGCTGCTAGAATTTCCTAGTAACTATTTTATCCATTGTCTCTGAGAGCACATGGGGAATAAGAACTTTTAGATCACAATTGTGTTGAAATACCCAGAAATTGCCTGAAATACAGTATATTTCTTTTGTTTTTAAATTTAGTTAATTTTTAGTTGGGGACAGGGAGATGGGACAAGAAAGGACTTAGGGTGAGGATTATGGTTAGGTCTAGGCTAGTTTAAGGACTGACTTCCTTTAGTGTTAGAGTTAAGGTGAGAAATAGAATTAATGTTAGGCATGAGTGTTGAGGGAGGGCTAGGAGTAAGACTTGGGACTAATTTTTAGAGTTCTAGTTAGGTTTATTTTATTTATTATCTTATTCTTTCTTGAAATCTAATTGCTTTCTTCTTCTTTTGGAAATTATGTTTTATTCCCTCTTTTTACTTTATTGTTTGGTTGATATTGTTTCAACTGTATCTTTGATTCTCAAATTTCAGTCTTAAAGGTCTGTTTTACTTTGTACATTTCTATATCTAGGTTGAGTCTAGATGTTGTTATGTATGTTAGTCTCACGTTGTTGTCTGCTGTTTTTGGTTCTTTGTCCAAAGAACTCCCTTTAATAATTTTTCTGAGGAGAGTCTGGCTTTTACAAATTCTTTTGATTTCTGTTTATTTGAAAAGGACCTAATTTTGCCATCATATTCATGGACATTTCACTATTTACATATGTTATTGCATTGCCTTCTTCCATGAATGGTTTCTGCTGAGAAATGAGAGCTTAGTTTAATCAGTTCTCCTTTATAGGCAACTGCTTTTTTTGAGCTATACTCAGGATTCTTCCCTTTGGTTTTGAAAATTTTGATTATAATATTTCTTGGTGCTTTTCTTTTGAGATGTATCCTATCTGGAGTTCATCAAACTTCTTGAATTGCTAGTTTCATGATGTTATGGAAGTTTTATTCCTATGGAAGAAAAGATTATTTTTTTGTTCTGGAGTTAAAAGCACATGTAAGTTATTCCTCTTGATTGTATCCCACACCACAAAAATATTAGGATTTCTTTGGATTTTTTTTTTTTTTTCTTTCTGATTTTCCCTCTAGTAAATGAATATTGAGAGACTTTTTTTCAAGCTCAGTAATTTCGCCTTCTATTGATTCAATTTTACTTCTTTGTTCTTTCAGTGTATTAGCTATTACTGGAATTTTAGAGATAATCAGCTGGTTTTCTAGTTTCTCTTTTTCATTGATTTTGTCTGTTTCCTGAATTTTTCTATAGTTTTGGTTATATTTTCCTTGATTTCATCTGTCATTTTCTTGATCATTCTTTCAATCTGTTGACGTTGCTTAATTGGCATTCTTTTAAATTCCTTATCAGGTAGTTCTGATACCATTTTTGAGGTTATATTTTTCTGACTCTATTTTGGCCACATGTTTGAGACACTCTGTTTTGTTTCTTCATGTAGACTCACATTTTCTGAGACATTATGTTATTGTGTTGCTAACTGCTGTTGAATTAGTTCCAGCTCACAGCTAACCATCAGAGGGTTTCTGTGGAATGACTGGTTGGTTTTAATCTCCTAGCTTTTGCCTTGTGAGCATTTATTGACATCCCTAAAAGAGCTTTTTAACATTGCTAAGGCAATGCAGAGGGAAATCAAGGGACTGAGGGCTAGAAAGAGGCCTGCCTATGGACATGACAGAGGAAAGATTGTCATGACTGGAAAAACTGAGCTTTAAACATTTCTAAAGCGGAACTGTAAAGTGGTAATTTCCCTAACAAACACCATAATTGTGAGTATGGTATTTGACATCTGTGTGGTCATTTCAATTAATTATCAAACCTGGCTTAGCATAGAGGCCGTGAGAAGGATGGTGGAACTGTTTTTTGTTTTGCTTTGTTTTTAACTACCCTATAACAAAATGCCTAGAAAACTTGGGATTTTCCTTTACCCAGTAAGGATTCCTCTTTTCTGACTGCTGCTTTTGATTCAATTGTATTATTTGTGGGTACCATATTAATTATATGATCAGTTGTTTTCATTGTTAAACTCTAATATATACATAGGTAATAGTTCGCATTTGGTCCAACTCACACACTTGCTCTTTCCACAAATATAGCAAATGGTTAAAAATTTGTTATAGTATATTAACTTCTTTATTTCTTTCATACCAAAAGTCAAAACATAAGCCAATATTGTGGGCTCTAACTACTTGCCTACAAATATAATGAAACCTGGAGGCACCACAGTTAAACACTGGGGCTGTTTAACTAAACATTGGGGTTTTGAATCCTGTCAACACCTTCAGGGGAGAAAAAACTGATAATCTGGTCCCATAAAGATTATGGTCTAGATAAACCTATGCTTTCATTAAGAGCCATCATCAAGTCAATTCTGATGAATAGAGACCCTCTGTAGAGTTTCAAGGAGCATCAGGTGAGTTTGAATGGCCAACCCTGTACTTCAAACAGATCTGGCCGTACAATGGATTATCCTGTAGTGCCACATCAGAACTCCATAAGCTGCCATAGAGGGGAAACCTATGGGTAATTCTATTCTGACATGGGGTTATTGTAAATTGAAATCAGCTTAATCGTATCTGAAAACTAGTGTGTCAATTGTCATACTAAGGAAACTTAGATATTGCTGTAATGGTGAAAGTTTTGCCACCAATATTTTAAATACCAGCAGGATACATACATGGTGGATAGGTTTCATTTGAATTTCCAGATGGACAGACTAGAAAAAAGGAGAGGCAGACTATTTCTGAATGCATAGCCACTGTAACCATATGAATAGCAGTGGAACACTGGAAGACAACACCAGAATATTGGATATTGAAACATGATAAACAGCACCAGAGTATTGTCAGATATAGTGTGCAAAGATGAGCCCCTCAGGTTGGAAGACACTCAAAATACAACTGGAGAAATGCTGCCACCTCAAATAGAGTTGGCCCTGGTGACACGAATGCAGTAAAGCTTTCAGGGCCTTCATTGGTTGAAGATGCACAACTCAAAATGAAGAGAAAAAAAGTTTGTTGTTGTTGTTGTTAAGTTTGTCGTGTTGGTTCTGACTTATAGCGACCCTGGATAAGACTTCCAAGAAGTGACTGATGAATTTGAACTTCCGATCTTGTGATCCAATGCATTATCCCATAGCGTCACACCAGGACTCCAGAAAAATCTGTAAACATCCATTAATAATCAGAGCACGGAATGTACAAAGTATGAATCTAGGAAATGGAACTCATAAAGGCATTGTTGTTGTTAAGTGCCATTGAACCTGCTCTAACCCATTGCGGCCCTGTACATGGTTTCCAAGGAGTGACTGCCTTGCAGTTCATATCGACTTTTCAGTCCAGCACATTAACCCACAAAGCCACACTAAGACTCCATAAAAGTATTAGTGAGATGCAATTAGCTGTTTTGAATCTGACAGTCATATGGTTTACTATTATGGGAATGACAAATTAAAGAAGAATGGCATCACATTTGTCATTTAAAGTAACATTTCAAGATTTATCTTAAAGTATTATGTTATTTGTGATAGGGTAATGTCAATATGCCAACAAGGAAGATAATCTCACTATTATTCAAACTTATATAGCAACCAGTAAAGCCAATGAGGATGAAATTGACAAATTCTATCTACTTCTTCAGTATGAAATTGATCAAACATGAAATCAAGATGTATTGATAATTACTGGTGATTGGAATGCAATGGTTAGAGAAAAAGAGGAAGCATCAATAGGTGGAAACTATGGCCTTAGTAATGGAAACAATGATGAAAATCACATAATAGAATTCTACAAGACCAATAACTTCTTCATTGCAAACACCTTTTTAGAAAAACAGAAAAGATGATTATATATATGGATCTCACCAGCTGGCATGCACAGAAATCAAATTTACTACATCTGTGGGAAGATACAGTAGAAAAACTACATACCACTAGCGAAAACAAGGCCAAGGGCAGATTGTGGAACACATTATAAATAGTTAATATGCAATTTTAGGTTGAACCTGATGAAAATAAAAACAAATCCATGTGAACCAAAATTTGACCGTAAGTATATTCCGCCTGAAATTTAAATCATCTCAAGAACAGATCTGATGCATTAGACACTAATGACAGAGACCAGAAGAATTATGGGAAGACATCAAGAACATTATACAGGAATAAAGCAAAATGTCATTAAGATGATACAAAAGAAGTAAAAGGCCAAAATGGATGTCAGAAGAGGCTCTGACACTTGCTCTCCAGCAAGAGATGGCAAAGCAAATGGAAGAAATGAAGAAGTAAAAGAGACAAACAGAAAATTTCAAAGGGCAGCTTGGGCAGACACAATCCAGTATTTCAAACTCCAAAGACCTGGAGTTTGAAAACCAAAAGGAAAGAACACATTTAGCAATAATCAAGCTGAAAGAACTGAAGAAAAATTCCAAGTCTCCACTCATAATATTGAAGAATTGTATCAGAAAAAAATATAGAAGGATGCAGAAAGTATCAAAAGAAGATGGAAGGAATACACAGAATCACTGTACCAAAAATAAATGGAAGCTGTTCAATTATTTAAAGAGATAGCATATGAACAAGAGTCAATGATGCTGAAGGAAGAAGTCCAAGGTGCTCTGAAGGTATTGGAAAAGAACAAGGATTTAGGAATTGATGGAATATAAATAGAAATAATTTAACAAACTGATGCAACACTAGAGGCACTCACTCATCTATGCCAAGAAATTTTGTGGGCATCTATCCGGCCAACTTACTGGAGTAGATCCATATATTTTGCCCATTCCAAAGGAAGGTGACCCAACAGAATGCAGACATTATCAGACAATATCATTAATATCACATGGAAGCAAATTTTTGCTATAGCTAATTCAAAAACTGTTGCAAAAATACATTGGCACGGAACTACCAGAGGTTCAAGTTGGATATGGAAAAGGTCATGGACCTAGGGATATCATTTCTGACATCAGTTGAATCTTACCTGAAAGCAGAGAATATTAGAAAATATTTGCCAAAGTTTTATTGACTATGAAAAGGCTTTCAACTGTGTGGACACATTGTGGACAACATTGTGGAGCTATGGACAACATTGTGGAGATTGATATTCCAGAGCAATTCATTGTGTTCATGAAGAAACTGTAAATAGATCGAGAGACAGTTGTTTGAATTTAACAAGGGGGTACTAGATGGTTTCAAATTAGGAAAGGTTTACAACTGGGTAATATTCTTTCATCATACCTGTTCAATATGTACACTGTATAAATAATCTGAGAAGCTGGATTATATGAAGAATATTGTAGCATCAAGATTGGAGGAAGACTCATTAATAATCTGTGATATGTAGATGATACAATCTTGCTTTCTAAAAATGAAGAAGACTTAAAATACTTACTGATGAAGATCAAAGACCACAACTTTCGTAGGGGTTGGACCTTAATGTAAGAAAACAAAAATCCACACCACTGGATCAGCAAATACCAACAACAACAATAGCAACCTACAAATGTTAGTTTAGACACCTAAACTTACCACCTAAGGAGCTCTAGTAGCATAGTATTTACGAATTGGGCTGCTAACCTCAAGGTCAGCAGTTCAAAACTACCAGTGGTTCCATGGGAGAAAGATGAGGCTTTCTGCGCCCATAAAGATTTACAACCTCAAAAACCCTGTGCAGGGTCACTATGAGTCAGAACCAACTCCACGTACTTACCAACAGCAACCACCACCACCATAGAGAACCATGGCTTATTGAATAAACTCCCCAAACTAAACCTATTTTCAACGTAGTTGTTGTTAAGTGCCTTCGAGTCAGTAGCAAGAATAATTGTTTTGAAACTTAAATTAGTGCACCTCAGTTTCTATATAAAATGCTTTGTTAGTTTCCCATTTTGCATAGCAAAATTAAGATAATGCAGGGGCCTGTAAAGACTCAAATGTCACAGTTGCAATGATGGTTCAGGTCAGATCAATGTTTCATTCTCTTATGCATAAGGTCACTATGAATTAGAACCAACTTGAAGTTACATAAGAGAAGGATAAGGTATTCACCACTCTTTGCTTGACATGTATTTCTCACTATCCTCTTTCTCTCTCCATTTTCATTCTGCTGAGCCACAACTCCTTTTGCATTTGTCATTAGCCACCAACTACATTTTATGTTTAAGCATTTTTGTACTTGTGTCTGACCACCAGATAGCCATTAAGTCTCCTGCTTTTATATACTTGGTCATTGAGTCCTTCTCTGACTATGCAGTACAAAATAGCAACATATCCCTATTCCTAGCACTTCCTAATTTCTGATTTTGATTTATTTTTTCATATACGTATACCATCTGATACGCTATATTTGTTTCCTGTTTTTGTTTTTTTTTTCTCCATTAAAGTAAAATCTCCTTAAAGGCAAGTATTTGTTCTTTAGCCTTATATTCCTAGTGCTTATAATCAGGCCTGGAACATATTATTCACTCAACAACTATTTGTTGAATAAATATTCCAATATTTTAAAAAGTATGTTTCTAATAAAGCTTAAAACTGAATTTAAATCTTAAAATGAGCAACTAAGTCTCTCTTAGTACCATCTCCAATATATGCCACAATGCATTAAATTATCACATCCTTTTCTTAGTAAGTTTTACAGCTTTGTGATTATAAAAAGTCTTATATATTTTCTTTTTGCTGCTGTTTTTGTTATGTGTGCATGAATAAAACTGTATAAATTATAAGAATAAAATATATAACTATTGTTTTACCAAAAGAAATAAATGCAAATATAATTCAGTACTTCAGTGATTTACAAATATAGTGTCACTGTAATATGAAAATAAATGCACATGTTGCATAATGATTTTCTATAAAACATTCTAAAAACAGCATCAAACAAAAAAAGGAGTTCATCTCTACATTGTCAGACATCATCATATTATGCAGTATTAACACCGGAAAATTCAAAATAGCATTTTGTGTGGCATGTCTTATTTATAAAATATTCAAAGACATTTGGTTTCCTTAGAATGCAAATAATCATTTCAGGTTCCAGTATTCTAATATTAGGTAGCTAAATTTACTACATTTCTTGAGATGGTCCCAAGGTTTACCACTGTATCCATGTATCTGACCCCAAAGGAATGATTTTTGTTAGAATGTAATTGGAAAAGGTAAAATATAGGAAGAAATAGCCCAATCTATTCTGAGACATTCAGAAAAGGATGTGTGTGACATGAACCATTGATGAGGAAGGGGATGCTTTTTAGATGCATTAGTTAGCAAAGTTCAGGTACTACACTTATTAAAGTACATTCACAGAAATTGTTCGTATTACAAGATTGTCTTGTGTTTAATAAGGAAAGAACAGAAAGACAAGAAAAAAAATAAAAAGAATCAATTCCAAGAGTAACTCTAGTCAATAACTATATAAATATATTTGTATTTGTGGAAAAAAATAAAGAATACAAATAAGATACACATAGTTTTTTCAATATTCTTTTTTATCATCTAATAAAATATTATAAACCCCCAACAATAAAACTGTAGTCCTAGTGTGGTGCTGCAGGATAATGCATTGGACCACAGGGTTGGTGGTTTAAACTCACCAGCAGCTCCTTTTAAACACGACTTGACAGCACTTAACAACACAGCATCAGTAACCATAAAACTTTTCTTTCTTAATAAAGTTTTGTACAACTCTTTCATAATTTTACATGATTATGCCATGATTTTGGAAAGGTAATTTATAATCATTTGGAGTTTGTTGTTGTTGTTAAGTGCAGTCAAGTTGATTACAACCCATAGCAACCCTGTATAGGATTTCCAAGGAGCAGCTAATGAGCTTGAACCACCGACCTTGCAATTCAAACAACTTTGCAGTCTGATGCATTAGCCCACAGTGCCACACCAGGAATATAGGAATAGAGAAAAGAAGTCAGCATTCCCATTTTTATTTATCTGGATTTCTCCATAGTCTTTTTATACTAATTTCCTGCTAATTTATTTAAACATTGAGACATAATCACTCCTATATTATCTATCATGGGTCTTATGTTTAAAAATGAAAATAAAATGTATTCTATTTATTTTAAGATAACATTCATCATCTTATTTGGAGTCCTGGTGTGGCACTGTAGAATAAGAATTCGACAGCAGGGTCAGCTTGAACTGCAAGGTTGACAGTTCAATCTCAGCAGCTGCTCCTCAGTAACACTATACAGGGTAGCTATGAGTCAGAAATGGCTTAACAGTACTTAACAACAACAACAATCATCTTATTTAATCCTTATAATAACTATCATTATCCAAATGCTACAAATAAAGACATATTTTTAGGGTATTTGTAACAATTAAGTGAGTGATATAGCAAGATTTCATATACAGTTACATTTACTTTGGAGTTCCCAAATAATCACTAATTTGCACTGCTTCATATAGGTAAGTAATATAGCATATGTGACATATATTACATACTGAATCACAACCTACATTACTTTTGTTAATGAGTGTGCTATTTTCTAATATAACTTTAGATTGTAAAACACGATATATATTTAGAGTATTTCAACAATAAAATACATATTTTTTTCAGTAATGGCAATAATATTTGTTACCTATATTATCAATGTATTTAAATTTATGTAAATATATTTGAAATAAAGTATCATATTGAAAAGTAAGATACTTAAGATGTGCAAGAAATAAGTATACAGTAAATATGACAAGTTTCCATTTATAAACTAAAGACAACTAAAATATTTTTAGCTTGTTCTGAATTTTGCTCTGTTAGTAGTATAGAAAAATACACTTAAGTGTCAGATAATTGCTTTTGGCATGTTATCTTTGAGTTTATTTTATTGCATTGATGTTATTGTTTTTGTTCATTAAATTCACTGAAGTCTGAAACTGTCATAAGCAAATAAGAATCAGAGGCAATGGTACTCTGATATTTCTGAAAAAATTATACAGCTCTGTAAAAATATTCTGAAGAAATGCATTTTATATAAATGGTATTTTAATTGGTACTTATTTGCTTTTGCTTATGAGAAAAAATATAAAACACTGTTTAAAAGGTTCAATGATTTATTATATATACGTAAATATGTATGTGTGTCTCTTTCACTATATATATGTACATATATAGAGAGAAACACACATTCATACTTGTTATTAAGTGTCATCATTGAGTGGCTAAAACTCATAGTGGCTTTGTATAGTTTCTGAGGAACGGCTGGCAAGCGGCTTTCAACTGCTGACCTTTTGTTCAAACCAACCTTATGGTTGAGTGTTTATCAGATAGCGCTACTCCAGAATTCCATATGGAGTCCTGTTGTGGTACTGTAGGATCAGCACTTGACTGTGAACCACAAGGTTGAGGTTATGTATTCGTATACACTTATATATAGAGTCCTGATGTGGAACCATGGTTTGAACTGAAAAGTCAGTGGTTCTAATTCACCAACCGCTCCTTGGAAATCTTATTCAGGGTCGCAATGAGTCAGCACCAACTCGACGGCACTTAGAAACAACATATATATATATAGAGAGAAGTGCAACCAGAGTGCTCCTTGGAGGCCAGGATGGCCAAACTTCATCTTATTACTTTGGACATATTGTCAGGAGGGACCAGTTGCTGGAGAAGGATATCATGTTTGGTAAGGTGGAGTGTCAGAGAAAAAGAAGAAGACCCCCAGCAAGATGGGTTGTCAAAGTGGCAGCATTAGTGGGCTCAAGCGTGGCACAGATCCCTCCCGATTATACTGCCGAGGTGTGAGAAATGATCCTCATCATCCTGGCTTGTAAGGAGCGTTTTTACAATACAGATTTATTTGTTCTTTCAATATTCTTCTTTAACAATATAACTAAAATATATTAATTCTTCCAAGATCTTCCTTATTCATTGTCCAACTGTCACATGCATATGAGGCTATTGAGAATACCATGTCTTGAGTCAGGCTCAACTTAGTTCTTAAACTGATATCTTTGTTCTTGAACACCTTAAAGGGGTCTTGTGTAGCAGATTTACCTGATGCAATACATTGATTGATCTGTTGACTGCTTCCTCCATGAGTGTTGATTGAGGTCTCAGGCAAAATGAAGTCTTTAACAACTTAAGCCTTTTCTCCATTTTTCATTATGTTATTTTGGGTCTAGTTGTGAGAATGTTTGTTTTCTTTTCATTGAGGTGTAGTCCATACTGAAGGCTCTGATCTTCCACTTTACTCACTGTAGTTACTGATTACTTTAAGAGATGATTTGAAATTATACTATTGTATCTTAAATAACAGAAATATTAGCCTTTGGTTTGAATAATATACACGAATTACTTACAATTTACCATGTAACATAATATGATACTTATGCTCTGGTAGCGTAGTGGTTACGAATCAGGCTGTGAACCGCAAGGTCAGCAGTTCGAAACTACCAGCTGTTCCGCGGGAGAAAGATGAGGCTTTCTGTTCCCGTAAAGATTTACAGCCTCGGAAACTCTCTGCAGGGTCAATGTGAGTCAGAACCGATTCCACGGCACTTAACAACAACAATATATTAAATAGAGCATAGAAATTTATGTAGCACTTCTCTAAAAATAACTTTTATTTGAGAATGAAAAATATAGGAATTAAACTGACCATTCCTCCTTACTCAAATAAGGGACTTATCTAAAAATAACTTTTATTTGAGAATGAAAAATATAGAAATTAAACTGACCATTCCTCCTTATTCAAATATTGTATGTTTTTCTAATAAATGAAACACATTTATTAGAAAAACATACAATATTTTTCACAATGTATATGTCTGTCTCTATATATACATCATACACACACACACACACACACACACACACACACATATATATATATATTACTATAGGAGAAAATAGACAAACTAGAAAATAAACAAAATTTATAGGTATGCAATATAGTGGTGGTGTTGGTGGTTATGTGTCATGAACCCTATTCCAACTTATAGCAACCCTGTGTAGGCTTCCCAAGTTTGTAAGTTTTTATGGGAGCAGCAAAAAAGTTTTTATGGGAAGCATCTTTCTTCCATGGAGTGACTGGTTGATGCAAAGTACTGACCTTGAACTTGGCAGCCCATCTCATAATATATATTGTTTTTGTTGTTGATAATTGCCATGGAATCAGTTCCTGCTCATAATGACCCGCTATGAGGTTTCCAAAGAGCAGCTAGTACATTTAAACAACAGACCTTGAGGTTCTCACTCTAATGTTTATCTTGTTGTTGTTGTCAGGTGCCATCGAGTCGGAACCGACTCACAGCGACCCCATGCACAGCAGAACGAAGCAATGTCCAATCCTGGGCCAACCTCACTACCTTTCCCACACTTGATGCCATCAATGATTCCACCTGGTTGATCCATTTTGTTGGGGGTCTTCCTCTTTTTCTCTGACCCTCCATCTTACCCAGCATGGCATCCTTCTCCAGCGACTGTTCCCTCCTGAAAATATGTCCAAAGTATGAGAGATGAAGCTTAGCCATCCTGGCCTCCAGGAAGCACTCTAGCCACACTTCTTCCAAATCAGACCTATTGGTTCTTTTGGCAGTCCATTGCACTTTCAGTATTCTCCTCCAACACCACAACTCAAAGGCATTAATTATTCTACGATCTTCCTTATTCACTGTCCAGTTTTCACATCCATATGAGGTTATTGAAAATACCATGTTTATCTTAGAACTATAATATGTGAAAAAAAATATTTATATGACAATAGGCAGTACATTGTTAAAATGTAGTTTCATTAAAATATATAATCAACCAGTAATAAAAAATATTCAATCCTTTTTAAATAAATCAAGAAAGAAAAACACTATTAACATTTCACACCACTAAGTAGCCTTCTGTTGTTGTAGTTCTTAGCTACCATCCAGTCCATTTGTTCCTGACTCATACTTACCCCATGTGCAACAGAATGAAACACTGTGCAGTCATGCACCATCTTCACAATATTTCCCAAGCAGTCTATATTTATTTATTTTGTCAAGTGAACAATTCTAGGATGAAATGAAGCCCATGTTAAATGATGTCATGAGCTATAATGTTGAGTATTGAGGTGGTCTTACTCCCACACCTAGTAAATATGCTTAGTAATAGAAAACCTGAAAAGCTGTCTTGAAAAGCATTATCCAATACCCCAATAACAAGGCATGATACCATTTTTCCTGTTTACTTACTGTTTCGTTATGATCAATTTTATTTAAATTTCCTCTCTTTATTCTAGTGCTAAAATGGTGTGTAATTACAGAAATCTACTCTATTGAACGGATGCACATAGGGCTCAAGTTATCATCTGGTACATTGCTGATTATTTTAAAACACTAAGGTTGATAATTTTAAGCCATTCTTGCTACCTCACCTTTGAAATTGAAAAAAAGGGTTGTTTAAAAATACTCTAAAATAAAAATATTAGTGTACTCTTAATAATGTTGACTTTTTTTTCATAGTGTGGTTTTATTTTTTAAGCAACTGATTCTATATCATTTTACTATAAGTATAAAATGGATGCTTAGTGTCATGAAAAGTCAGTATATTTTTTATGTCAACATCAATCACATCATATGTGTAGACTAAATGTTCATATTAAGGTCACATCTGTTGATTTCTGTTATGAACAAAACCTGAATATTTCAACTCTAGTGTTCAATACTATGGAACATTAAGAATAAGTGGTATAGAGATTAGAATTTAGTAGTAATTACCAGAGGTAGAAGGACAGAAGAAATGGGGAAATCATTGTTTAAATAAGATACTTATGGCTTCTGAGAATGGAAAATATGGCAATGAATTTCATGCTAGTTGCATGGAATGATTGATGTAACTGGTTTGATCGAATTGTGCACAAGTAAAACAATTAATTGGTAAATGTTTTGGTCTTCATATTTTTTTAAAACAATAAGCATTTCAAAACAAACAAGCAAAGAAAAGAATACATGAATTAATTATGTATGAGCCCTCACTGCCAGCCACATATGGAAATGTCTTAGTTGTCACAAATCACTCATAATTCAGAAGATTTTATCCTGATTTTTTTCAGAATGTGACATTTCAGTATGACAATTGTTCCCCAATGGAACCTAGATAAATTATATAATCATGAAGGAATGACTTTTGCAAAATGTTTACATTAAAATAATATTTAGAGCCATATGAAATCTGTTAGAAAATGCATACTAGTATATGTCATTAAAATATTGTTTTATTCAATTTTTTGTTAAAATGTATTTAATTTCTTGTTAAAAGGATACAGGTTGTATTTATAGTTGGCAGCTGTAGCATATTTTCATAAGAATATGATTATATATTTATTGTTTAGAATTACTTTGAAGGAAACAAACTGTATTGAAAAACTTAGCCAACAACCTTAAATACAGGAGAACAAATGAATGGTTTTACTATTAATGCTTAAAATTTCAAACTACTAATGGGACTTGATACGCAATTCTTTCTTTAAAATTGCGTAGTATGAAATAAACAAAGATGTCTTAAAATTTTCTGAAAGACTAAAATTAGGTTATAGGTATTCATATCTAGGAACTCTCTCTTGTTGTTGTTAGGTGTCGTTGAGTCGGTTTCAACTCATAGCAACCTTGCATAGGGATTCCAATGAGCACCTAATGGGATTGAACTGCCAACCTTGTGGTTCACAGTCTCGTGCTGGCATACCACCTTCTAAAATGTGTCTTTTAAAGCTTGAATAGCTAAGTATCATTCAATAACTAATGTGGCAACTGCTAAGTGTTCCAAAATAACTGAGATTTGCATTTATGGACACAAATAGTTGACCTTTGAATAAGTGTCTATTGGTCTTTATTAATATTGAAATAGCACCCAAAGAGAACATTTTTTCTTTTACCTTTCTTCAAGTTTACAACTTAAGAAAAAGTATTTGTATAAAATTAAATTATACAAGGGGGCTTCAAAAAGTTCATGGGAAAATTAAATGAACTGATAATGGAATTTTTCTACAAATTTTAGAAGCGCCCTTATATATAAATAAAAAATAAAACCTTAACATGGACCTCCAAAGACCTTTAAAAATCATTATTATATACATATACAACCAAATATATCTCATTAATTAATCTTGATACTAGAAGAAGGTAATAGTTTGAAGATGTACATATATTGCTGACTAAGCAAATGCTTTTAATTTGTTATTCTAAAGAAAATGCCGAAGGAGCTATTTTTAGTGTTCAGCATACAAATGACAAATCAGAAATTCAAATTGTCCATTTCTGTTCATGTTCATATTTGCTTTAATTTAACATACATATTTTCATGTGAAACCATATGCCTTAGACAGTTTTCAGTACCAAATGACAATTTACCATTAAAAAAAACTTTAATTTTTCTTATTGCTCAATTCAAATATGAAGCTGTTCAGTGAGGTAAGATGATTAGAATTAACTCATCTTTTTCATATAATTCAGATCCTGAATTTTCAACAAGCTCTTTCTTTTCAGCACTTCACACATTATTTTCCAACATGCATGCATTCTATGTACTTAGATAAGCCTGCCCTATGTGTGGCACTGTGGGTTAATGCACTGGACTGCAGAAACATAAACAACAGGGAAAAAAGAGAGAGAAAAGTCAGGGAATAGACTAAAAAGTTTGTGACAAAAAAGACAGCAAGAGGCACAGAAGGGACCTAGCGACAGAGCTGGTGGTGACAGGCCAAGAAAGGGCACAACAACAGAGCCAGTAATGACAGATGGCAGGGCCAAGAAGAGCCCTGTCCTCAGGTGACTGACAGAAGACCTGTCATGAAGTGTCTGAGAGGAGGCCAGTATGGTGAAAAACTGCTGACAAAACTGTCATGGACTAGAGGAAGGCAACTTTTAGTAAATGCTTCCTGGTTTGAATCCTGAGATATAGACTGATGATCCTGATGCCCATGTTGCACCTTGATCCTTAATAAATCACTTAACTGAAGCTATGTTCTGTGAGCGCTGTGTGGTTATTGCCATGGATTATTAAACCCAGAAGAGTAGAGACTGATGTGGAGGGAAAGGCTGGTGTCAAGTTGTTAAATGTTTTGAGTGATGATATGTGTAATCTTTACCTCACAGGGTTCAACCATGCTGGTCTTGAATCACATTATCCTCCTTTAAGTGAGAAGAGGTCTTACATCAACATTTTACACCTATATATTGTAGGACTTTAACAACAAATGCCAGTAAAATGTTTCCAATTAAAAAAATCAACCTTGTACAAATATTCCTTGGGTAACAAAAATCACTTATGATTATAAACCACTGGTCTAAGACAAAGAAGCCATTGATTAATCTTGAGTCAAAGTCAGCATTCTGATCACTATATCAAAACAAATGTTTGGGTCTTAGTCTTGAAGAAATGAAGGCTAAATTTTATGTAACAAAACATGCCTTTGAGCTTATCAAATGACTGGACAACTATGAAGTTTTATCTTAGAGAGATCAGAAAAAGAGAGATAGAGAAAATGGGCACTATTCCTGATCATAAAGATTATAAAGAGGAAGAAACCAAGAATAGCAGTTCAAATCCTTATTCTGGCCTGTTTCTGAGTTTTGGTCCAAAGGAAAGAGACTTATTAGATTGCCTGGAGGCATTTTTCAGAACTGAAAGATTTTCCCAAATAATTACTTGGGACTTTGGAAACAGATTGCATTACAAATTGCTCTTAGCAATCTTTACAAGGCAACATCAAACTAAGCTTGTTGTACAGTGTGGACAAGCAAAGAAAAGCCAAAATTGAACATTCCCAAATGATCCTCATTCTATGTGTTTTGCATGGGCACCAAATAACCTGTACCATCCTGCAGATGCCCACTCAACAATTGATTGGGGGGGAAAAAATCAAACAAACAAAATAAATCTGTTGATCAAGCATAGCTAAGTTAATCAGACATGTTTCACTAAGGGAGGATACCTCCTCAACAAGTATTAATAGTACCTCAAAAGATAGAAGCCAAGAAAATATATATTCGTTGAGATTGGGCTGGTATTATTATATAATACCTTTTGAACTGACAAACACAGTGATGTGTAGTTCTTAAAGCAAACTTTGATAAATAAACTGTTTATTATATATGAAAACTGTTAGTCTTTATAAGTAAGTGATTTTAGGTGGTTCAGTGTTATGGTAAAAAGGAAATGGAAAACATTAAGATCAATAATAGGCATCAGTGAGCTGAGTTGGGCTGATATTGGCCCACTATTTATTGGGGAAACATATGTTTTATTATGCCAGTAATGACAGATTGCAGATGTACGGTTCAGTATTCATCATCAAAAAGAACATTTCAAGATCCACCTAAAATACAGTGCTATGATAGGAAAAACACTGGAGTGAAAATCACAAGGTCTACAGTTTAAGCCCTCCAGCCAATGTGAATGAGAAAGATGAAACTTTCTGCTCCAGTGAAGATTTAAAGCCTCAGAATCCCTATACAGGTCCCGATGAATCAGAACCCACTGGACAACATTAAACAATCACAACAGCATAGTCTATTTGATTCCTGTGAATTTCATCAGGTGAGGTTCACATGTATAGTTATTCTCATGTTGTGGGAAAAAAAAGTATAGGCAGTAAATAAGCAATTGGTTTTGTAAAATTCTATTATGCTATCTCCAGCATATTTCTAGCATTAAGGCCATATTTTCCAACTACTAAAACTTCTTCTTTATTTTTGATTTTCACAATAATTGTCAATGCATCTTGATTGCATGTTTGATCAATTTGAGACTGCAGAAGTTGAATACAGTCTTTAATTTCTTTATCTTTGGCATTAGTGGGTGTTGGCAAAATTTGAATAACAATCATATCAACTGGCATCTTTTATAAGAATATGTTCCTATCATAGCAATGTATTTCAGGTGAACCTATGATAAGCATTGTATGGATCTACGTGCTATATCTGTGGAAGAAAATTATGCAGAAACCAGGGACTGATTGTGAAAGAAACCATCAATTGCTGCTTGTATGCAAATTCAAGTTGAAGCTAAAGAAAATTAAAACAAGTTCACTAAAGCCAAAGTATGACCCTGAGGACCATCCCACCTGAATTTAGAAAGCATAGCTAAAATCAATGTGGTACAATTAACATTAATGTCAAAAATCAAAAGATTTGTGTGATGGTAATGTGGACATAAATGAAGATAACCATAGATCATTAAAAAGACAGAACATCAAGAAATGAACAAAATATTTTGAAAAGCGTCTGTGAAACTAGGTCTTAAATGTAGACTAGTAAAATGAAGAGAAGATTTGGGGGAATAAAAGAGCTGAACAGAAAATTTCAAAGACCTCAAAAACACAAAGTAAAGTGCTATAATGAAATACTTAAAGACCTGGAGTTAGAAACAAAAAGGGAAGAACATGGCATTTTTCTAGCTGAATGAAAAATCAAGCCCAGAGTGGTGCTTTTGAATGGTTCTGTGGACAAAAGCTTGACTGACACAGGAAACACCAAATGAAGATACAGGAATACAAAGAATTAAAATCAGGAAAGTTGCCTATCAGGATTCTATCATTTCACCATACAGTTATCCAGTTTGTATGCTGAGCACATAATCTGAAACACTTGATTATGTAAAGAAGAATGAGGCAACATGCTTGGAGGAAGACTCATTAACACCTGTGATATGCAGATGACACAAACTTGCCTGATAGAATAAAAAGGACTTGAAATATTTTCTGATGAAGATGAACAACTAAACAATTCAGTATAATTACACCTCAAAATAAAGAAGAGGATAATCCTCACAACTAGATCAGTTAGCACAGAAAACCACAGAAATTTGATGCCTCTAAATTTTGGTGTTGGCAAAGAAAATGCATAAACCATGAACTGCCAGAAGATGAACAAATCTGTCTTGGGAGAAGTATAGTTGAAACAGTCTTTAAAAACCAGAATGATACAATGTTAAAGTTTTGTATCAAATTGACTGCTCAAGATTTCTCAATGGTTTGGGAGTTAAGATATAGTTGTAACTTCCATGATAAGATCCCAAATAATGCAATCACCCCATGATTTGATCTGCTATGATCAGACCTAATTTGATTCTACTCCCATAAGGATTTACACCCTCAGAAACCCTGTACAGGGTCGCTATGGGTCGTCTCCGACTCGAAGGCACTTAACAACAACAACAACAACAACATTCTGTGTTGAAAATCTTCACTTCTATGATGTTAATAAGGTTGGATGCAATCTAAAGGATTAGGTTATATCTTGAATCTATCTCTTTTGAGATGTAGAAGGAGAAATAAGTGAACAGAGATAGAAGAACCTACTGTCACCAAGATAAACTAGTCAGGAGTGGAATGTGTCCTCTGGATTTGGGGTCCCTGTGCTGTGAAAAACCTAGATACAACAGAAGATTGATTCCAAGACATATGGAGATGTCCAAGGGATAATGAGACTACAGAAGCTGAAAGGAGATAAAGATTTTCCCCAGAATCAGCAAAAAGAAAGCCTTTTCCTACAGTCCTCACTATGAATTGGGCTGCTAGCATCCTCAACTGTGAGAGAACACTTTTGTGGTTATGAAAAGAATACAGTTGTGGTACTTCTGTTATAGTAGCATTAGACAGCTAAAACAGATGGCAAGACTTTTTCTTAATGTATTTTGGACCAATTTGATGAAACACACTTTTGCTTATGGATGCAGTTGGAATTTTGAGCAACCGCATCCGTAAGCAAAAGTGCGGTTTATCAAATTGTAGCAATTGGCACTTGCTCAGAGTATCAAACATCTTTATATTAACATAAGGGATCAGTCCCTAAATAAGGATATCATGCTTGGTAACTGCACACAGGAAAAACATTCAATAACTCAAAGAATATATTCCATTGGCCAAATCTGCTGCTCTGTCTTTTCAGGCCACCACCACTGCTGTGGCTACTTTTACAGGTAGGGATTCCATACTTCACTCATAGTCTTCCTTCTTGATAGTCCTAGGATCATCTTTTCCTGAAATGAAAAATAACTATTCCCACCTTTTAGTTAAGGAACTCTGGTAGTGTAGTGGTTACAAATCAGGCTGCGAACCTCAATGTTGGCAGTTCGAAACTACCAGCCGTTCCACAGGAGAAAGATGAGTCTTTCTGCTCCCGTAAAGATTTACAGCCTCAGAAACACTGTTCAGGGTCACTATGAGTTGGAACCAACTCCATGGTACTTAACAACAATAACAACCTTTTATTTACACATCTCTACAATCACAGTTTTGACAATCACAATTAATCATACTAACAATTACTCACAAAGTCATAAAATCTTATAAGCATCATCCATCCCTCTTTCACCAGACCCATCTGGAAAATAGAGGAAACTCTTCAGTGGGGATTCTACCATATCCCCTTCATTCTAAAACTAAGCACACCTATGAAAGTTTGTAAAGCAGTCACTTTATGCCTTACAGTTCTCCCCTCTTTTTGATAGCCAATGTCTAAATTACATGTCCCTACGAATCGGGCTGTGAACCACCAGGTCAGCAGTTTGAAACTACCAGCTGTTCCACAGAAGAAAGATGAGGCTATCTGCTCCAGTAAAGATTTATAGCCTTGGAAACCCTGTACAGGGTAGCTATGAGTCGGAATTGACTCCACGGAACATAACAACAACAACAATCAACCCAGTATACTGAGAAGACAAGCATGTTCCTTGATAGGAAGAATCTTCCATTCTGATTGGAATTTTGAGCAACTGCATCCATAATCAAAATTGTGGTTCATCAAATTGTAGCAATTGACATTTACTCAGAGTATCAAACATCTTTATATCATTTGCTCAGGTTCTAGTCACAACTTTACCCTAGTCATCCAAGCTAGGTACCTGCTTCAAATTTGGGAGTTCAAACACTGAACTTCACATAAGCTGGCCCATTTACTCTCAGCCCTAGTCCTCATGGGCTAGGGTAGTGCCCATGGACTCAGAAGTTCACACAACTCCTAAACTTCTGACCAAACAGCCTTCCCATTCTTCTTATCTCAAGGTCAATGGATGTCAATAGAACATGTCCAAACTCAGCCTGTGTCTTCATTGCTGCATTTCCCCCAATTCCAATAACAAGCAGATCCAAGTGGTCATCAGGGAGCATGCGGCTCACTGGTTCACTTTAACTTTCAGTCCTAGAAAGGCATTTTCTCTCATGGGCTGACTTTCCTTGCCTTAATGCCTCTAAATTTCTAAAGGCCAAACTGTCCATGTTTCCTCTGCTTGAATTGCCTGTTCTCCTAGCAATTCTGGGTAAGTCTGCACATATTTTCAAATGCAAATGTACCAGTTCTGAAGGTTTTGGGTGGGGCTCATGATTCCCATACTTTACAAAGGCTTAAACAAAGAAGCCTCCTCCCCCACCCCTGACTCCCAAAGCCAATTCAAACTCTCCTTTTAGCAAATTCAATCAATACTGAAGGCAGACTTAACAAATTCTCCTTATTAAAATGTCCAACATTTATTTCTAATACACATGTATGTCTATTTTATAATCACATTATGTCTATTTTATAATTATAAGCAGAAGACACCAATATCCAAAAAGCAGTCAAATATATAAACCTTTTAAAACATTCAAGCTCAATATTTTTTTCTCCCTTGGACTAACTCAATTCATATGCATAAGGCCTTGGGCCTATGGCAGGGTGGATTCCAATAGGTCCTATTTAAGCAGAGTGTTATGAGCTCCAGGCAACTCCAATAGCTTCAGCTCTACTCCCCATTGAAATATTTTATCTCATGACCTTCACTCACTCTCTTACAAAACCTCATGATTTTATAGGTCTGGAGCCATTGCAATGAATCCTACTTATAGCACCAACTGATTACCTCAAGTGAGGATTATGTCTGATTTCCTCTGACTCTATAAGAGGGAAAGAGGACCAAACTCAAAATCAGTCCAAGTTCAATTCCTATGAATTGGAGGACAGACATGTTTCCATACTACATCAGTGCCTTTGTAATTAGTCAAACTTGAGAAACAATTTAGAAAACTCATCCTTTTGATTTTCTTTCTCTAGAACCCCACTATCTTGGTATCACATGTGTTAGGCCAGTTATTCTAGAAAAGCAAAACCAGTGAAATAAAATACATAGTTTAGATTTTCAAGTGCCTCTTAGTCAATTCCGACTCATGGCTACCCTGTATAGGGTTCCTAAGTAGCAGCTGGTGGGTTTGCACTGTTAACCTTGAAGTTGCAAGTTGCAGCAGATTTAGATTTTTGGTTGAAGAAACCAAGGCCACTTGCAGAGGTGAAGCAGAATTTCAGATTTTATTAAGCCCGCTGACTCAGAGGAGCTCATTTCTCCAGATTCTGAGCCCCGAAGGAAGGGCAACATGGGCTTACATGGCGTCAGACTTGGGGAGGGGCCAGGACACAGATCTGTTTGAGGACAGGAAGGAAACCAGAGGGATTAGTCCCATTCAGTATCCTGATTAGCATTATAGCTTATCTCTTGGGTGGGGAAGATTGATCCCATTCAATAATCTGATTAGCATGCTAGCTTGCCTCCTAGGCAGAGAGGGCAGTGAATGATTTTTGTCTTTTCCTGTTCAGCAAGTCCAGTGCTTACTCTATAGCTCCACACCAGGAGGCCATATATATATAGAGAGAAAGAAGTTTATTATCAAGGAATGTGCTTATGCTTGCAGAGTCCCAGGCCCCAGTAGATGAGAGAAAGGGAGTCTTTCCTGTATGTCCATTATATCAGGAGCAGACCACAACCCCTAGGAAGCATCCTTTCTGTTAGCTTCTCATAAACACTAATCATAGAGCTAACTATACTTGTATTAGATTTCATCACCATGGGAATAAGCACATCCTATCTGTTAAACCTCTGGAATTCCTGGCCTAGTAAGTTGACACAAAACCTTAACCATAACAGGAACCAAAAAGGAAGAATATGTTCATCATTGTTCAAGCTGAAGGAACTCAAGAAAAAAAATTCAAGCCTGACTTGTAATATTGAAGGATTCCATGGATAAAATATTGAATGATGCAGAAAGCATCAAAAGATGATGGAAGGTATACACAGTGTCACCATGCCAAAAGGAAATGGTCAGTAGTCAAACCATTTCAAGGGGAAGTGAACAGGGAAAGGTAAAATCATTCACTACCTTCTCCACCCAGGAGGAAATCTAAAATGTTAATCAGGTTACTGAGTGGGACCAATTCCCGCCACCCAGGAGACAAGCTAAAGTGTTAATCAGGTCACCAAATGGGACCAATTCCCATGGTTTCCCTCCTGTCCTCAAACACATCAGCACCATAACTCCTCCCCGACTCTGACCCCATATAAGCCCATGTTGCCTTCCATTCAGTGCTCAGAATCTGGAGAAATTAACTCCTCTAAGCCAGCTGGCTTAATAAAATCTGAAACTCTGCTTCACATCTCTGAGTGGCCTCAGCTTCTTTGACCACGGATCAAGAGCTGCTGTGGTTCTCTCGAATCTAAAACTGCTGTAATAGCAGCATATGATCAAGAACCAATGGCACTGAAGGAAGATATCCAAGATGCACTGAAGGCACTGACAAAAGACAAGGCTCCAAGAATTCATGGAATATGAAGCAGACTGTGTTATGTTCAATAGTCTTATATGCATGTGAAAGTTTTGACAGTAATTAATGAAGATAGTGGAAAAATTTATGCATTTGAATTATGGTGTTGGAGAAAAATATTAAAAGTACCACAGACTGACAAAAGAACAAATTTGTACTGGAAGAAGTACAAACAGAATGTACCTTTAATGTCAGGATGGCGAGACATTTTCTCTCATGCTTCAGACATATTATTAGGAGGGACCAGTACGTAGTAAAGTGGAGGTTCAACAAAAAAGAGAAAGACCTGTACAAAATGGATTTGTATAGTGGCAGCAGGAATGGGTTCAAGGGTACCAGTAACTATGAGGATAGTGCAGCTTCATTCTGTTGTGCATAGAGTCACTAATACTCAAAACTGACTGGATGGCATCCAACAACAACAACAACATGCAAAACAACTGCTTTACAGCATATTTCAACTAATTGATGCCATGAAAATTTGGAGAACAAAAATATCAATGCAGTACACTTAAATTGATTTGAAACAACCTCACATGCATATGCACACAATATTAGAAATCAGTAAGGTTTAGTACTATTTAAATTAATTGGGGAAAACAGTAATGTTCTAGAGAAATAAAAACTTAAACAGGAAGATGAAAAACACATTCAGCAAGTTTATCATTTAAGTCTAGTCAGAAAAAGAGTGGTCATTTTAGATAGTTCATCGAGAATCTTTAACACGGGGCATTGTAACTAATGCATAAATTAATTGCAATATGCATAAATAAATAACAAATCTGGTATGAGAGACAGAGAGAGAGAATCTGGAAATGACAAGGGTTAAGTGATAGGGGCTTCACGTGTTTAAATTGGCTACTCCTCTGCTAACAGCATGGAAGCTTCAGGGTTCTAGTGACTTTAAATAACATTAACTTACTGTTACCACCCAAATTTCAGTATTCCTCAAGCTGAAAGAACTGAATAAGATCTTCAAGTCTCAGAAGACTCCAGGAATTGGTAGAAAATACTTTGAAATATTTCACACAAATTGATAAAAGACTGGAGAAACTCACTTGTCTTTGCCAAGAAATTTGGAAAAGAGCTATTTAGTCATTTGATTGGAAGAGATCCATTATCTGAGCCCATTCCCAAGAAAGGTGACCCAAGATCATTTAAAATCATCCAACAATGTAATTAATATGTCAGTTGATATTTTGTAGAAGATAATTGAGAAATGGTTCTATTAGCATGTTGACACAGAGCTGTCAGAAATTCAAACTGGTTTCAGAAGAGGACATGGAATGATTGATAATATTGCTGATGTCAGATGGATCTTGGCTAAAAGCAGAGAATAAAAGAAAAAATATTTTTATGGATGATGTTAGGTCTAGTAGGATCCAACTCATAACAACTTTATATGATGTTCCCTAGGTTGTAAATTTTTCCTGGAGTAGTGGTTATGTGCCGTGGAGTCAGAACCGACTCATAGAG
Organism: Chrysochloris asiatica; assembly: GCF_000296735.1. Lineage (NCBI taxonomy): Eukaryota > Metazoa > Chordata > Mammalia > Afrosoricida > Chrysochloridae > Chrysochloris > Chrysochloris asiatica. Next base: position 3,707,604 of record NW_006408581.1, on the reverse strand, counting down.
ACCCTATACAGGGTTTCCGAGGCTGTAAATCTTTACGGGAGCAGAAAGCCTCATCTTTCTCCCTTGGAACAGCTGGTAGTTTCGAACTGCTGACCTTGTGGCTTGCAGCCCAATTCGTAACCACTATGCTACCAGAGCTCCTTTTCCTGGAGTAGACAGCTTCATCTTTCTTCTGAAAAGCAGCTGGTGAGCTTAAACTACAGGCCTACGGTCAGCAGTACAATGCTTATCATTCAAAGCCACAGCACTCCATAGAAACATGTTTACTTATGTTTTGTTGACTATGTAAAGGCATTTGACTGTGTGGATCATAATAACCTATGGATAACACTGAGAATGGAATGACCAGAGCATTTAATTGTGCTCATGAGGAACTTGTACATAGATCAAAAGGCAGTAATTCAATCAAAACAAGGGGATACTGAATGATTTAAAATCAGGAAAGGTGTGTGCCAAGGCTGTCTCTTTCACCATACTTATTCAAACATTATACTGAGAAATTGGACTACATTGAAAAGAATGTGGCATCATGATAGCCTAATTAACCGCCTTTGATATGCAGATGCCACAACTTTGCTTGCTAGAAGCCAGAAACAATGGTCATCACTAGAAGCTTGAAGAAGGTGGAAGGATTCTCCTCTAGTTCCTTCCAGAGGAGAATGGCCTGACAGACATTTCTGATCTTTGATCTATAGAGCTGTCAGACACAAAATTTCTATTGTTTTAAGCACTTGGTGTGGCACTGTAAGATCAACACTGGACTTGGAACCACAAGGTGCCCTTCCAACTGCTCCTTGGAAAGCCTATACAAGAGCGCTATGAATCACAACTGACTAGAAAGCACTTAACAACAACAACTCTACTGTAATGTTTCATTTCATTGTTGTTGTTGTTGTTAAGTGCCATCAAGTCAGTTCTGACCCATAGCGACCCTGAACAGGGTGTCCGAGGCTGTAAATCTTTATGGGAGCAGAAAGCCTCATCATTCTCCCGCAGAGCAGCTGATAGTTTTCGAACTGGTGACCTTGTGGTTTGCAGCCCAATTCGTAACCACTATGCTACCAGAGCTCCTTTTTATTTCATTAGTCCTAGGAAATTCATACAACGTGATACACAGAGGAATGGATACAATGATCATTAGATGAATAAACTGTTTAGTTTTGAAACTTCTGATAAATATTTCTTTGGCATATATCATGGATGACTCCCATTGAAGAAGTGATATTATTCCTGGGCTGTGAATAATGAGTGGAGTCCAGTTGAGGCACTTTAGGATATGCACTGGACTGCTAATGTGAAAGTCCAAACTGACTCAACAGCATTTAACATAAATAATGAGTAGGTCTGATTAAACAGGAAATACAAAAGGGGGCTGAATATTAAATCAGCCTAAAGGACAGTTTTTAAATAGAAAATTAAATGGTTTAATAAGGCAATTTTAAAGGTCAGTTGATCTTTTTTCCTCCCAAGTCATTTGTTTCTAAGGACCTTAGAAGTGAGCAACAACTATTTGAAATAGAGATGAAATTTCAAAAGAAGTGCATTGTTTGGTGAAAAATTCTACTAATGTTTGAGACAGATAATGATAATATATTTTAATTTCATACAATGTTCTGTCCCTCTAAAGTCAATAGAGAGGTTGACAGTGGCATTATAGAATAAGCACTGGAGAGCTAACTGCAAGGGCAGAAGCTCAAACTCACCAGTCATTCCTTGAAAACCCTATAAAGGCTTTCCATGACTGAGAACCAATGACCCTTAACAACAATGAAGTCAATAGAAAATAAATAACTGTCAATAGTTGGAATTTAACTATCAATAGTCAGAACTAGATGGCACTTAACAATTCAATATAAACTAAATAACTATCATTTATATACATAAATGTGCTAAAATAACAGCAATAACCCTGCCCCTAAAATTTTACTTAGTCACATTTAGCCCGTTGTATATGTGTGTGTGTGTGTGT
>NW_006408581.1:3703253-3704841 GCF_000296735.1 Chrysochloris asiatica | reverse complement strand
TGTTGTGTTAGGTGCCATTGAGTCGGTACCAACTCAGAGACCTTAAGCACAGCAGAACGAAACACTGCCCGATCCTGGACCACCTCACTATTGTTGCCACTGTTGAGTCAGTCCCGTGATACTGCCACTTGGCCAATCCATCTCGTTGGGGGTCTTCCTCTTTTACTCTGACCCTCCACTTTACCAAACATAATCTCCTTCTCCAGTAACTGGTCCCTCCTGACAAAATGTCCAAAATATGAGAGATGAAGTTTGGCCATCTTGGCCTCCAAGGAGCACTCTGGATGCACGTCTTCCAAAACGGATCTATTGGTTCTTTTGGCAGTCCATGGCACTTTCAATGTTCTCCTCCAACCCAATAACTCATAGCTTCAATTCTTCTATGGTCTTCCTTATTCACTATCCAGCTTTCGCAAGCAAATGAAGTTATTGAAAACACCATGGTTTGGGTCAGGCACACCTCGGTCCCTCAAGCTGACATCTTTGCTCTTCAACACTTCAAAAAGGTCTTGTGTGGTACATTTGCCTAATGCAATATGTTGATTGATTTATTGACTGTTGCTTCCATGAGTGTTGATAGTTGATCTGTGAAGAATGAAGTCCTTGACAACTTCAATCTTTTCTCCATTGAAAAGAATGTTGTTTATTGGTCCAGTGGTGAGTATTTTTGTTTTCTTTACATTGAGATGTAATCCATACAGAATGCTGTGCTCTTTGATCTTCATCAGTAAATGCTTTAAGTCCTCTTCACTTTTAGCAAGCAAGGTTGTATCATCTGCATATTGCATGTTGTTAATGAGTTTGACCTACTAGACCCTTTAAAATAAGAATACACCCATCAAGGAAGTAGGGGAAATTAATGGGGAGGGGGTGATCTAACTTTAAATGAGAATGCTCCCTGTAGGGACAGTTGACACCATTAGGGAAAGATTATAAACTCCAAAGTAACCAGTAAAGGGGAAATGGAGGAGGGGCTTTTTCTGAGCTAGGTTAATAAAATTCTTTGTCAAATGGAGAGGCAGAGCCTCTGCCCTTGTCTACCAGGCAGGGGCCCAGATTTTGCAAAATCGAATAAAGAAAATTTCACTCTCACTAAAATGAGTACAGATTGGAGTACTTGGGCATTTGTTAATATAGACAACATTTCTCACACTATGAGTCAGAGCTCACTGAACAGCCTTTAAAAATAATAACATAAATAGTTAATAAATATACACACATACACATGATTCAAATTCTTCAGAACTTGTTCTATATATTTATGTTTTGTTTTATTTTTTTAAAAAATTTTTCCATCACTCACCATTTAGATTTACTCTGATTTTATCATGTAAAATATAAAGTTTATACTTCCCTTCTCAGGGAGCCCTGGTGTGGTGCTGTGGGTTAATATACTGGACTGAAATGTCGGTTTGATCAGAGGTTTAAAATCACCAGCCACTTTTTAGAAACTCTATATAGGGTCACTATAGGTCAGCACTTCCTCAGCAGTACTTAACTACAACAACAACAATCATATACCAGGAGTCCTGATATAGTGTTATAGGATAGGCAATGAACTACTAACCTCGAAGTTGACAGTTCAAAC
>NW_006408581.1:3684384-3702469 GCF_000296735.1 Chrysochloris asiatica | reverse complement strand
AAGAGGACTTAAAATACTTACTAGTGAAGATCAAAGACCACAGCCTTCAGTGTGGATTGCATCAAAATGTAAATAACACAAGAATTCTCAACACTGGACCAATAAACAATATTCTTATTAATGGAGAAAAGATTGAAGTTGTCCAGGACTTCATTCTTCTTGGATCAACCATTAACACTCATGGAAGCAGCAGTCAAGAAATCAAATAACATATTGCATTACACAAATCTGCTGTACAAGAAGATCTTTTTAAAGTATTGAAGAGCAAAAACGTTAGCTTGAGGACTAAGGTGTTCCTGACCCAAATCATGCAAAAGCTGGACAGTGAATAAAGAAGACCATAGAAAAATTGATGCATTTGAGTTATGGTGTTAGAGAATACTGAAAGTACCATGGGATGCCAAAAGAACAAACAGATCTGTGTGGGAAGAAGTGCAGTTAGAGTGTTCCTTGGAGATCAGGATGGCCAAACTTGCGAAATACAAGGTCAGTGTTTAAAATCCACCAGCTGTTCCTTGGAAATTTACACGGGGTTGCTATGTGTGAGAAATAGCTGTTGGGATGCTCCATCTTCAGAATCAAGGATATCTTGGGGGTAGCAGGTTGCATGAAAAAGGGAACTATGAGAAGGGGAAGAGACTAGTTTGACCTAATGTTGTGTTAGGTGCCATTGAGTCGGTACCAACTCAGAGACCTTAACTACAACAACAACAATCATATACCAGGAGTCCTGATATAGTGTTATAGGATAGGCAATGAACTACTAACCTCGAAGTTGACAGTTCAAACCCACCTTGGAGTTAGAACTGACTTGGCCACACTTAAAACAAAAGCAGTTATATACAGGAGTGCTGGTGTGGTGCTGTAGGAAAAACACTGTACTGCTAACCTGAAGGTTGGCAGTTCAAACCTAACAGCTGTTCCTCCAAAGAAAGATGAAGTTTTCTACTCCTGTAAGGTTTACAGTCTTGGAAACCATTTTCAGGGTTGTTATGATTTGGAATCTATTCGAAAGCAATGAGTTAGAATTTTTTGAATCATATACCAAATTCTACACAATGATAATCAAAAGCAAGACATATAAAAAATAGGTTACAACAGTAAGTATTAGATTGGATTCCAGCTTACTCTTATTATTATAGTTAGGGACTTAGAACTTTCTAGTATGCCCACTTCTACTTTGTTTACAAAATTATTTTTTCGTCTGACTTTTAGCAAACATACAGATTTTAACAACCCTGGGTAAGATAAGGTAAATTTATTTTATTTGAATGTCAAATTTGCTTGGGAAGATTGGGAAATAGTCAAAGGTTTGGGGAAATTTGCAATTATAAAATATAGTACATAGCATGAAAGGATCTAGTATAAGTGAAAAATAGCATGAAATGGGAAGATTAATAAATGAAAGGGCAGATTCTCTTCAATACATTCCATTTTACTACTTGACAAATCCATATATAAAAAGCATGACATAAGATAATTATTTGTACTTGTGAATGAGGTAAATTTATGGGTTATAAGTGAAATGTTTGGACAACTATTCAAGGCTTTTTATCATTTCCAGTGAAAGCGCCTTTTGGTTGCAGCTGCAAAGTTGGATGTATGCCTGTAATGACTGAATTTTCACCTGCTTATTTCAGAATAGAAATAAATTTCAATTATTCTTATAATTTTATCTGAAATACAAAACAAATAAAACCTAATTTTACTTTCCCTATTCCCATTTTAATTCCTTATTTAGGTGACAGAGACCAACAAACTATCTAAATAATACTCTGCTGTTAACTTTCTTTAATATGCCAAATCAGTTTAATTACAGTTTCTATAAATAATCTATGCAAAATACTTCCCTGAACAGAATGCACTTTTCCTTCTGTGTGTGGCACATTTTAATACTTAAAAGCATTAGAACAGATGTTAGGTGCCTGCTAAACTTGTTTTCAGTTTTCTTTTATTTATATGTTAATGAGAATTTAATTACTTCATGAATACTTAAACAACCTGAGGGTGCCTGATATCATTAGCTTGAACATGACAAGCACCTCAAGTGACCACATGGGAAGACCAAAATTGCTTTTAGTTTACTTGAAGACCGAAAGATAAATTCATTTCACCCCCTGCTATGTTTTACCTGGCATACAAAACTGGGAAAGCTCAGATTCAATCTTGCTTCAACAGGACTGAAAGGATTTCCGCAAAGCACTCAAGAGCATAAATTCTTCCTATTTGGTTTTGCTTCGATGTCTTTTAATAACTGCTCTAGCTATACTCTGCTTTAAAATCTTATTTCACTTGAAAGTGTTCTGTTAAAGCAAGTCACTTTATTTTATGTATCATTTCTATGGCAATTTTTGCAGAACTGTGAACATTTTAAGCATTATTCATGGCATAGAAAAATATTCTCCATTTAAGATCAATTGAAAGAGTTTGTTTGGCTGAATTGTAATGAAAGCTTCAATGCAGATAGCATTTGTAAATTTTTATATATATTTTAGTGCCACAAATGGCAAGTTAGATAAAATGGTGCTAGTAACATCTATAATGAGCTAGTGCATATTTAAATAATAATTAAATAATTCTAAAAGGCTACTGTACATATTAAGGAGCTCTGGTAGCATAGTGATTACAAGTCAGGCTGCTAACCTCAAGGTCAGCAGTTTGAAACTACCAGCAGTTCCACTGGAGAAAGATGAGGCGTTCTGATCCCGTAAAGATTTACAGTCTTGGAAACCCTGTGCAGGGTCACTATGAGTTGGAATCGACTCCACAGAACTTAACAACAACAACTGTATATATTAATTTCAAAATATATAAATTTTGGTTTAAAAACTATAAAAATCATTAAAGGCTTTCCCTTATAATGTGAAAGAACATTTACCAACACATAAATATGCATCTTATCAAATACATATTTTCTGGAATACATGCAAAATTGTGAAATACACATGGAAAAACAGAAATACACATCTGTGAAAAGAAAACATGTTATTTATTAAGGAAAATAAATAGTTGAATGATACGAAGACAAGGCCCATTTTCTAAAGTTATTACTTTCATGTCATTAAATTTCCTATTTTAACCCAAGGTCCATTTTAAATTTAAATAATTTCTACAATTCACTATTAAGAAAAGTTTTTCAGAATTGGAGACATCTTTATATCTTATTTAGATTTCCCAATTATTCTTTCATTTGTTTTACATAAAGATCATAATTTATTAGTGGGGGAAAAGATTACTCTCAAAAATATTAAACTGTATTTACTAAAAATATTATTGCAAATAAGTTTTACTTAAAAATAAAGGAAAGCAAAATAAAACAATTGCAAGCATAAGCTTGACATAAAAAAAAAAAAAGCAACAAAATAAACAATGAACTACAATGATCCAGTTACCTTTATTTTTTTCTTTTTCTTTTTATTGTGAATTGAGTGATCCTTTACATGGGAGAACATTTGTTTTACACTCATTGCTTCATAACAATGATTCAATGATTACAATCTCCATTCAACAGTATTTGCTTCTATTCCATCTGTTTTGTTTTGTTTTGGGGGATGTACCCCAAACACAGGAGTCCTGGTATGGCGCTGTGGGTTAATGCACCAGACTGTGAAGCTGTTTGAACTTCAAGGTAGGCGGTTCAAGCTCACCAGCTGCTCCTTGGAAACCCTATATAGGGTCCCTATGTGTCAGAATCGATTCGACAGCACATGACAACAACCCCCCAAAACACAGGAATATATAATCCTTTAAACAACCAGGGGGCACATTCTGCAAGCCTGTCTCTGAGCCACCAACAAACAGCCTTTCTCTTTTCCATGAGTCTAGAATACTCAGCTGCTCTATTTCTTCATGTCCTTATCTCTGCCTCCATTTCTGATGTTGATACTTCTCTTGATAGGGTCCCACATACCAGTCATGCTTTTCTCTCTTGATGGTTGGTCCTAGGGTCCTCTGTTTATGGCCTGTAAGATTAACTACTCCCCGTTTTTTGATATAAAACTTCTACCTTTAAAGTTGTGCAAACAGTTATCTTTTGAGTTTGAATTTAACCAGAGGTTTAAATTGTTGTTGTTATGTGCCGTGGAGTCGGTTCCGACTCATAGCGACCCCGTACAGGGTTTCCGAAGCTGTAAATCTTTACAGGAGCAGAAAGCCTCATCTTACTCCCGCGGAACCTTCGAACTGCTGACCTTGCAGTTCACAGCCCAATTTGTAACTACAACACTACCAGAGGTTTAAATAGGCAAATATACTTGTGAATGGGAGCGGGGTCACGGTGGTTCTGCGGGATAATCACTGTACTGTGAACCAGAAGGTAGGTGTTTCTAAGCTACCAGCTGCTCTGCAGGAGAAAAATGAGACTTTTTACTCCTGCAAAGATTTACAACCTTGGAAATCCTATGTAGGTCTCTATGAGTCATAAAAACAACATGAAAGAACTGGATTTCTTGAAAACCTAAAAGGTTGGATAATAAACATATGAGTCCCTGAGTTAAGCAAAAAGTTTATTAAGTATTCAACTACTAACTGAAAAGTTGATGGTTCAAACAAGCCAAAATTTGCCTTGGAAAATAAGTCTGGTAATTTTCCTAAAGGTATTTGTTGTTGTTAAGTGTTATTTATCAAGTCAGTTCTGACCATAACGACCCTGTATAGTTTTCCAAGGAGTGACTTGTGGGTTTAAACTTCAGACCTTGTGGTTAGCACTCCAGTGCTTATCCTAAACTTTATAGATTAGTTCTACTTTGTATGCCTAGGGTGGAAATGAATCAACACCCATTTGATTCAACCAAAGCCTTTGATGTTGTTGTTCTTAAGTGCCTTCCAGTCACTTCTGACTCATAGTGACACTGTATAGGGTTTCTGAGGAGCATATGGTGAAGTTGAACCGCTGACCTTGTAATTGAAATGCTCTTCAGGTCCAGAGCATTATCCCACAGCAAGGCCAACTCCAAGGCCCTTTTAAGAACCTGAATTAGTTCTATCTAATCCCTCATGATCAAGTATCATATTGCCTTCAATTCAAGGAGTGGCACTGTGGGTTGACGCACTGGACTGCAAAGTCTGTTTGGAACGTAAGATCTGCAGTTCAAGCTCACCAGCATCTCCTCGGAAACCCTATACAGGGTTGCCATTGGTTGGAATCAGCTCAACCACACTTAACAACAACAACAATCCATGGTGTCCTTAGTTTCATATTGCTATCATTTGAAGTTATTGTGGCATGCAAAGAGCGCCATGTTCTTGATGTGCCATGATGTGACACTCGGGTGATAATCTAACTTTAATCTTCAATTCTGCAGCATTTCTTAGATTTAGCTGGTCAAATCTCTATCAGAACTAACGTGCCAAAAGCATTTTTTAGAATAGTACGTGAGAATAATTTCACTTAAGTCATAGTTAAGTGCTGTTGAATTGGTCGGTTCTACTCAGCAACCCTTTATATAGTTTCCAAGGAGGAACTACTGGATTTGAATTGCCAGCCTTATGCTTCAAATCAACCTTGAGATCTGTTGTTGTTGTGTGTTGTGTAGTGCCATCGAGTCAGTTCTGACCCATAGTGACCCTGTATAGGGTTTCCAAGGAGCAGCTGGTGAGTTTGAACTGTCGACCTTGCAGTTCAAATGGCTTTGCAGTCTGGCGTATTAACCCACAGAGCCACACTGTTGTTGTTGTTGTTAAGTGCCGTCGAGTCAATTCCGACCCATAGCGACCCTGTACAGGGTTTCCAAGGGTGTAAATCATTACGGGAATAGAAAGCCTCATCTTTCTCCCGCGGAGCGGCTGGTAGTTTCGATCCGCTGACCTTAAGGTTCACAGCCCAATTCGTAAGCACTACGCTACCAGAGCTCTGCAGAGCCACACTAGTACTTATCAAATTGACCTTTCTCCAGTGCTTATCCTACAACACCATACCAGGACTCCAATTTCACTTACAGTACTTGTTCATCTTAAGCATGGAAAGGTAAAAGCACTCAAGGTAATATTTTTACTTTGTAACAAAAAAATGCATCACAGATTTCAGATATTTTTAAATTATGGTAATCAAGCCAGTTGCATGAATTAATAGATTATGAATTAATTATGAATTAATTAATGCATAGAAATACCTTTTGTAGGAGAAAAATCACATAGAGTACCATTAGCACAAACTTTTATTCAAAAATGCCCCACATGGGAAGGTTCCTAAGAGCATTGTAATTAGGAAAATGCGAGAGAAATTTTTTTACCAGGAGGGCTTCAGAAAAATTTCTCAAAGAGGGAGGAATTGTTCTTGCTGATTATCAGTCATGATTTGAGCAATTAGGATTTTATCAAGAAGACTGAAGAGGAACAGCTGTAACAAACAAGGAGGTACAAAGTCCCTCAGTGGAAAATCCTCTGGTCTTCTGTGCTTCCCACATTTTGTAAGGAAATTATTCTACTGGGTCTTTTGAAAAAGGAGTAAATGAGATTTTATGCTAATAATATAACATGCATATTTTATATTTTGACAAAATTATTAGGCTTTGCTTAGTACTCTTTGGATTTCATGATTTGTCATTCATCCATCAGAGAGCGATATTACAAATTAAATGATAATTAATACTAGCAGTTACTGACAAAATCTATGTACTGCTGAAAACATAACTGATTTTAAAAAGAGAAGTTTCCTTAAACAAATATTCCCAAATGTTTAAACAGAAGGAAAAACATTATACCAGTGTTATTTCCAAAAATAACATAATTTTTAAAATAAATTCTATAAATTATTGATTTTTAAAATATTAGGCTCAGTTGGGTGTCTTTGTACCATAATATCAATCAAATTGTGAATACCATTACAAAGTAATTGTATTGAAATTAACTGGCAAACTATCAACATGGGAAATAAAAATGTTTTCTTTGTCTGCAAACTCACCTAATTTTTTGATGGCAGCTTCTCCTTTTGTGAAATACTGAAATAATGTCAGCAATTAGAAACTCTGAAACAGCAAAACATAACTACAAACCAGCAAATTGAAAAGAGCCAATTAGTGAAATAATAGATCTTTAGGATACAGGACTCTCCTGCCTAATATCATAATAATTGGAGTCTATTTTCCAGGATTTTAAATGGGGAAAAAAAACAATGCCTTGTATCCTGCTAACCCCTATACAATTTCTTTCAATATACTTAAATCACAGTAAAGCACCTATGTATGAGTCACAGGACATCATGTTAAGAAGTAAAGCGCTTACATATTGTTTTCTGATCACCTATGTGGTTGTTATGGATCATCAAATATGACTTTTAACAAATAATTGCTTTGCAGGAAGGTTCATATGCAGTTTGCATTCCTCTGACACTTGAGGTATTGTTATTCTGATGGTTTGCAAATTATATTTAAAATGTAGCTCATTTTACCTGTTGCCTTTGAGTGAATTCTGACACATAGGGCTCTTGCTGGACTGAGTAAAACTACCCCTTGATTCAATCTTTAAGGAAGCAAGCTGCCATATTTTTCTCAGATGGAGATGCTGGGAAGTTTGACCTTTAGACCTTTCAGTTAGTAGAGGAACTCCTGTGCCTTCTGACTTTCTAACTCATTTTTATGTTTCTAAAAATAATGTACTAAATGAAAATATAATTAAAAAAAAAAAAAACATTGCTCAAAAACCTTTTACTAGAAAATATGTCCTCTCTATAATATATGAGTACTTTAAAACAAGAGCTACACTACCAGGAAAATGCTAACCACAAAGCCATTCGGCAGAATATACCAGTATATCAAATTTTTCCTATCTCATTTTTCAAATAAAATTTTGTAGAGGAAGGACACAAACAAGGTCCTGAGATCTACCATTTCCCTTTTTTTTTTTTTTTTTTTAACCCATAAAAGACAACAACTCAAGGGCTGGTACAGATAAACAAACAAAAAAGAAGTCCACATTGTAAGAGCCAAGCAAGTATACCACATACAAGTATGTGAAGAAAATTACTACCATAGATAGTTTTATTGTTGGTGTTAAGTGCTGTGGAATTGGTTCTGACTCATAGTCTGACTTCCTGTGATTTCACAAGGGAGAAATTCAGAATCAGCCTAAGGCCAATTCCTTTAAGATGGAGGTCAAATATGTCTCCACCATTCAATTTTCTTTACCCTATTCTGCCACAAACCATCCTTCCTATCGCACTCTCTGCTTCATATTTGGGTTCGGCAATCCACTGCAGTGGTCATACCCATGATTATGGAGTTATTAAGGAAGTGAACAGGGTATAATTCAGGGTCAGAAACAGCTCAGGATGCTGCAGTTATACAGTCAGGAAATCTTCTCCTCTGTCTTACTGTATGGCCTCTGCCCTACTTGGGAAATGGTTACAAAGTTCCTTTAGCTAGTCTGTAAATTCCCAAAGGGCATGTGCTGTGAACTACTCTTCTGCCCAGAGCACTCAACTTTACTCTGTCCATGGAAACCTGAAGTTGCTTTTTGTCTCCATGCCTGAGCTTCTGCTGTTACCTATGGTGCAGATGCTTTTTCAGGTAGGTTCCCATGATCCTCTCATAGCTCTTCTTTGTTGATTGTCAGAATTTTCTGTTTTGGCTTCTTAGATACCTCCTTTTAAACCTATTGGGAATGCAAAACTAACCAATACCAGCATTAAAGCCCTGTATACCTTATTTGCATGATCTCACCAAATTATTTAGTATTTTTTCACTGTATTTATTCAATCTGTATATTGTGCAAACAATCTGAGAAGATGGATTACATGAATAAAAACATGGCATCAGGATTGGAGGAAGACTCAATAACAATGGTTAATATAGAGACAGTACAACCTTGCTTGCTGGCAAGGAAGAGGACTTAAATACTGTTGAAACTCAAAGACACCAACATTCAGTATCTTTACAAACCAAATGCAAATAAAACAAAAATTCTCACAACTGGACCAATAAATAACATCATGATAAATGGAGAAAAGATTCAAATACTTCATTTTCTTTGGATACCCAGCTAACAATCATTGAAGCAGCAGCCAAGAAATCAAATGACATATTGCATTAGGCAAATCTGCTAGTTAAGATGTATCAGTAAAGTGTTCAATAGGAAATCTAACAGTTTGAGGACTAAGATTCAGTCTACACAAACCATGATATTTTCAATAGCCACACATGCATATGAAAGTTTGACAATAAATAAGGAAATCCATAGAAGAACTGATACATTTGACTTATGGTGTCTGAGAAGAATCCTGAAAATACTGTGGACTGCCAGAAGAACAAACAAATCTGCTCAACACAGTTCAACCAGAGTACTCTTAGAAACCAGGATGGTGAGACTAAGTCTCTCATACCTCAGGCATATTATCTGGAAGGGCCAGTGCCTGAAAAAGGATAACATGCTTGGTGAAATGCAAAGTCAGTGACCAAGAGGACAGATTGGCACAACAGTAACAGTGATGGGCTCAAGTATAACAACTGTGAGAACCAGGCAAGTTTACTTCAGTTGTGCATAGGGTCACTATGAGTCAGAACCTATTCAATGGCACCCAATAACAACTTTGGATAGAAAAGCCATATCAATGAATTCAGGGTACCACATTGTATTGAAAGTACTGTTAGAAGAATTTCTCCAACTGATTAAAAGGAGAATAAAAATAAAAATATAGGGATTTTGTAAAACAACGTGCCTGTCATTTTATCGTACTGTGGTGACTTGGAGTTACTCTGATGCTGGTAGCTATGCCTTTGATATATTACATAGTAGCAAGGTCATGTATGTTGGAAAGGTTTCAGCTGAGCTTCCAGACTAAGACAGACAAGGAAGAGGAGAAGCACAATACTTGACGTCACTTAACAACAACTAGAACCAACTTCTTTGGAGTCCTGGTGTGGTGTTGTAGACTAATGCACTAGACTATAAAGTCAGTTTGAACTGCAAAGTCCTTGTTCTGTTCAGGTCTATGTACATGTTTCTCATGAGCACAATTTAGTGTTCTGGAATTTCTATTCTTCTCAATGTTATCTATAGTTTGTTATGATCCACAGAGTCAAACACTCTTTCATAGACAATAACACTCAAGTAAACACCTTTCTGATAATCTCTATATTCAGTCAAGATTCATCTGACTTCTGCAATGATATGCCTCATTTTTAAAATATCCTTGTCTGAATCTTGCTTGAATTTCTGGCAGTTCCCTGTTGATGTACTGCTGCAACTATTTATAAATTACCTTCAACAAAATTTTACTTGTTATATTAATGATATAGTTCAATGATTTCTGTATTATTTTGGGTCACTGTATTTGGATAGGGCACAAATTTGAAAGATAGACCAGGTAACTATCTTTCAAATTTTTTGGCATAAATGAATGAGCACCTCTAGCACTGTGTCAGTTTGTTTATACAATAATCAATTACTAGAGCATTGTTTTTGCCAATGTCTTCAGTGCAGTTTGGACTTCTTCCTTTAATACTATTGGTTTTTGGTCATATGCATCCTCTTGAAATGGTTGAGGATCGACAATTTTAGTAAAATGACTGTGCATTCAATCTATCTTCTATTGACACTCCTGCATCATTGTTTGTTTTGCCTGTAGAATCCATTCATATTGCATTTCAAGACTTGATTGATTTCTTTGATTCTTCCAGATCAAGAAATGTTGAGCTTGTCCTTTTCTTTTGCTTTTCTGACCGTCCGTGTTTGTTCATTTCATTGTAATACTTTACCATGTCTTCTCAAGCTGCTCTTGAAATTTTCTGTTTAGCTTTCTTACTGCATCATTTCTTCCAGTCATTTTAGCTTCCCCGCATTCAAGAACAATCTTCAGATTCTCTTCTGACACCCATTTTAATCTTTCCTTTCTTCCTTTAATTTTTAATGACCTTTCACTTCTTCATGTATGATCTTCTTATGGTCATTCCATAATTCCTCTGGCCATTGCTTATTAGTGTCAAATACAAGAAATATGTTCATGGGATTGTCTCTAAATTTAGGAAGACTATATTCAAGGTCATAATTGGCTCTTGTTGCATAGTTTTAATTTTCTTCAGCTTCAGCCTGCACTTACATGCTAGATATATTAGTCAGCACCATCTTTTTATGGTTTTTTTTTTTTATATATATATTTCAAATTATAGTTAGGTCATGCGGTTAATTATTTGAAGTAATTAGTAATATTGTTATTTAATGTTAGGTGCCATCCAGTTGGTTCCAACTCACAGGGTCTATATAACAGAGTGAAACACTGCTTAGTTCTGGGCCATCATCACAATTGTTGTTACACTTGAACCCTTTAATGCTGCCACTGTGTCAGTGTAACTCCTTGGGGTATTCCTCTTTTTCACAGACACTCTACTTTACCAAACATGGTGTCCTTTTTCAGGGACTGATCACTCTTAACAAAATGTCAAAATATGAAAGATAAAATATCACTATCTTGGCTTCTAAGGAGCATTCTGGCTGTACTTATGCAGTACAAATTTATTGTTCTTTTTCCAGTCCATAGTACTTTACAAATTCTTCTTCAACACCATAGTTGAAAAGGCATCAGTTCTTCTACAGTCTTCCCTATTCATTGTCTACCTTCCACATGCATATGAAACAAATGAAAGTGCCATGAGATGGGTCAGGTGCACCTTAGTCTTCAAAATGATATCTTTGTTCTTGAATACATTAAAGAGGTCTTGTGCAATAGATTTGCCGAATGCAATACGTCATTTGCATAGTGTTCTAAAAAAGTGATACATTTACAAGTATAATCAGGAAATACAGAAAAAGATATTATTGTAAACATTTCAAATTTAAATTTTGATGAGGACAGATAAAATGAGGCAAATCATGCAACTAAGCAGATAGTCATTAATGAAATTGTAATTACATAAAACTCTATGACGACAACTTTATATTATTAAACCATTCTATGCTGTCAAAACAAGAAACTGCAACTGGAAGACTAAATGCACACAAAGGCTTGAACCACACTGATTGTTCAGAAAAGAAACAGCTCGCTCACTAGATCAATTGTAGATGCTTAAGCATATAAAATTCTTAGAGATTCAATTTTTGATAGTTATCAATCAGATTTCATTAATTTTTTTTTTTTTTTTAACTTGAGTGGCTATAAAGTCATAAGTTGGTATTATAAGTGTGTGGTAGGGATGCAAGGGATTCTAGAACAAGGAAAACACCAATCAAGAAATGTTACTAATTATATACCTAAAGCCTGAGTTGGACATAATATTGATATATTAACAAATATTTTATTTCCATGTGTATTGAAGCATTTATGATATTTTATTTTCTAATGGCTTATTTCCCAAGAAAGATCAGGCTTTGGGTTGGCATTAATTTGCAAAATACTGTTCACATTGACTCTGCAGCTTGACTTCATAGGCCTTCAGATGGCTGCTGACAATATACCTAATGTTCTAATTCAGATTTCTTGATCTATCCCAATAACCAAATTATTAATCAATAATAAAACAGACCATAAAGAGCTAAATTTACAAATTTTAGGTATTTTGCTTTAACTTTAGGCCTCTTTTTTTTTTTTTTTTTCTTTGCCCAGATGTGTCTATTCAACCTAGGAAAGATACAAGTGTATTCTTTTCTTCAATAGCTACTTATTCAATGCATGAGGAGAGGAAACAAAAAAAGAGGTTGTTGAAGATCAGCTAAGTATTTTATATTAGAGTCCAAAGAAGTAAGTGCGTATTTATTTACGGTTCATAACCACTTACAGAAAGCCAATCACACAGTTTTTAGGCTCCCAAAAGGTTGCCTTGCTGTCTTTTCACACTAAAGCAGAGGGAATTAGAATTTTTGTCTTGATTATTCCACACTATCAATTATTTCTTATAACACAATATTTAAAGACTTTTCCACGTTTGATTAATTTATTCAAATTACATTTTTGAACATCGTTCAAGCTTGCTAGATGCTTTAAATTTTCTATAGATTATGTTATTCTCAACTATTTATGTTCCCTAAGGAACTCTGGTAGTTTAGCGGTTGTGAGTCGGACTACCAACCTCAAGGTCAGCAGTTTGAACCTACCATCTCTTTTGTGGGAAAAAGATGAGGCTTACTACTCCTGTAAAAACTTACAGCTTCAGAAACTCCATGTTAGTTAGGTGGCATTGAGTCGGTACCAACTCATAGCTACCTTATGCACAACAGAAAGAAACACTGCCCGATCCTGGGCCAACCTCACTACTGTTGCCACGCTTGAGTCCATCAGTGCTGCCACTTGGCCAATCCATCTCGTTGGGGGTCTTCCTCTTTTTCTCTGACCCTCCACCTTACCAAACATGATATCCTGTAATAAGGTCGTTATGAGTCGGAACCTACTTGACAATATATAACCACCACCTATTACACTACATTTATAATGTCTGTAATGTTTTAATTATATTAAGAAATGTACAAAGGAAAGTAAAAAGTGCTGCTACTAGAATTCTAGTTCATTCATGCATAAGTTTATTCCAAATAAAATGTGTTTAAAAATGTCTCTGCAATCATTAGTTTGCTGCAGACAAGTTCTCTCAGTTATAAACTCATTTTCATTTCCTTAGGGTGCCTTCTAAAAAGTAGCTTCTGAGAACAGCTGCTGGGTCAGTTAAATTCAAGGAAAAGGGGTCAGTTCAGAAAGTTATAGTGACTACTTTGGAGACTTCAAAGAAATATTCTTGATAGATTTTCTTGAAGAACACAGGACATGGTGGCTCAGTATGCAGAAGTCCTGAGAAAATTGAAAACTGTATTGCTAAGAAAAAGTTCAGAAAATAGTTACAAGGTTTGTGTTTGTTTGCTTTTTTCTCATCAGGACAAGTTAAGGCTGTCCTATAAGAATTTTACTGGAAAACCTTAGACTCTGCACCCTACTCCACTAACCTTGGCCCTTAAAACTTGTTTTTGTTTCCAAAGCATAAAGGACATTTAAAAGCACTTTATGTGAGTCTCTTTAGGATGCTCAAACTGCCATTTTGACATGGTCTAAATTGAAAAGTGTAGAAATCTTTGGGGAAGGGTTACAGAGAAATACAACCTTCAGAAGTATATAAATCTAGATGTTTAGAAACAATAATTTCACATTTGGATATTTAAAATAAAGTTTTATCTTATCTTTTAGTAATACTCTTAATTTACCCTAGAATATATTAATATAAGCAAGCAGTGTTCTGTTGGTTAATGCCCAAACACCATGCCACTCTACTATAAACCTCAACCTGAAGGTGTTTTGCTCTAGTTTTGTGAGCCATCAAACTTAGCTCTCCAATTAAGTGTTTGGAGGGACCTTGTTTCATAAATGAGCCTCCTGCCTGAAGGCACTCACACATGCATTAAGAAGACCATTGTTCTGTCTAAAGTTCTTGCTATTGGTTCTGCTGGTGCTACCTGTCCGTCACTCTCTTGTTACTTCTCTGTTGGTAGAGCTTTCCATCCCTGAATCAATAAGATTCAGTATGTAGTGATCTGGGGATCCAAAGGAGACATTCTACTTCTGGCTTTTCTCGTTTGATAGTAGTGAAATCTCCGTTCTTGATTCTGAGATGGTTCATTATAAACCCAGCAACATGGCAAAATTGGCTATTCCCCACACAAGGGTTCCAAGTGTTTACAGTCACAACTAACCTTGTTGACAATCCCTCACAACTGAATCATATGTTTTTAACCAGGATTTTACCCTATGTGCTTTTACACAGACCTAAAAGGAAAAGAGATAATGCACCAAATCTGCAAGTTCCCATCCAGTTGTTTGGTGAAAGGTACAGAGATTATGGCTAAAAGAGTATATAAAACAAGAACACTCTTGAAAGTCAAAATAGGAAAATAAACCAATTAATTTTAATATGACAAAAATATATACATAACTTTTTGAATTGCCAATTTTGTGGCTCTCAGTTCAGTGCTGATCCTACAATGCCACACTAGGAGATTAGGAGATACAAAATAAGCATCAAATAAAGCTGTATATCATATATCAGTTGTTGTGTGCTGTTGAGTGGACTCTGATTTATAGCAGCTCGAATTGGGCTGCAAACCGCAAGTTCGAAACTACCAACTGTTCGCGGGAGAAAGATGAGGCTTTCTGCTCCCGTAAAGATTTACAGCCTCGGAAACCCTGTAAGGGTCGCTTTGAGTCAGAACCGACTCCATGGCACATAACAACAACAACATAAAATAGGAGGAGTCCTGGTGCCATACTAAAGGATAAGTACTGGACTGAAAAGTTAGTTTGAACCACAAGATGGTGGTTCAAACCCACCAGCTGCTCCTCAGAAACCCTGTTCAGTGTCGCTATGAATTGGGACTGACTCAACAGCATTTAACAACAGCGACACAAAAGTGGGGATTGTGGTGGTTTTATAGAATAAGCATTGGATTGTGAACCATAACGTCTGCAGTTAAAGCCCACCAGCTCCTTTGTGAGTAAAATATGAGACTTTCTGCTCCAGCAAAGATTTACAGCCTCAGAAATCTTGCACAGGGTCAGTTTGAGTTGGAACTGACTCCATGGCACTTGCCAACAACAGAATAGAGTAGAAGTAGAACTTCCCCAAAGGGATTCCTAGATGGTAATCTTTATGGAACACCTTGCCAGGCCTTTGTTACCATGGAGTCTCTGGTGTGTTCCATCATTCAACCATGTGGTCAGCAGCCGAGAACTTAGCCACTGTATCTCCAAGTTTCCTTTTCTCATGTCAGTGGTTTTGTGCCACTGAGTTAGTTCTGATGCATAGTGACCCAGTAAAATATTTCCAAGGCTGTAAATCTTTATGAGATCAGTAAACTACATTTTTCTACAGCACAGTAATTGGTGGATTTGAACTGATGACTTTGCTGTTTGTAGTCTAATGCATACCTTACTATGCCACCAGAGCTCGTTTTTTTTTATGGTTGTTGTTGTTGTTAAGTGCCATAAAATCAGTTCTGACCCATAACGACACTATGTAGGGTTTCTGAGGAGCTGCTTGTGAGCTTGAACAGCTGGTCTTGTGGTTCAAAATGACTTTGCAGTCCAGCACATTAACCCACAGAGCCACACCAGAAATTCAGTAGTGAATTCTAACTTAAAACAAATATGATATTCCATTCTAATGGAAAGGCTCCTGTTAAAAGAAAAAGTGACAATACCAAATTGCAGTAAAGATGTGGAACAGCAGGGATGGTCATTCATTGTAGGTGAGAATACAACATGGTACAGTCAGTTTGAATGACAGAATTGCAATTTCTTACAAAGCTAAACATCGTTTTGTCATATCATCCAGCAAGCATATGCCTCAGAATTTATCCAAATGCATTGAAAATATCTGTCATGTAAAAATCTGCACTTGAGTTTTGTAGCCCTTCCTAATTGTAAACAAAACAAAACAAAACAAAACAAAACAAAAAACCCTGAAAGATACCAAGTTGTAATTTCAAAGGGAAATGGATAAGAAAATTGAAGCAAATCCATACAATGACATATATAGCAAAACGAAGACATGACCTATCAAGCTAAGTAAAAACACGATGGTGCAGGTGGTAGTGGTGATTACGTACTGTGGAGTCAGTTCCGACTCATAGTGACCCTGTATAGGGTTTCCCAGATTTTAGAACTGTGTGGGAGAAGAAAGCCTCATCTTTCTCCCATGGAACAGCTAGTAGTTTTGAACTGCTGACCTTGATTTTAGCAGCCTGTTTCATAACCTTATGTTACCAGAACTTTAAATGCATGTGGTTAAGTTAAACCATACTTTATGATTCCAACTCTATGTTATTCTAAAAAAGCAAAACTATACAGATGGGGTAAAGATGATTTCCATGAGTTTGAGGAGAGGAAGTGAACAACCAATAAGCTGAGCATAGGAGGTTTTACAATCATTGAAATTATTCTCTATGATGCTATCCTAGTAGGTACAATATTATATGAGTTTGTCAAAACTCCTGGGTCTAATGTAAATGCCAGATATTTGTTAATAATGATATATCAATAATAGCCAACCACTTATAAAACAAGTACAAATGCAATATGTAAATAACAGGGCAATTGTGACTATATGGAAGGAGAGAGGGATGGATTGTAAATATGTATTTTCTATTCAATTTTCTATAAAACTAAAGCTACTCTACAAAATAAAATCTATTATTCAACACTCCCCCACTGCCCCAAAAAAGACAGAATGTTTCTTTTTTTAAATATGCAGAAATACAAGAATCCAGAAGAATTGTCTTTCATTATTTGGGATATTGTGGGGTATTTAACAGTTGCATATTTCTGGTGAACATTTGTTATTGTGTACAAATGATTTTGTTCATACTCTTAGCAACCCAGTCTGTTTAGGGTTTCCAAGGCTGTAAACTTTATGGGAGCAAAAGCCTCATCTTTCTCCAATGGAGCAACTGGTGGATCCAAACTGTTGACTTCTCCATTAGCAGCCCTACACATAAGCCACTATGTCATCAGTGATCCTACAGGTGATCACTTAGATGAGACAAATTAACTAAAATGCAGCTTCAATAAAAAGATTATGAAAATGATATTTTTCAAGAAATGGTGGATGCATGAAATACATTATCTTGAAATAAGTTTTTAGTATAATAAAAGTTTCCAAATTTCACATTCCAAAACAAGGATTAATGACAGAGCTTCTCTTACAAGAATTAACCCATTTATCACCAAGGTTAGCTGGGACAAAGTTTACACATGGGACTTTCCATTCTCTGGAGCATTGCTCAGTAGGCCAAATATTTAAAATGAGTATTCTAGAGGAAAATTACAACTCAATAAAATTCAATTAAACAACAGTTTAATGTAGTAAGGCTGAAAAATAATAGATATGGATAATTAGCTTCATCATAATTGGTTCCTACTGATATTTATGTATATAATGTTGTTCTACGTTAGAAAACCCCTAGAACGTTCATTGGAAATATTTTCATTTACGCTCATTCATAAACTGTGTCATTTGATCTATTAAACATGAAGAGCCAGTTTTTTCTGTCATCCTTTTAAATTAAAAACACACAAAAAATTGTTTGATTATAACCTGCTTTTTCCAGTCAGGGAAAAATGGACTAACATTATTAGTTACTTATACATACATCATTGATCATTTCTTTTTAGTATGTTGTTGTT
>NW_006408581.1:3680560-3682979 GCF_000296735.1 Chrysochloris asiatica | reverse complement strand
ATTTCAGTTTTTATTCCATCAGTTCCTGGTGCCTTGTTCTTTGCCAATTCCTTCAATGCACCTTGGACTTCCTTCTTCGGTATCATTGACTCTTGATCATATGCTACCTCTTGAAACGGTTGAACATCAACCATTTCCTTTTGGTACAGTGACTGTGTATTCCTTCCATCTTCTTTTGATGCTTTCTGCATTATTCATTATTTTCAATGTTGCAAGACGACACTTGAATTTTTTCTGCAGCTCTTTTAGCTTGAGAAATGCTAAGTGTATTCTTACTCTTTGTGTTTCTAATTCTAGGTCTTTGCATGTTTCATTATAGTAATTGACTTTGTCTTCTCAAGCTGCCCTTCAAATTTTTCTGGTCTGTTCTTTTATGGCCTCATTTCTTCCATTAGCTTTAGCATTTCTATGCTAGTGAGCAAGTTTCAGAGTCTCTTTATTAAAATTCATTTTTATTTTTAACTTTTTGTTGTACACTGACTTGTTTGCAGTCCCCTCAATGTACAACATTTACCTCTATTCACTCAACTATTACTTTACTCTTTCTTCTGCTAGGTTCATCTTTTCTCTGCTAACTTTCCTCTTGTTTTATATTGTCTACCTTGTCACCTATATTAACATGTTTCTGTCCTCTAACCTGTAAACAATTCCCTTTCCACTCTTCCACCCCAGTAACAGTATAGATTTTTCTTTTTTTGAACAATTATATAATTCACAGTTTAAAAGTAACTATGGCATATAACCTTCCCACCTTTCATTCCAAACCTTTCCACTGGAATCAAGTTTTTATTTTGAGATGTGAATTTTTCAATATCTTGCCATAATTCTTCTTTTGCTTGGATGTCAGGGTTTTTCCTGGTCTGTAGTTCACCAAAAGCCATAGCACATGCAGGGCTGTAGCTCATCATGGGCCATAACTCACCCAGGACCGTGGCTTCTAAATCTTTATGGGATCAGAAAACTTCATGTTTCTTGCAGAGCATCTGGCTCTCATACCTTTATTGTAGAGGGTCATTGCAATGTGTCTGCCCAGTCTGCTGTCTTGCCAGAAGTTGCTTCTCAGAGTCTCTTCTAACGTCTATTTTGGTCTTTTCCTTCTTTCTTGTCCTCTGGATGACCTTTTGCATTCTTATTGTATGACATGTTTTATTTCATCCCACAAATCTTTTGGTCTTGGGTCATTATTATCTAATGCATGAATTTGTTCTTGCGATGATCTCTAAATCTAGGTGGGATCTGTTTGAGGTCATATTTTGGCTCTTATGAACTTGTTTTACTATTCTTCAACTTTAGCTTGAACTTGAAATGAGCAATTGATTTTTCTACAGTCTTTCCCTGACCTTGTTTTGACTGATGATATAGAGCTTTTCCACTGTCTCTTTCTAAATATATAGTCACTATCTCATGAGGGCCATATGTATAAATTACCTTTTACAGAATCCATATACAGGGTCACTATGAGTCAGAACTGACTTTGTGGAATTTAGCAACCACAATGCACTATCAATATTAGTCACTTAAAATCAATAACACAGTCATTATGGCCTTGTAAACTTACATTTCTGCCTTGAATTTAAGTGGCCAATGAGATTCCATCAAGAGTCAGTTTTTGGATTGGAACTTTTCCTTTGTTTTCATGGCCCCCTTTTGCGGAGGAGGTGGAAATCATCCTTGCTGTGAAGATTTGTTCCCTCTTTTGAGCTACTGCTTCTGTAGATATATGTCTAGTTCATCAAATTGTATCAGATTAGAGAAATGAGATCAAAATCATAATGTTTCTTCACAGCCACAGGAGTGGATATAGTAAAATAAAATCAAATAATCTAACAACAAATTAAAAAGAAAAAAAACAATTTAAATGAATTCAGAACATTTATAATCTGTTAGTGAGAACATAAAATTCTTTAAGCATATTGGATTGCATACTAAAAAACCATGTGGGAGCCATGTCTGACCTCCTATATCTTCACAAGAGGGCAAGAGAATCAAACTCAAAATCAGCTCCAGGCTGATTTCTATGAAACCTTACAGCATTCTTTCCCTGTTCTGACACCATCCATTCCTCCCACAGCACTCTCTGCTTCACATCTAGGTTCAAAAATACATTGCAATGGCTACACAGAACTCATGACAATACTAACTATTATGGGGTTTAATAGGGAAGTGAACAACATACAATTCAGGATCAAAACCAACTTAGGATGCAGTAGTTCTCCAGTCAGTTATGTCTCTTGTCTGCCATACTGCAGGCATGCCTCATTTTTGTGTTGGCCTCTGCCCTGCTCAGGCAAAGGATACAAAACTCTTTTAGCCAGACTGTAAGTGCCCAAATAGCACATTCTGAAAGCCAGTTTCCTGCCTGTAGGCACTCTGCGTAGAGCTGGAAACTCTTCTGTCTCTCCATGCTACTGCCTCTGCT
>NW_006408581.1:3676299-3680355 GCF_000296735.1 Chrysochloris asiatica | reverse complement strand
GCATCGTCAACCAACCACAGGGTATGCCCTGCAATCCTTCTGCCTAGTCATTAGCACACAGCCCGTCTCTCTCTCTGGGTTTAGAGATCCCAGCCACTCCATTTCTCCATGTCATCGTCTCTGCCTCAGTCTCTGGCATCATTGCTTTTTTGGGTAGAGTCTCACACTCCGCTCTTCTCCCTTGATTCCAGGGACCTCCGATCCTGGACTACAAAGTCAATCACTCTCTTCCTTTTGCTACAAAATGTCTACCTTTACATTTCTAACACTCACAGTGAGTTCTGATAAGAATTATTCACCATTGTACAACAAGGGACCTATCCCTATCTCCTTTTCATCAGCCCCACCCAGACAGATTGGACACTACTCAGTGGAGATTCTCCCTTCCTCCACACCCTCTGGATCTAGGCTCCCTCTTGAAAGATTTTAAGCCAGTCACTTCTTTCCTTTGAAACCCCCACATTTTGGGTAGTCAATGTCCAGGTTGCCAATCCCTGTCTACTCTGTGTACGGAGGGGAGGGAGTGATCTTCGCTGTAAAGATTTGTTCCCTCTTTTGAGCTACTGTATCTATAAGTGTAGGTCAATTTCATAAAATTGTATAAGATTATTCTTGTTTTCCTCTTCTTTCTTCTTCTAGTGGAGCTCTGATCATCCAGTCATTGAAGACTGGTCGAGTGGGTATTATTTGCAAGTGTGGGTGTTCTTATGCATATGCCCTCTCTTCTTATGAGCTGGATGCTTCACTCTCCACTCTAGTCCTCTGTGGCTATGTCACTGATTCTAATGAAATGTTTCATGAATAAATAAATGTTGACTGTTTTAGAAGAGTGATTATGGAAATGCTTATCTTAAATGTTGTAAATATATAAACTATGTAGAGAAAATAACTATTGTCATCAAGTCTATTTCTACACTGTGACCCTATAGGATAAAGTAGAACTGCCTATATGGTTTCCAATTGTTACAGAAGTGAACTGCCACATCTGTTTCCCATGGTGGACCTGTTGGGTTCAAACTATTGATCTTTATTGAGCAGCTGAGGAAGTGCTTAACCCTGTACCACTGGTTTCATTTAACTAAGTATTTTACTTTATTATTATATTTGATGTAAAAAAAAATGGAAAGATGAAGAGAACTCACAACAGAGGAGCTAAAATGTTTGTTTTCAATTCACTCATGTAGAAAAGCAGAGAAAGCTTTTATTCAGGCAAAGAAAAGAAATAAATTGATATAGAAATTGATGTGAGGGTGGGGAATCATGGGATTAAAGAGAGACTGGGTAAAAAATGCAGATCATAATTTCTTACTTATGTTCTGAATTTCTTACTTTACGAGGCTTAGCTAATTTTCTTTCCTTTGATTATTTAGATATCTTGTACAGTCATAATAAATCCTGCTTTATTCAAATAATATTTTATATTACTAAATATATTCATTATTACCAATTAAAATTTTAAACATTTTAATATGTCAACATTGAAAATAGTAATATATTTAATAGATACATGTTTTTGATGAAATATTTACAATATCAGAATGTGTAATCACTTATAGTTTTTTATTGTGAACATGGTAGCTCCCTTGAATAATCACTGGATTGAACCACAGGGTTCATATTTCAAGCCCACCAGCCCTCTGCAAGAAGAAGATGAAACTTTCTGCTCCCATGGATTTAAAGCTTCTGAAACTTTGTACAGGGTCATTGTAAGTTGAACTGAATCAAAAACACTTAAAAACAACAATTTATTAAATTTGATTGCTAGTTGAATTGGTAGAACAGCATTCACTTGAAGAAATTTAACTAGTATTTTTTCTAAAGATGGTCAAAATTAAATGAATGAATTTAATAAGCTATAGCACATAGTATAAATTCATTAAAAGGGAGTTTTAGACTTAAAGAAATGCTAAAAACATTATCAAATTATCAATATCCTCGCAATAAACTGGCCTTTAGTACTAAAATTCTTCTGATATTCAATAAAATCTTCCATAGCAGACTTTCACTTTTCCTAAAAAAGAAAAATGTCTATTTTATATTAAAGCAAATATAATCGAACAAATCTTAAAACTATTGTATGCTATGAACACCTTAACTATAAAGGAATAACACTATAATGAGTTTTGAAAAGATCAGGATGATTTCCACACAATTCAATGGATGAATGAGAGATAGGTATATTAGCAGTCTCCAGACTTGAAACATAGCTAGTTATACACACCTGCCAACAGCAGCTACATTTAATATTTAATAACAGTATGATACACCTTATCCTCACAAGTGATAAATGAAGACATTTTAGCAGTTTTCTTTATCTGTAGTGATTTTTTTTCCTTGGTCTTACATGCTAAGTTAAAAAAAAAAAAGAACAAAAAAGGAAAGTTGTTACATTTTAATCTTCAAAAGATCATTATTATTGAAACTAGATTTTTTTTTACTGTCAATTGAAAGATACATCATTTCCTAAATAAAAGTAATAAAAGAGTCTACATACACATTTCTACTTTAAATTCATCTCAGATCTTAAAAGACATCTCATCATCATTATTTTTAGTGTAAATTTGATAAAAAGCATTTTTTCCTGTTTAAAAAATATTTGCATTGCTTTCATTCCCAAGAAATATCTCAAATGTTAGAACATTAAACTTAAAAAAATCATATTCAAACATGGATGCAAGCCAACTTCTAAATACCCCCCTCCCTCTTTAATCAAACAAATATAATGCAAAAATTTAACAATTGGATGTTAATAATAACTCTCCTTTTCTGGGTTCAATTCATATGCACCTCATACTTTGACACATTATTCATTGCCTTGAAAAGGAATCAGAAAAGAGCCAGCAATCCAAATACAGAGGGGCCAAGGAATCACTTCTCTGGCAAGAAAAGCCATGAAAAATGTGTAGAGGAGATACCTCAGCCTCCTCATATTTCCTTTCATTGTATAATAGCTCTCTTGTAGAAGAACAGAGTGATGAGTACCTTGTGCTGAATTTTAATCAGAACTGCATGGTCAAAAATACTTACAGCTCTCTGCATAATCATGAAGAACACCAAATACTCACATAGTGCTGGGGAAAATATTTTAATTGTAATGAATATAGGCCACTTTTTTCCCCCCTGAATAGAATAATCACAGCTCACTTACCTCATTCCACTTATATATAAGGATAATATGTGATACTGACTTACCTATTTGTTGTTGTTGTTCTGTGCTGTCTCGTCAATTCCAACCCATAGGGACCCTGTATAGGGTTTCCAAGGAGCAGCTGGTGAGCTTGAACCATCAACCTTGCAGTTCAAATGACTTTGCAGTCTGACGTATTAGCCCACAGAGCCACACCTGGACTCTGAATTATCTATTAGGTTCACATTATTATATTCTTCCTAAACTAGGTGTTTGTAGACAAAATCCTCTCTTTACTCATCTGAAGAATTGTAAACCAAGGTTTAATAGCTCTTACAGAATCAATAGATTATCCCTTGGATTTTCAATTACATGGTCCTCTAAGTACATCTGTCTTTCTATGTTAACTACATATCATGGTGTGAAAAAGTAGAACTCTTTTTATAGTTTTCAAAGAGCTTTGCCTTCTGGTAATTTATAAATTAGAATGGAGATTTTCTTACTATCAAATATCTATCACCCCCATAATAGTCTCAAGTGAACTGTATCACTTCTGTGAGCAGATAATCAATGAACAACATTGAAAGAGGATCGGCAGACTATAGCCTATGGTCTAAATTTAAATGTTCATCTGTTCTTATAATATTTTATTGGAATACCATATCACCAATGTATTTATGTATTATCTATGGCTGCATTCATGTTATGAACAGAAGGTCTGAGTAGTTGTAATAGAGATCATCTGGCCTGAGGAAACTAAATTATTAACTATTTGGCTCTTTACAGAAAAAGTTTCTCAACACCGGGCAAAATGTTTTCCGCTTGTGATGTGATATTGCTGAAAGTTCCATCATGTATGTTAACTATGTTGTTGTTGTTGTCAGGTGCCATCAAGTCAGAACTGACTCATAGCGACCCCATGCACAGCA
>NW_006408581.1:3674175-3675824 GCF_000296735.1 Chrysochloris asiatica | reverse complement strand
GTTGATAGTTGATCCAAGAAGAATGAAGTCCTTGACAACTTCAATCTCTTCTCCATTGATAAGAATGCTGTTTATTGGTCCAGTGGTGAGGATTTTAAAGCCCTATAACTAACTCACAAGTATGTGTGGACTAGCTTGAGATCATTGGACAAGAAGACAAATCTGTTTGTATTATCTTTTCTACTATGAAAAACTTAAATATATGCAGGAAACTCAGCACATTATCTTTTCTGAATTTTCTTAGACTTTTTGCATAGCTAAAACACTACATGGGCACCTAACATATAAAAATAGAGTTTGTTTGTTTGTTTTTTAATTGAGGTAGAAGCAGGACCCTCATTCCTAGGCCATAGGCCTATTATTTCTCTGTAACCTTTGAGAGGACACATAGAATACCCATGCAGGTAACTACCTATCCTAGTCCTGGAGGATCCCATGAACATCTTGAACTCTATTAGCCAAAGATTTTCTCAACATCATCTCTTCCTGTTCAGTTCTCAAAATAAAAACTTAACTCATAGTTGTCCATATTCTGATTAATTACACCCCCAAGTTATATAGAGTAGGGTTGCTCCATAAAGTTTTATTGGCTACAGTCTTAATAGAAGCAGATTGTCAGAACTTTCTGTAATGCCATTGTTATATGTACTTGAACTGCCAACCATTGACTAATGTTGGAAGCTTGACAAACCTGGCTTTGGAGACGCTTCTGGGTTGATTTCTTTTTTCTCTGAGTGAATTTTTAGCTGGAAAGCTTTAGATTAATTGTTGTGGTTGTTGTTAAGTACTAACCAGTCAGTTCTGACTCATAGCGACCCTATATAGGGTTTCTGAGGAGCAGCTGGTGAGCTTGACTC
Source organism: Chrysochloris asiatica (assembly GCF_000296735.1). Classification (NCBI taxonomy): domain Eukaryota; kingdom Metazoa; phylum Chordata; class Mammalia; order Afrosoricida; family Chrysochloridae; genus Chrysochloris; species Chrysochloris asiatica. The sequence goes on along the minus strand of NW_006408581.1, from coordinate 3,674,967 downwards.
ACTGACCTTGCAGTTCAAACCAGGGTTTCCTTGCAAATCATTTAAGATTGAACTCTCTCTCTTTCTTTCTCTCTTATATATATTATTGTTGTTGTTAAGTGTTGTTGATTAGACTCTGACTTAGAGTAGCCCTGTAAAGGGTGTCTTAGGAGCAGCTCGTGGTTTTGAACTGCCAACCTTATTGTTTGAAGTTCAGTGATGATTCTGCAGCATCATATAAATATGTGTATCCCAGTTTCATGCTATAGGATAAGCACTGGACTACAAACTGAAAAGTCAGCAGTTCAAACCCTCCATCCATTCAATGGCACCCAACAACTACAACAACTGTATATATACAAGTGTATATGTATGTATATGTATGTATATATGTTGTTAGGTGCCATTTAGTTGGTTCTGACTCAGCGACCAAGTTTAGGGGTTCCAAGGAGCAATTAGTAAGTTTGAACTGCCGACCTTGTGGTTCAAACTGACCTTGCGGCATGGCACTTATACTACAGTGCCATCCCGGACTCTGTGAACATATTCTGTGTGTATATATGTATATTGCTCCTCGGATCCTATTAAGTGGGTCGCTATGAATCAGAACTGACTGAACTGACTTAACAACAGAAACATATATTTATGTTGGTGGTGGCTGTGTGGCACTAAGTGGGTTGTGACTCAGGGTGTCTAAGGCTGTAAATCTTTATGATAGCAGAAAGCCTCATCTTTCTCTCTAGGAGCAACTTGTAGATTCAGTCTGCTGACATTGTGTTTAGCAGCCCAGTTCTTAATCCTCTGTGCTACCAG
>NW_006408581.1:3669354-3673560 GCF_000296735.1 Chrysochloris asiatica | reverse complement strand
AAGCATATGATATTCACATAATTCAAAACTATGGAGGCTTAATACAGACATATTAAATCTAGTTCTAAGGGAAAGATCTAGGCTAAGGCAATGTCACTGCTTAGGGTTTATGCTACCTCTTTAAAGGTATTGTTGTGAAGTGCCATTGAGTTGGTTCTGAGAAGTGACTGGTGAATTTGAACCTCTGACTTTATAGTTCAAACCCATCTTGTGGTCCAGTGCTTATCCTACAGTCCCTTTAATAGAGTGTTTGTTGATGCAAAACAAATACTGAAAGACTGCTTATCTTTTTGTCTTTTTCTGTAAAAGTAAAAATTATCTTCAGATACCTTTTAGTTAGGGAAAATGGGTATACCTACTCCTTATTTGTCAGCTATCGCATTATCAGATATTTCATATTTACACCAATAGTAAAAATCTACTATCAGTCTGCTTTGCACATTGAAAAGATATGTTTAGCAGTAAGGGAGGTGTGAGGTGAGAGCAATGCTGACTGTGATGATTAAGGTTCTGTATCATCTCTGCTGCACTATAACTGTCAATGGATAGACAGTTAAGTAATAACATAGCTTGACAGTAATTATCCTCTGTTTAGTGATCTGATGTGCTCATCCTCAATTCTTGCATAACGCCAATTTTTCACATAACATCCTGATCTTTATATTCCAATCATGTTAATAAGGATTTATGTCTTTATTAAGAGCAAACCAGTATTAACTGACCTTTTGAAAAGTGGAGGTGAGTTGTACACATATATGGTCTTGTCAGATGTTGCTAAGGTTCTAATCCATAGAGATGTTGTAGAAGATTTCCAAGGAGTAGCTGGTGGGTTTGAACTACCAACCTTGAGGATAGCAATCCAGTGCTTATCCTAAAGTGCCACACCAGGACTCCATTTTTCATTCTTTCTGTATATACATCTATATGCATATCTTTATCTATATCTACATATCTCAAAGACACTTCAAAAATTCATGGAAAAATTCCATTATCATTCAATTTCATTTTCCATGAACTTTTTGAATTACCCTCATATTTATAATATATTCACAGTTCTCAAGGAATCAATTATTAAGAAATATGTTACTTTCAGATGTTCAACTTTTTGAAAACAATGCCTTTAAAATAATTCCCTCCTTTTTAATACATTTATACATGTAATACATTTATAATAATGAATAAAATATTGAATAAGATACTTGAATAAAGACTTTTAATGGTCAAGGGTAATCTTAGAATAAAAATTAGTGATTTCTCATTCCAATTCAACTTACTTATTTTACCTTTTATTACAAGTTAAAATTCTGGAACATTTTAAGCAGAAATTCTTTTAAAATATGCCTCTCCTTTTTTTTTTATTTAATTTTTTTTTTATTGTGAATTTGTTGAATATTTGCAGAGCAGTTCATCAGTTTTACCTTCAACAATTCATACACATTTTATTTCATTCCATTTATTGCAATTCTCTCAATGTAACGTAACTTATTCAATTTCCTCCCTATTTTAAGTTACCATTTCTTGCTTCCCAACCTCTCTGTGCTTTTGATCTTGTATGTTGAATATTCTAAGGTGTTTATATCTCACTAGTTAACACTAGCTGTTTTCTTTATAGTCCTAGCTATTGATTGGCTGAAAGGTGAGCTAATTGGGTGAGTTTAGTTCCAGATTCAAAGGGTGACTAAGGGCCATAGTCTTGGGATTCTAACAATCTGTATCTGGCTAGAAAGTCTGGTCTGGTCTTTGTGATTTCGAATTTTTTCCATATTTTTCTACCCTTCTACCCTAGAATTTCTATGTTACCCCTACCAAAGCAGTTGGTAGTGATAGCCAGGCACCAACTAGTTCTTCTGGTCTCTGGGTCAATAGATACTTAGGTTCACATAGTTCATTTGTTCATTGGACTAATTATTTCCATGTGTCACTGATTTTCATCACTTTCCTTTCTTCTGAATAGGGTGAAACCAGTGGTTGCACCTTAGATAACTGTTCACAAATTTATAAGACCAGAATTGTTACTTACCAAAGTAGTATGTAGAACATTATCTTTGTGGACAATATTATGCCTATTTGTCTTGGTCTCCCCTAAGGCTATTAGGAGCCTCAAATGCAGCCACTCATTGGCTCAAGGTGCTTGCTTACATCTAGGAAGTTTCCATAAATTGATCATTATATTCTTCACCATATTCATGGCTATATTTGAAGCAAAGGTAAATAAATATCCATGTACAAATATCCTGTCTCAAACCAGTTACGTTTTTCTTTCATTGGTTTAAATTAATCTTTGTATCTTTGACACAATTAACTTTCCTTCACTCATCAAAAACTCTTCTCTTCACATTCTTTCTCTCAGCTAGTTGGTCAGCCATTCTGTCAATAATGATAAAAGATTAGAAATAAACATAGGTCCCAAGGGTTTCCAAAAAGCACAATGTAATATCTTTATATATATCTTTTTGTCAATATAGTTAATTAATGGGGATTATCAGCAGGAGAAAGATGAGATGTTCTGATCCTGTAAAGATTTACAGCCTAGAAAACTTTTGCAGGGTCACTATGAGTTGGAACTGACTTCATGGCACACCACACCACCACCGCCATCATCTGCTTGGAGTCCTGGTATCCTGGATAGGATAAGCATTCTACCTCAAGATAGGTTTAAACTGCAAAGTTGGCAGTTGAAACTCACCAGCCACTCCTTGGAAACCCTATTCAGGGCTGCTGTGAGTCAGAACTGACTCAATTCAAATTAACAACAACAGCAACAACATCATCTTCTTTGGAGTTCAGGAGTGGTGCTGCAGGATAATGTATTATATTGGAAGGGCGGTTAGAAATAAAAAGTCAGTGATTCTAACACACTAATCATACCTCAGAAACTCTACACAGGGTGACTATGTGTTAGAACCCACTGGAAGGCACTTAACAACAATAAACATTAACTGTTCTTACACATTTAAAATCTTAGACATTTTTGAAATATTTTTCTCTAGTTTCAACATCTAGCCTAAATTCTTAGGTACTTCCAACTCTTGACTTCTGACAAAAGTTCTGAGAACTCCAGACATGGGCAATACTTAATGAAGTTTTAGTCAACTCTTTTAACATTATAGTTTGATCTTTTCTAAATCTTGTATAAGTGAGATTAGACTAGATTATCAATGTTATGAATTTGTTTGACCTCCAAGTTGTAAATGTAGCATTTCCTTTTTAAATCAAATTACCTTTCCTTGATGAATCCTGAATTCTCTATTCAGGTTGACATTACTATAGATATGTTGCTAATGTTTAGGGGACCAAATTGGTGACAGTCCAATGGAACAAGATTTGGATGCTTTAGCATCTCAAAACAAAATTTATGCAGTGTCAACAGTGTGGGCAGAGGTGTGTAGACATGCATACTCATTCAAGATCATAACAGCCTTGGATAGCAGTCCTCTGTGTTTAATCCAAAGTTAAGTCTTCAGCTCTTCTATGAGCATCTCATTGTAACAGACACTGTTGACTGTTTAAACTTTTTCCTGGAGGTGTTCCAATACTGGCTCTTGAGACTCCGAGAAATTGTAAGCATGAATTTTCCAGCTAATAGTTCACTTTTGAGCTTTTCCTTGGTCAGCATTTGAGAATGTTCCCTGCTCTTCCATTTATTCTCATGCACATAGTGATGAATCTATATCTTGCTTCCAGTAACATTTTTTTAAAGCAAACTTTTACCTACTTTCAAATATCAGTCCACATTTTGTTTGCAGCTGTCCAAACACTTCTGTTTATGCTCTTCTGCGAGTTTTTTCTATAAGTGTCTCACACACAGTTTTCAAAACCCAACTCTGTCATGTATTATTTCACAGGCAGAGCCATAGTTGATTTGCAAATGATTTGCCACATAATTCGCTGTCACTTGTAAGAATGATTTGACGGGATCATTTCACATGCATGCTCAATGTTGCAATTAGTTGTGGACGTGGTCAGACATTTTATTTTAACTGGAGTGCAGATAATTTTTTATTCACCCTTGTATATATGAAGGAGCTTCAAAATGTTCATGGAAAAATTAAATTGGTGAGTGCTGTGAAGTCAGTTCTGAATCATAATGACCCTGTATAGGGTTTCTGAGAAGCAGCTGGTAAGCTTGAACTGCCAACCTTGTAGTTCAAATCAACTTTGCAATCCATGGCATTAACCCAAAACACCACACCAGGACACACCAGG
>NW_006408581.1:3668346-3669254 GCF_000296735.1 Chrysochloris asiatica | reverse complement strand
TGGGGACCTTCCTCTTTTTCTCCAACCCTCCACTTTACTAAACATGATATCCTTCTCCAGTGATTGGTCCCTACTGACAATATGTCTAATGTATGAAAGACTTGTCTGGCCATCCTGGGTTCCAAAGAGCACTCTGGCTGCACTACTTTAAACACAGATCTGTTTGTCCTTTTGTCAGTCCATGGTGCTTTCAATAGTCACCTCTAACCATAACTCAAATGCATGAATTCTATGGTCACAGTCCAACTTGTGCATGCATATGAGGTTATTGAAAATACCATGGCTTGGGTCAGGCACACCATACTCCTCAAACAAATACCTTTGCTCATCAACACTTTAAAGAGGTCTTGTGCAGCATATTTGCCTAATGCAATACGACATTTGCCTAATGCAATATGTCATTTGCTTTCTTGACTGCTACTTCCATGAATGTTGATAGTAGATGTGAGCAAAATTAAGTCTTTGACAACATCAATCTTTTCTCCATTTATATGGAAATTGTTTATTGGATCAGTGATGAGGATTTTAGTTTCTTTAAACTGGGATTAAACCCATACAAAAGGTTGTGTCCTTTGATATTCATCAGTAAGTATTTTAAGTCCTTTTTGCTTTCAGCAAGTAAGGTTTTATCATCTGCATATCACAGGTGTTGATGAGTCTTCCTCTAATCCTGGTGCAACATTTTTCTTCATATAATCCAGATACACGGATTATTCATTCAGCATACAATCTGAATGCTGGTGCATGCCTTTCCTAATTTTAAACCATTCAGTGTTCCTTTGGTCTGTTTCAACAACTGCCTCTGGTCTAGGTACAGGTTCCTCATAAACACAATTAAGTGTTCCGGAATATTCATTCTCCACAAAGTTGCCCATAGATTGTCATGATCCACACAATCAAAAGCCTTT
>NW_006408581.1:3653309-3662283 GCF_000296735.1 Chrysochloris asiatica | reverse complement strand
ATATATATATACACACACATATATACTTCTTGTGTGTGTTTCTGTAGTATCAGAACTAAACTGCAATTCATAAGGTCGGCAGTTTATACCCACCAGCTGCTCCTCTTCAGAATTGCTATACACAATTGCTATGAATAAGATCTGACTTGATGCCACTTAACAATACTATGTGTGTGTGTATATGTATGTATATATATATAGAGATAGATAGATAGATAGATTTGCTTCAAAATATTTATGGAAAAATGGAAATACAAAAAATAATGGAATTTTTCAATGTATCTTTTGAAGCCCTCTCATAAATATAAAATTAAACAAACCCTCTTCTGTCAAGTCAATCTCTGTTCATCATTGGTCTGATAACCAAAGGTTTTCACTTTGAATCCATCAGCTGCTTCATGTGAAAAAAGATGATTCAGTTGGAACATGTACGGAAATCTAATCTTCTGCCATATGAAGTTGTATGAGCTGGAAGATGAGATAAGCCCCATGAAAGCTACTACGACATTTTCACAAGCAAGTCTTATTATTGGACATCACCAAAGTCAAGACGTTGCAACCAGTTAGCTCAATATTGTCACATCAGTAGTTAAAATTCAGACAAAATCTATTTAAAAAAAAAAATGTTCTAAGCAATTGATAATTAGATCTGTATTCAAGTCAGGATTGTGGAAGTATACATTCAAGTAAGGATGCTGTTGTTATTAAATGCCATCGAGTCAGTTCCTACACATAGCAATTCTGTGCAGTTTCAATGGAGCAGCTGGTGAGTTTTAAATCTTGACCTTGTAGTTCTAGCTGACCTTGGTCCATTGCATATATAGTGTCACACCAGGACTCCTTAAGTAAGAATGTTGTTATTAAGTGTCCCTAAGTTGGTTCTGACTCATACTGATCTCGTAGAGGGCTTCTGAGGAGCAACTGTGGGTTTGAACTGCCAGCCCTGCAGTTCAAGCCAACCTTGGGGTCCAGTGTGTTAATCAACTTAGTTTGAACATTGCACATTACATTTAAGTTACTATGAACTCCTAAGAGGTTAAAAGCTAAAGGAATTTAACCTAATATTGAATGAAACAGAATAATTAATTTGGTATAGTAATTTTAATAAGAATAAGCTCATGAAACACAGGTTGTAGCAGAAAACAAAACAAAACAGAAGCAATTGTCATTATCAGTATTTTATTGGACAGTTGTAGCACTGTGTCTGTGGCTAAGAGTTTTCTCAGAGGAGTAATAGTATATTCTCTTAGTGATCAAATGCTATTTAAATCAAAGTTAAAAATTAAACCTGAAACATAGAGAAGACAAATAGTATTGCTATATAATTATAAGCTCTTCATCTAACAGTAGAATTAAGAGTTATAAAACATCCTATGGACAGGAAAAATGCAACTCAACATTTGTTATTGTGAATTATTGTGATATACTAATGGATATTATTTTTGAATTGTAAGCAATAATAAAATAAATCTCTCTATATTGTTTTTTTAATAAAGCAGTAATTCTACTACTAAGTGCAAAATATGCATAGTACAATACATTGGCAATAAATGATGGCATTTGTCTTGCTGTGTACATGATTACATCCATTCAAATCCCTGTGTATCACTTTTTACTGTGCCTTGGAGCTGAGTAGCAAATTATTTGGCTGAATGCAAAGGGGCAAGCACAAAGCAACAGCTTAACTGTAAAACAGTTTGGCACCAAAATGCAGTTCGACAATTTGTTATAGTCAGATCATTAGGTTAATATGAAGTTCTGTGAGGAGGATGGCTGAAGGGAGGTTTATATGTCTAGAAATATTAAAAAGCAATTTGCACCAGAAACACATTCTCACTTTGGACTGCCTTTGAGCACGTTTACAATCCACTAAGAAAATTTGATGTACATTTTATTTCTGAATTGAGTAGAACAGGTGTGTGTGGAGTTAGGAGAACAAAGACAGTAAATGGATGTGAGGCTGCTAGTTGAATCATATAAAACTATTGTGATGCCACACTATCCTGATTCTCCTCAGATTCTGATGATTAATTTATCATTTTATCTTAATGGAATTCCTTTTCTCTGATAAACTATTAGCTATAGTTATTACTCTGAGTTGTATTTTTACCCCACTATTCTTTTAAGGAGCTCTGGTAGCGTAGTGGTTACGAATCGGGCTGCGAACCTTAAAGTCAGCAGTTCAAAACTACCAGCTGCTCCGCGGGAGAAAGATGAGGCTTTCTACTCCCATAAGGATTTACACCCTCGGAAACCCTGTACAGGGTCGCTATGGGTCAGAACCGACTCGAAGGCACTTAACAACAACACTTCTTTTAAAGCTATAAAATCATCCTTGGTGGTCACATCTCTTCTCATTTATTTTATACACTTACATACTTTGTTAGTGTTGTTAAGTACTGTTTAGTCATTACTGACTCATAGCAACCCTGTATAGGATTTCCAAGGAGCAGCTGATAGGTTTGAACTGATGACCTTGTGGTTCATAGTCAAGTGCCATGCATACACTGTTATTATTTTTAAATGTCGTTGAGTTGGTTCCAACTCATAGTGACCCTGTACAGGGTTTCAGAGAGCAACTGGGGAGTTGAACTGCCACCTTTTGGTTCACACCAACCTTATGGTCCAGTGCTTATCCTACAGTGTCATACCAGGCCTCCACTTGTTGTTGTTTAAATCAGTATTCCAATTTACAAATATTTTCTACCCTACAGTTACTTTTATTTAAGCTTTCTATGGGATCATTGGAAGTCAGGACAGCCAGACCTGTATCGCATACTTCAAACATATTACAGGAAGGACCAGTCCCTGGAGAAGGATATTTGGTAAAGTGGAGGATCAGAGAAAAAGAGGAAGACCTCCAATAAGATGGATTGGCATAATGGAGGCAGCAATGGGCTCAGGAGTAGCAATGATTGTGAGGTTGACACAGGACCAGGCAGTGTTTCGTTCTGTTGTGCATAGAGTCCTTAGAAGTCAGTACAGGCTTGATGGCACCTAACAACAACAACCATGGGCAATTTAGGGAGCTATGAATTGGAACCAACTCCACAACCCTTAACAACAGCAACAATATGGGCACCTTAAAACCAACATTTTAAAACTTCAATTTTCATCTTCTCTTTTTAACTTATTTCTACTCTGCTTCTTGGTTGGTAGTGCCCAGTTGAACATCAGTCAGAAAAGAGAGAATAGTGACACTTAGATTCTTCCTGCTTCTATAATCACACTGGTTAGTCAACCTCACAGTTCTAAACTCACAACAACTTTTATCTCTGCTCTGTGATAGTTCAGACCTTTACTTTTCTTAATTGGATGACTGTAAAAGCCTAATAACAATTCTTTTGTTACCTACAATACTCTTTTCATCGTACAGATTTTCTTCACAATTGCTGAGTTTACCTCATTAGAAAAAATTCTGATTCTGAAAAATCTCAGGTAAAAGCCTGCTATCATTCTTTGTTTTATCGAGTGTAAACACTCAGTTCCTTAACTTTTCAAATTTTGCTTTCTGACACCTGAACTTATTCACCACTCAACTCCCAAGACACTTCATATTCTATCTATATTTAATATCTATGAGATTTATTAAGACTTTCCCCTCACATCACAGCTCCTAACTTTATGGTGGAGTACCTTCTCTTTGTTTATCAGTCAAAAAAATAAATTCTCTCAATAGTCTTCCTTGACTTTTTTCACGGCATACTTTTTTCATTATAATTTATAATTATACTGTCGTATGGTGGCAGAGAAACCTCAAGTTAACAGAGTTTCAGTGTATCTCTAGATTTCAGGGGAGAGTGTAAGTGGAATATAAGCAGCATTCTTGGATACCTTTCTAGTCTTCAAGGTAGTAATGATCCTGTTGTTTACCTGAGGTAGTGTCAGTGAAGCTGTCCATACGCTACCTGAACTTATGTCCATAGTAGCTTCTATCTTTCTGTTTTATAATTTCATTGTGTAAAAACTAGTTTGGGTTGTTGTTGTAGTTGTTAAGTACCGTGGAGTTAGCTCTGACTCTTAGCAACCCTGTATAGGGTTTTTGAGGCTGTAATCTTTAAGGGAGCAGAAAGCCTCACCTTTCTCCTGTGGAACGTGGAATGGCTGGTTGTTTCAAATTGCCGACCTTGAGGTTAGCAACCTGATTCATTAAGCTTGTCTAAAGTAAAATAACAACCACAAAAATCATTAGGATCTCACAGCGAATAAAACACTCATACCTGACTAATATTAAACCAAGCTCTTTGCTGTCAAGTTTATGGTGATTCATGGCAAATAGAACTGCTACATGGGGTTTTCTGCTCTAGAATCTTTGTAAAACTGATTACCAAGCCTTTCATACCTGTCTCTACTGACTGGATTTGAATCATCAACTTTTAGATTAGTAGTACAATGGTGTTTGTACAACCCAGGGATCTCTGACTACTAATATAGTAGTAAAATCAATACAGTGTATAATGCAAGCTCTGACTCAGAATGTGTCAAGGCAAGTGTCAATGTCTCATTACAACTACTAACTTCATTCCTAAAACAGATATGAGTAAAGAGAACTTTTATGCATATATTTGAGACAAAGAGGACAGTTTTAAATGCCTTGAGAGAACTATTTTTAATTGACATGCTAGATAGCCCATTATGCTAAAAAAAACATTATCTGATAACATTTTTTAAAAATTAAATTGACTAGAAATTTTAAGAAGAATGCCTTTCATACTTCGGACAATTATCAGGATGGACCGTTCCATCGAGAAGGACATCATACTTGGAAAAGTGGATGGTCATTCGTAAAGAGGAAGCCCTAATAAAATGGATTGATACAGTGGTAGTAACAATGGGCCCAACAGAGCAATGATTTTGAGGATGAGGATGGTGCAGGACACGGAAAGTGTTTTATTCTGTTGTGCGGAGGACTTTTATGTGTCAGAACTGATTCAATGACACTTAATAACAACAACAACAACAAGAATGTGATAAAATAACATATATCTATTTTGAAGTTATTTTATGGTTTTCCATGTAAAATATTGTTCTTAGGGATAGCTGTGTTGGTCCCAAATCATAGGAATCCAATACACAACAGGATATACTGCCTACTCCGGTGTCATCCTTACAAACGTGGCAATATTTGAGTCCATTGTTGCAGACACTATGTCAATCCATTTTGATAAGAGTATTCCAGTTTTCACTGACATTCTATTTTACCAAACATGGTGTTCTTTTCCAGCTTCCTCCTGATAATACATTTAATGCATATGAGACATCTCTTCTGAGGTGCATTCTGTCTGAACTTCTTTCAACGCAGATTTGTTTGTTCTTATAATCCATGATATATTCAACATTTTTCACCAATAGCATATTTCAAAGGCATCTGTCCTTCTTCATCCTTCCTTACTCATGGTCCAGGTTTCACATGCATCTAAGGTGATTGAAAATATCATATCCTCAAGGTGGCATCTGACACTTTAAAGAGGTCTTTGGCAGCAGATTTTCCAATGCAATATGTCCTTTTACTTCTTACGTTTCTTCCATGACATATGCTGTGCATTCAAGTAAAATGAAATCCTTAACAAATTCAATATTTTCTTTATTATGTTGTTAATTATTGGTCCATTAGTGAGAATATTTGTGTTCTTTGTGCTGAGGGGTAATCCATATGGAAAACTACAGTGTTTGATCTTCATCAGTAAGTGCTTCAAGTACTCTTCACTTTCAGCAAGAAAGGTTGTCTTTTCTGTACATTGCAGGTTATTAATGAATTTTCCTCCAATATTAATGCCATATTCTTCTTCATGTAGTCAAAACCAAACCCAAACCCAACTCACTGTTATTATTCACCCAATTTTGATTCACAGCAAGACTTTGAATATTTAAGGGAGTCTGCAGCCTCATAATTCTCCCACATAGAGACTGTTGGGTTTGAACCTCTGACATTGCGGTTTGAAGTCCAATACCTTATTTACAAGACCACCAGGACTCCTTCATACAGTTAAGTTTCACTAATTATTTGCTAAGCATATAGATTGACTAGTACAGCAAATGTATACAACCCTGATGCATACCATTCCTCTTGTTCTATGTACAAGTTCCTCATGAGTACAATTTAGTGTTTTGAAATTCTTATGCTTTGCAATGCCAACCATAATTTTTAATGATTCACAAAGTTGAATTTCTGTGCATAATCAATAAACACAGGTAAACACCTTTCTGGTATTTTGTACATTCAACCAAGATCCACGTGACATCAGCAATGATATCTCAATCCACACCCTCTTCTGAATTTTGCTTAATTTTCTGGCAGTTCCCCATTGATGTATTATGGCAAGTGTTTCTAAAATATTTTCAGCAAAATTTTACTTGCGTGTGATATTAATGATATTCAATATTTTCTGCATTTGTTGGATTACCATCCTTTGGAATGAGCACAAATTTGAAACTTTTCCATTTGGTTTGCCAAGGAGTTAGTTGTCTTTAAAATTTCATGGCATAAATGACTGATTCCAGTATTGCATCTACTTGTTGAAACTTCTCAATTGGTTTCCCAAATTTCTGTAGCCTTATTTTTCACCACTGCCCAAAGTGTAGACAGGACTTCTTCCTTCAGTACCATCGGTTCTCGGTAATCTCCTGAGTCCTGGCCAATTATTTTTAGTAAACTGACTCTGTGTGTTCCTTCCATCTTGTTTTGATGCTTCTTGCAATATACAATATATTGCCCATATATTGTTGAAAAGTACCATAGAATCAGCTCCTACTCACAATGACCTGCACAGTTGTGTTTAAGTTCATAGTTGCAGTTACTGTGGGTCATTAGTGCTCAGTTGTTAAATCAATTCTTGGGAGTTCACTAAATTCATGTGGAATGTAAACAAAACCGAACTTTAAAAATATTTTCTTCTGTTTCACTTTGAACTTGTAAGAAAGGAATTGATGCTGCCTTATGCAGTCAGCTCCTGGTCTTATTCTGACTTATGAATGGTATTAAACATCTACATTGTTTTGTGTTGTTTTTTATTCCCCACAGACTTAGTGATTTGACTCCTATATATTCATTCTAATGTGGTTTATGTGTATAGCTGGCACTTAGGTTGTTGACAGTTATTTATAAAGAATATAGTTCATTGGCCTTGAGAAATTTTATCATGTGAACTCCAGTGTATTTTTTATCATCATGACCATATTTTCCAACTGTTTATCCTCCCTTGTTTCCAATTTTGTATTGCAATTAATAGCAATTCTGATTGCACCTAGATTGAATAAACAGAGTCGTGGTGACTGATGATTATAAGATCACTTAATAATGTTAATGAACAAAGAGATCTGTTTGAGGACTAAGGTGTGCCTTACCCAAGCCATGGTATTTTCAATTAGTTCATTTTCATGGGAAAGTTGGGAAATGAATAAGGAAGAGTATAGATGAATCTATGAATTTGAACTACAGTGATGAGAAGAATATTGAAACTAACATGGACTGCCAAAAGCAGTCTGCCTCTCCTTCTTCCTAGTCTTTCTTAGTCTAGAAGATCCATTGAAACTTGTCTAACATTAGTGGCACTGCTGGTATTTAAAATAGTGGTGTCAAAGATTCCAACATCTCAGTAAACCATAAGCCACCACAATATTATAAACTGACAGATGAGTTCTGGAATTCAATATAGGATGACAGAAAAAAAAAAAAAAAAGATATAATAGAAAAGCAAATATAGACATGCAATTAAGAAGAATTCCAGACTAGGACATAGTCAGAAGAAGAAGAGACAGGCATTTTCTGAATGTTTAGCCACTGAAAACCTTATGAATAGCAGTGAAACACTGTCAGCACCAGAATAATGAGTATTGAAACATTATGAATAGCACCTGAATATTACCAGATATAGTACCAGAAGATGAGTTCTTCAGTTTTGAAGGTATTCAAAATATGACTGGGAAATTTGGAAGACAATTATCTGATCAACTGATTAGAAAAGATCCATATTTGTGCCCATTTGAAAAAGAGATAACCCAACAGAATGGAGAAATCTTCCAACAATATAATTAATATCACATAAAAGTAAAATTTTACTAAAGATCATTCAAAAACAGCTACAACAGTCCATCGACAGGGGACTATCAGAGATTCAAGCAGGATTCAGACAAGGGCCTGCTGTGAGGGATATCATAGCTGATGTAAAATTGATCTTGGCTTAATAAAGAGAATATAAAAAAACATGTTAACTTGTACTTTATTGACTACACAGGGCTTTCAACTTTGTGGATCATGACAAACTATGGACAACTCTGTGACAAATGAGAACTCCAGAACACTTAATTGTGCTCTTGTGGAACCTGTACAGGGACCAAGAGGTAGTTGTTCCAAGAGAACAAAAGAACATTGAGTGGTTTAAAATTAGGAAAGGTGTTTGCCAGGCATATATTATTTCACCAGTGTTTATTCTATCTGTATATTGCCATCAGGATTAGAGGAAGACTCATTAACACCCTGAGATATGCAGAAAACACAACCTTACTTGTTGAACATGAAGAGGGCTTAAAACAGTTACTGATGAATATAAAGCATCACAGCTTTTGGTATGGGTTGCACCCCAATGCAAAGAAGACAAAAATCCTTACTACTGGACCATTAAATAACATCATGATAGACAGAGAAAAAATTGAAGCTGCCAAAGACTTAATTTTACTTTGATCCACCATCCACACTCATGAAAGCAAAAGTCAAGAAACCAAATGATGTATTGCAGTAGGAAAATCTGCTACACAAGCCCTCTTTTAAAAAGTTCAAGAACAAAGATATCCATTTGAGAACTAAAGTACATGTGACCTAAGCCATGGTATATTTCTGTACCCTCATGCATCTGAAAGGTAGACAATGAATAAGGAAGACGGTAGAACAATTATAGTAGAATAATTGATACATTTAAGTTATGCTGTTGGAAAAGAATATTAATGACACCATGTGAACATGAAGACACCAGAAGAA
>NW_006408581.1:3650005-3652012 GCF_000296735.1 Chrysochloris asiatica | reverse complement strand
TCAACCTGCCAAACTGTAAAGATAATCCATTTCATAAACGTTTTAAGGAGATAAAACTGATACCCAGAAATATTAATTAATTTTCTCTGGGATAAAAAGATTATGAAATGTCATGATTAGAATAAGTGTTTTTATTTTGTCTTGATTTGTTTCCCTTAACTTATCATAGTGGTGGTGGTGGTGATGTGCCATGGCGTCGATTCCGACTCACAGAGACCCTGTACAGGGTTTCCCAGGCTATAAATCTTTACTGTAGCAGAAAGCCTCATCTTTCTACCACGGAAGTTTCGAACTGCTAACTTTGAGGTTCGTAGCCTGATTCGTAACCACTACTCTCTTCATTAAAAAGATTGGGTAGGAAAACTTTAGCACTGCTGCTAATAGAAAACAATGCTACGTTTTTTTTGCAAAATAGGTTACAAATGAATTTAAACTTTAGCAAAATATTTAAATTTAAATAGTCAATAGTTGATATAATGTTGCTGTTAGAAAAAAATAGTCATATGTTTAGAAAATTTGTGTATAAACTAAAATTTCAGTAGATAATACACATCTTATTATTTAAAAAACATGGGAGCCATTTAATATTAAGAAACACAATATTATAAACTGCATAAAATATTGGTAAAAATGTTGCCAAATAACTTTCTGAAGTGGGATGGTTAGGGTATTGTTTTAACTTGGCTGGACCTGGATTCTCGGTGGTTTGTCAGTTAAGATGTAGTAAGGTTGTAGTCCTGCTGTGGTGTTGCAAGATAGTGTGCCGGACCACAAGGTCAGTTTGTGCTGCAACATCGGCAGTTCAAACCCACCAGCTGCTCCTCTGAAACCCTATAAAGGGTTACTATGAGTCAGAACCAACTAAATGGCACTTAACACAACAATAATCCCCCACTTAACTGGCAGTTTGTCTCACTGTGGTGACTTGCTTGTTTTTGTGATGCTAGAAACTATGTCTCACCATTATTTTAAATACCAACAGGGGCATCTGTGCTGGAAGGTTTATAAGTGCTTCCAGAGCAACACATTAGGAACAAGGAGAGGTGGAAAATTTCTCAACGTTTAGCCACTGAAAACATTACGAATAGCACCAGAATATTGTCAGATATGGACTCCTGGTGTGCCATGGTAGGATAAGTACTAGACTGAGTCTAGTACTCACCAGCTGATCATCAGAAATCCTATACAGGTTTGCTATGAATCAGAAGTTACTTGATAACACTTAACAGTAACGTTGTCAGACATATTGCAGGAAGATAAACCCCTCAGGTTGGGATACACTCAAAATACTGAACTGACTCCTCAAAGTATAATTGACTATGATTACTCAAATAGGGTAAAGCCTTTGGGCCTTCATTTGCTGATGGTGCACAACTCAAAATGGGGAGAAATAGCTACAAACATCCATTAATAATCACAGCATAAATGTACCAAGTATGAATGCTGCAAAATTAAAAGTTGTCAAAAATGAAATGGAACACAAAACAGATATCTTAGGCATCACTGAGCTGAAATGGACTGGTTTTGGACATTTTGAATCTGACAATAACGTTACTATGCTGGGAAGGATAAATTGAAGAGGAATGGTTTTGTATGCATCATGAAAAAAAAAAAAAATTCAAGGTCTATCTTGAAGTATAATGCTGTCTGTGCTGGGATAATATTCATACACCTTAAAAGAAGACCAATTAATACCACTATTATTCAAATTTATGCACCAATCACTAAAGCCAGTGATGATGAAATTGAATAATTATACAAACTTCTTCAGTCTGAAATTGATCAAACATGCAATCAAGACTGGTCCATCCTGACAATATGTCCAAAGTATGAGAGACGAAGTTTGGCCATCCTAGCCTCCAAGGAGCACTCTGGCTGCACTTCTTCCAACATGGATCTGTTTGTTCTTTAAGAAGCCCATGGCACTTTCAATATTCTCCTCCAACATCATAACTCAAATGCGTCAATTCTATGGTCTTCTTTATTCACTGTCCAGCTTTCACATGT
>NW_006408581.1:3628995-3649730 GCF_000296735.1 Chrysochloris asiatica | reverse complement strand
CATACCGAAGGCTGTGCTCTTTGATCTTCATCAGTAAATGTTTTAAGTCCTCTTCACTTTCAGCAAGCAAGGTTGTATCATCTGCGTATTGCAGGTTGTTAATGAGTCTTCCTCCAATCCTGATGCCATGTTTTTCTTCATAGAACCCAGCTTCTCAGATCATTTGTTCAGCATACAGGTTGAATAAGTATGGTGTGTCACACACCTTTCTTAATTTTAAACCATTCAGTGTCCCCATGTTCTGTTCCAACAACTGCCTCTTGGTCCAGGTACAGATTCCTCATGAGTACAATTAAGTGTTCTGGAATACTCATACTTCACAATGTTGACCATAGCTTGTCATGATCCACACAATCAAAAGCCTTTGCATAGTCAATAAAGCACAGGTAAACCTCCTTTTGATATTCTCTGCTTTCAGCCAAGATCCACATCAGCAATGATATCCCTCGTTCCACGGCCTTCTCTGAATCCAGCTTTAACCTCTGGAAGTTCTCTGTCAATGTATGCTTGCAGCCATTTCTGTACTACCTTTAGTAAAACTTTACTCGCATGGGATATGAAAGAGATTGTTCACTGGTTTCCACATTCCGTTGGGTCACCTCTCCTTGGAATGGGCACAAATACAGATCTCTTCCAATCAGTCGGCAAGATAGCTGACAAAATATGACCTTAAAAATATCCCACTATAATTTAGAGATCATCTTAAGAACAAATTTCATGAATTAGACACTTATAACAGGAGATCGCAAGAGTTGTGGGATTAGAGGAAGACTATAAACAAAGAAAGTAAAAGATCATTAAGAAAACAAGGAAGAGAGAAAACACCAAAATGGATTACTGAAGAGACTGAAATTTATTCTCCAGCATAGAGATGCCAAAGCAAATGGAACAAATGAGGAGGTAAAATAGCTAAACAGAACATTTTAAAGTGTAGCTGGAGAAGACCAAGTTAAATATTATAATGAAATGTGCAAAGATCTGGATTTAGAAAATCAAAAGGGAAGAATACTGTCAACATTTCTCAAGTTGAGAGAACTGAGGACAAAATTCTAGACTTGACTTGCAATATCAAAGGATTCTTTACACAAAATATTGACTGATCCAGAAAACATCAAAACAAAACAAGAGTTTATTGGATTAATTAACATCTGGAAAATTATGAGCCAGGCCTATATTCTTTCAACATAGTTATTCAGTCTGTATGCTGAGAACATAATCTCAGAACCTGGATTATGCGAAGAAGGACGTGGCATCAAGATTGGTGGAAGACTCATTAACAACCTGAAGTATGCAGATGATACAACCATGCTTACTGAAAGGAAAGAAGACTTAAAATACTTACTAATGAAGACCAAAAACCACAGCCTTCAGTGTGGATTTTACTTCATATGTAAAGGAAGTAAAAATTCTCATAGCTGGCCCACTATATAGCAACATGAAATATGGCAAAAAGATTAAAGTTGTCACAGATTTCTTGGCATAAATGAGTGAGTGCCTCCAGTGCTGCATCAGTTTGTTGAAAGATTTATACTTGTATTCCATCAATTCCTGGAGCCATGTTTTTCACCAATGCCTTCAGTGTACCTTGAACTTCTTCCTTCAGTACCATTGGCTCTTGTTACATACCTTGGAGTCGGTTCATGTGCTACTTATTAAAATGGGTGAACATTGATCATTTCTTTTTTTTGGTACAGTGACTTTGTGTATTCCTTCACTCTTGATGCTTCCTACAGCATTCAATATTTTGCCCATGTTCTTTTTTCAAAATTACTGTCAAATTGATTTCTGACTCATACCAACCCAGTATAGGCTTTCTGAGGAGCAGCTGCTGGGTTTGAACTGTTGATCTTGTGGTTCACAGTGCAGTGCTGATCCTTCAGTATGACCTCAGGAATCTTAGACTCCTTCAATATTACAAATCAAGGCTTAGATTTTTTGTTCTGGTCTTTCAGCTTGAGAGATACTGAGCATCGCTCTTGGTTTTCTAGTTTCAAGTCTTGACACATTTAATTGACCTTCCCTTCTCTAGCTGCCCTTTGAAATTTTCTGTTCAGCTCTTTCATTCCTCATTTCTACCATTCACATTAGATTCTTTACACTATAGAGCAAGTTACAGAGTCTCTCCTGATGTTCATTTTGGTCTTTTCTTTCTTCCATTTTTTTTTTTTTTTTTTTTAAATTCCGTTTTACTTTCCTTTTGCTTGGGTTCTTGATGTCATCCCACAACTCCTTTGGTCTTTAATCATTAGTGTATAATGCATAAAATTGTTCCTTCATATGGTCTCTACATTAAAGTGAATATATTGAAAGTCATATTTTGTCTCTTGTAGACTTATTTTAATATTCTTTAACTTCAACCTGAACTTGCATTTGAGGAAATTATAGTGTGTTCCACAGTTAGCCCCTGGCCTTGTTTTAGACCTTGCTGTTGAGCATTCCTATTGTGTCTGACTACCACTTATGTAGTCAATTTAATTTCTGTGTATTACATCTATTGAGGTCTCTGTGTATAGTTGACCTTTGTAGTGTTTAAAAATTTACCTGCAATGACTAAGTCATTGGTCTTCAAATTTTGTCATAGTGATCCCCAGGATTGTTTTTATTGCAAGGGTATGTTTTCCAGCTCCTCACCCTTCCTCTTTTATTGCACCATTCACATAACAATTACCAGTAATTATTAATGTGTCTTGATTGCATGTGTGACCAATTTCATACTGAAGATCTTGGTTGTTGTTAATGTTAAGTGCCGTCGAGTCATTTCCAATAAATAGTGACTCTGTATAGGGTTTCTCAGAAGTAGCTGGAGAGTTTCAACCTCTGACCTAGCAGTTCAAACTGACTTTGCAGTACAGTGCTTATACTATAGCGTCACACCAGGAGTTCATTTTGCCCATAGAATCCTTTAATATTGCAAACTGAGACTTCAATTCTTTTTTCTGCTCTCTCAGCTTGAAAAATGCTGAATATGTTTTCCCTTTTAGTTTTTTAACAATAAATCTTTGTACATTTCATTAAAATGCTTTGTCTTTTCTAGTTGCCTTTGAACTTTCTGTTCAACTCTCACATTTCTTCCACATGTCTTCATTCATTTTAGCTTCTGTATGCTGGTGTGGTGCTGTAGGACCAAGCACTGGATCACAAACTTGGTTTGAACCACAAGGCCAGAGGTTCAAACTTACCATCTGCTCCTTTGGAACCCTATACTGGGTCACTGTGAGTTGGAACAGACTTGACAGCACTTAAAAACAACAACAACAACAATGCTGAAAAACAGATTCAAAATCTCTTCACACATTCATTTTGGTATTTTCTTCTTTCCTGTCTTTTAAAGACATTTAGGTATCACCTTCTAGATATTCTTGATGTTATCCTAAAACCCTCGTGGTCTTAGGACATCAGTGTTCAATGCATCAAATCTTTCTTGAGATGATCTCTAAATTCAGGATGAACATGTTCAAGGTCATATTTTGGCTCTCATGGACTTGTTTAATTTTTCTTCAGCTTTAGCCTGAACTTGCATATGAGCAATTGTTGGACTGCTCCACAGTCTGCCTCTGGCCTTGTTTGTGCTGATAATACTGTGCTTCTCTACCATTTCCTCCCACACATGTAGTCAATTGGATTCAATTTGGTGAGGTCCATGTGTTTAGCCACCTTTTATGTTGTTTAAAAAAAATTGTTTTGTTTTTTTTTTCCCCAAAAAATAATTTATTGGCCTTGTAAAATTCTATTATGTGTTATTTAACATTATTTCTAGCCTCAAGACCATATTTTCCAAGTACTGATCCTTACTTTTTATTTCCAATTTTTGTATTCCAATCACCAGTAATTAGCATTGTACCTTGATTGCATCTTTGATCAGTTTCAGACTGAATACATCATTGGTAGAATTTTTAATTTTTTTCATCACTGGTTTTACTGGTTTGTGTGTGAATTTAAATAATAATGGTATTAACAGGTATCCCTTGCTGTTGTTTCTGATGGTGTGTGGCACTGAGTCAGTTCTAACTCCTAGCAACCATATATAGGATTTATGAGGAGCAGTTGTTGCATTTGAACCACCTACTTTGTGGTTAGCAGTCCAGTGCTTATTCTATAGAACTGTACCAGGATTCCATGCATTTAGACTAATAAAGGAACTGTATCTTGTGAGATTCTGTGTAAAAACATAGACTCCTAATGTTCCTAGTAAGAAATAAGGGAGCCTGTTCCAACAAATTGCATCATAAATTTAACTGAGCTTCTTTCGGAAATTGAACTGAGCCTAATGCCAACAGTTTGTAGTCATTGAATTCCATTTTCAATGTAAGGTCTTAGTTCTATTTATTTCTTAGTGTTTTTATTCCCATAATATTCTGTGATATTTATATGAGAAGTTACAATTGACCAGTTTCCTGTTATATCAAAAAGTAAATTGGTACATTTAGAATATCCATTTCATATTAAACTAGTCTACAAACAGCAGCAGTTTCTTAAATTCTGACTCTTTTTAACCCGTACATTGATTGAATGAATTATAGTTCACCCTTTATATACTGCATCAAATCTACTCTTGAGACGGTCTGTATGTAAGGTTAGGTGGGATATTTAAGATGATATTTTGGCTCTGGTGGACTTGTTTTCATATTTTTCAGCTTCAGCCTTGACTGGTGTATGAACAATTATTTAGCTACCCCAAAGTAGGTCTCTGGCCTTTCTTTGGCTGATGATATTGAGTTTCTCCACCATGTCTTCCCATAGATGTATTATATTTGATTTCTGTGTATTTCATCTGGTGCAGTCCATGTATATAGTCATTTTATTTTTGTTTGTTTTTCAAGTTATTATTGTGAATTGAGTGATAGTTTACAAGGGAGAACATCAGCTTTACATTCATCCTATCATATTTCATTTCATTACAATGATTACAATTCCTTCCATGCATCATCATTCAACAACATTTGCTTCCATTCTCAGAGCCTGGACTGCAAGATCAGCCACTCCCCTTCTTTTGTTACAAAATGTTTACCTTTACATTTCCAACACTCACAATCAGTCCTGATAGCAGTTATTCACTATGGAACCACAAAAGTCTTATCTCCATCTCCTTTCACCAGACCCATCCAGAGGTGGTTGGAAACCACTCAGTGAAGATTCTACCTTTCCCCCATACCCTCTGAAACTAGGTTCCTTCTTAAAGCTTGTAAGCCAGTCACTTCGTGACTTTGTTTTTGTTGTTGTTAAGTGCTGTCGAGTTGATTCTGACCCATAGTGACCCTGTATAGGGTTTCCAAAGAGCAGCTGGTGAGCTTGAACTACTGACTTTGCAATTGAAATGGCTTTGTAGTCTGACGCGTTAACCCACAGTACCACACCAGGTTGTGCCATTATAGCCAAAATTATCTGCAGTGAACAAGCTATTGATTGGTCTTGCAAATTTCTATCATTTCTATCACCATGGTCATATTTTCCAACTACTGATCCTTCCTCTTCATTACCAACTTTAGCATCCCAATCACTAGTTATTATCAATTTATCAATGTCAGACTGAAATAGTAGGTAGAATTCTTCATTTTTGTTATCACTGACTTTAGTGGTTGGTACATAACTTTGAATACTAGTGATATTAACTGGTCTTCCTTAAAGGTGTATGGATAGTATCATATCACAGGGCCTACCGATGCTGAAAGGAGACAGCATATTTTTTCAGTACTGTGCATTTGGACATCTAGCTTTAAAAACTATAAGAGAATAAATTTCTTTGTTAAAGCCATCCACTTGTGATATTTCAGATATGGCAACACTAGACAACTAAGACATAAAGCATTAATGCAAATGTGTAGAATATATTCTATTCATTAGCATTTGTTGTTGTTAAGTGCCATTGAGTCAAGTTGATTCCGACCCATAGGGCCCCTGTGTAGGGTTTCCAAGGAGCTGCTGGTGGGCTTGAACCACCGACCTTGCAGTTCAAACAACTTTTCAGTGTGATGCATTCATTAGCCCACAGAGCCACACCAGGACTCATTAGCATACATTGGTAAAATAATAATCAGAAAATACACAGAGAAAATAATGAAGCTGAATTTTAAACATACAAAATGTTGCTCAATTTAACTTATGATAAAGTAATTTAATATTAAAATGAGAAAATATCTCTTAGATTGGCAAAATCAAAACACTTGATTTTTTACTATGTTGGCAAAGTCTTTGGAAATTAGTGGGAGTGTGAACTAGTGCAAATAGTATTCTATGGAGACAATATCAATAAAAATGTAAATGTACACTTCTGATCATTATACTTCTAGGAATTATATCACATAAATACTCAGATGTGTGAAATAGCATATGGTCACTAGTATTCATTGTGACCTTCTTTGTAATAACAAAACTAATTCGTCATATAATTTATGCAAATTGTGATATTCATGCATAAATAATTACAAGAATTTCTTTGGAGGAGGAGAAAGAAGGAAGACAGCATAGAAAAAAAGAAAACCGATAAAGAAAAACTTAAAGAAAAAAGGAAATTGGCAAAGAAAAATGATCAAGAGTCATGAAGTCATCTAACCTTTAAGGATTCTAATAAAGATAAAATTTTTCCCCCTACTAGGTCATGTGCCTGTATAAAAGGGAGGCCTTACCACAATCTAGTTCCCTTTAGCACAGTTCCTCATCACTACCCCTATATAAGGAGCTATGGTAGCGTAGTGGTTATGAATCGGGCTGCGAACCTTAAGGTCTACAGTTCAAAACTACCAGCTCTTCTGTGGGAGAAAGATGAGGCTTTCTGTTCCAGTAAAGATTTACAGCCTCAGAAACCCTGTACAGGGTCTCTATGGGTCAGAACTGACTCCACGGCACATAATAACAACAACAGCCCCTATAGAGTTGTCCTGGTGTGGTGCTGCAGGATAATGTGCTAGAAGGCAAGGTCAGTTTGAACTGCAAGGCCGGATGGTTTAAACTCACCAGCCACTCCTTGGAAACCCTATGCAAGGTTGTTATGGGTTGGAAATGACTCACCACTTAACAACAACAACCAGCAACCCCTTTACATGTCAAAAAACTTATTCACATTTGAAACAGAGAGAATGGGTTATTGTATCCATGAGGAGGCTGACCTTTAGTTGTATTGAATAATATCTGTCACATTTAAGTTTGTAATATGATTTACATAACTGGTAAATATCAGGCTTTGATATGGTGATTATAATGAATTATGAGCAGCTCAGGCCACTGGAAAGGAAGATGTCCTTTCAAACCAGTGTTATTAGGTCTCAGATGAACTTGAGACATGGTTCAATGTCACTAGATAGTTCATGAGAAATATATAAAGATGAAAGGTTCATCAAATAAATGATGGGGGGGGGAAAGCAAACCAACAAACACAAATTCAAAAGTCAAGTGTGCTTCCATGTTTTGGATTCACTTCTATGTATTTATGTTGTAACATTAAATATATTCTGCACTCTCTGTATCTTGAATACCCTTATTCAGTGTGTTCTAGGCCCAAGAACCTGCTCCAAAAATAATGTCTTTGCCACTTTCACTCCTGTTGCAAGAACAGTCTTAGAGTCTTTTCCTGTTAAACCTCAGTAATATAGTTCCAGAGTCCTGGTGTGTCGCTGTGGGTTAAAGCGCTGGACTACAAGGTTGCTTTGAACTGAAAGGTCTGCAGTTCAAGCTCACCAGCTGCTCCTCAGAAACCCTATACAGGCTCAATATGGGTCCAAATCTACTCGGTGGCACTTAACAACAACAATACAGTTCTGGGAGCATGGTGGTTCCATATAATAGGCAATGGACCACAAAGTCCACGGTTCAAACCCGCTAGCCGCTCTGCAGAAGAAAGATGAGGTTTTCTGTTCCCATGAAGACAGAAAGCCTCAGAAACTCTTCACAGAGTCCCTATGGGCCAGAACTGACTGGAATGCACTAAACAAAAGCAACAATATAGTTCTCAGTGATGATCCCTTACTTAAGAATACCCGACTCATGTCTATAAAAAATTGGTGGTCTATAAAATTGTGTTTGAATGGACTTCATGAGCCTAAATTGGCAATACAAGCCTGTATCAATTTGCCTTTCTTTCTTGCATCCTTTTCCCTTCCTTTCTTTCCTTTTCTCCATCCCTCCCTCCTGCCTCTTTTTGTTCTCATGTCTTGTTTTGGTTTTTTTTTTTTTTTTTTGGTTGTTGTTTTTTCCATTCTTGGTATACAGAATTTGGAATTTATTTAATCTCAAGACCATATGCATGTCTCTAAATAAACAGGGAAATCATCCCACAGAAAAGCCTTTGGATAAAAGTGTTTCAAGATAATATCTTGCTATATTCATGCATACGAAGAAGTATAAAAGTATTGTAAGTGTGAAATCAGTTACTAAAACTAGCTCAACTGGTGGGGAGAACATTTAGAATAATAAAGAAACTGTTGCTGGTGAGAGTCTGTTAAGAAACAGCGTCCTAATGTTCCTACCTAGAAATAAGTGAGCCTGTTCCACCAAAGAGCATCACAAATTTAACAGAGCTTCTTTTGGAAATTAAGATCAGCCTAATGCCAGCAGCATGAATTAATTCAGTGCAATGCCTTGACCCTTTCTATTTCTTTGTGTTTTTTAGCCCCGTGAAGTTCTGTGATGTTTATTTTTTAAATTACAGTTATCTATTTCCTTTTATAGCCCAAAGTAACTTCATACATTCAGAGCATTGGTGTTGTTAGGTGCCCTCAAGTTGATTCAAATTCTTAGTGACTTTATGTCCTGTGCCACCCTGACAATTGCTGCTATGCTTGCACTCATTGGTGCATGGTACCAATCCTACTTGTTGGTGCGGGTCTACCTCTTTTTTGTTGAACATCCACTTTACCAAGCATAATGTTCTTCTCTAAGGACTGAGCTCTCCTGATAAAATATCCAAAGTATAAGAGAATAAAATCTCTCCTTACTTGCTTCTAAGTTACATTCTGGCTGTACTTTTTCCAACACAGATTTATTTGTTCTGTCAATCATGATACTTTCAATATTCTTTTACGACACCATAACTCAAGTTCATCAATTCTATTACAGTCTTCCTTAGTCATTGTACACCTTTGACTTGCATATGAGCAGATTGAAAATACCATAGTTTGGCTGAAGCACAGCTTAGTCCTCAAACTGATCTTGTTGTTCTTGAATACTTTAAAGAAATCTTGTGCAGCAGATTTGGCTAGTGTAATACATCATTTGGTGTTATGACTGCTGCTTCTGTGAGCATTGATTGTGGATACAAGAAAAATCAAGTCTTGGACAACTTTAATCTTTTTTTTCATTTATCATGATGATATTTATTGGTCTAGTTGGGAGGATTTTCGTTTTCTTCACATTGAGATGAAATCTATACGGAAGGCTGTGGTCTTTGATCTTCATCAATAAGTGTTTCAAGTCCTCTTCGTTTTCAGCAAGCAAAGGTTGAATAATTTGCATATTGTAGGTTGTTAGTAAGTCTTCCTCCAATCCTGATGTCATGCTATTCTTCATATGATCCAACTGCTCAGGCTATTTGATCAGCATAAAAACTGAATCACTATGGTGAGAATATGCAGCCCTGAAGCATATCTTTCCTGGTTTTAAACCATCCAGTAGCCTCTTGTTCTGTTCTAATGACTGCCTCTTGATCTATATATAGGCTCCCTATGACCAAGAGCTCTGGTAGCATAGTGGTTACGAATCGGGCTGCTAACCTCATGGTTGGCAGTTCGAAATGTCCTGCGTTTTCATGGGAGAAAGATGAGGCGTTCTGCTCCCGTAATGATTTACAGCCTTGGAAACCCTGTGCAGGGTCACTGTGAGTCGGAACCGACTCCATGGTACTTAACAACAACATGACCAATATCAAGTGTCCTGGAATACCTATTCTTCAAAATATTATCAATAGCTTGTCCTGATATAGTCAAAACATCACAGTGAATAAAGTACAAGTAAACATCTTTCTGTCATTTTCTGCTTCCAACCAAGATCCATCTGATGTTATGTATCTCTAGTTTTACATCCTTTTCTGAATACAGCTTGAGTTTCCAGCAGTTACCTGTCTATGTACTATTGCAGCCATTTTTAAATTTTCATCAACAAAATTTAATTACATGTGATTTTAAATATATTTGGAATGAATGCCTCATTCCATCAGGTCACCTCTCTTTGCAATGGGCATAAATATAAATTGCTTCCAATCAGTTGACCAGGTAGCTGTCTTCCAAATTTTTAGACAAAGGTAAATGAATACCACCTGTGCTACTTTAGTTTGCTAAAAGATTTCAATTGCAGTCTGTCAATTTCTGGGTCCTTGTTTTTTGCCAATACATTCAATGCAACTTGAACTGCTGTCACATCAGTTCTTGATCATAAGCTACTTTTGAAATGGTTGATCATTGACCATTTATTTTTGATATAGTGACGTTGTGTGTACCTTCTGTGTTCTTATGGTGCTTTCTGCATTCCAAAGAGCAGTGACCCAAAGGAATGTAAAAATTATCAGACAATATCATTAATATCACATGCAAGTAAATTTTTGCTAAAGGTAAGTAAAAAGCAGCTTCAAACGTATATAGGCACAGTACTGCCGAAGGCTAAAGTTAGATTCAGTCAAGGACATGGAACATGGGATATAATTGTTGATATCAGATGGATTTTAGCTGAAAACAGAGAATACCAGAAAGATGTTTACATGAGTTTACTGACTATAAAAAGACTTTTGAATGTGCGGATTATGGTAAACTGTGGATAATATAGCTACTGCTCCTCCCTATGTTTCCAACCTTTGTTTCTAGTGTCTTTATTTACAACCTTTCCCATTTTCAATCAAGAGTAATTATCAATACATTTTAATTGCATTCTTGATCAATTTCAGACTGAAGAAGTTTGTAGAATTCTTCAGTTTCATGATCACTGGCTTAAGTAGTTTATGCATAAATTGAATAGTAGTAGCATTAGCTGATCTTTCTTGTATGTGTGTGGATATTATCCAATCACTCATAACATTACACCTCAAGATAGATCTTAAAATATTCTTTTTGATGATGAATGTGAGGTGACATTCCTCTTCGATTTGTCATTCCCAACATAGTAATCCATTTGATTGTCATATTCAGAATGGCCGGTACCAGTTCATTTCAACTCACTAATGACTAGGATATCAATCTTTATGCATTCCATTTCATTTTTGACAGCTTCTAGTTTTTATTGACTCATACTTCTTGTATTCTATATTCTGATTATTACTGCATGTTTACAGCTGCTTCTTATCTCTTATTTTGAGATGTTCTATGCAAATGTTTTTTTAAGTCCCGTGGAGTTGGTTTCTCTGCATAGCAACCCTGTATGGGGTTTTTGTAGAGCAGTTAGTGAGTTTGAACTGCTGACCTGGTAGTTCAAACCAACCTTTCAGTCAAGTGCATTAACCCGCATCACCACATCAGAACTCCTCTATACAAATGTTGTTGTTGTTATTAGGCACCATTGACTCATAGCGACTCTGTACACAACAGAACAAAACACTGCCCGGTCCTTGGCCAACCTCACAATTGTTGCCACATTTGAGCCCATTGATGCTGGAGGAACACAAATACAAGGGATATTAGGAAAGTACAAGTTTGCTATATTGGAAAAAGTGTGAAGTGCCCAGTAAGTGTACTATGGCAGAATAAAAAGATTTTACATACAGTTACTAATAGTATCTTCCCTTAGTGCTCATTTTTATAGTTTTTCTCATGGATGGTGATTTAGTCCTTCATGAAAAATATTGTCCAAGATATTTGATGCTCCCCTCAGATTTTTATCCTGTGTACATTAGGTGCTGTCTATGTTGTGGCAGCATCAATGGGCTCAAGCGTGGTAACAGTTGTGAGGTTGGCCCAGGACTGGGCAGTGTTTCATTCTGTTGTGCATAAGGTCACTATGAGTTGGTACAAACTTGATGGCACTTAACAACAACAAATGTTTTGTTTAATATTGATTTTATTGCTAGACAGAACAAAGGACTGGTCAGACTCCTAAAACAGGGTACTGGAAAGCTTATTCTTGCTTATTAAGAATCTTATTATCACAATTTAGTTATGGAAAAGTTGTATTTCAAATAGTTTCTTTAATATTTGTTTTTAAATTCATTTAGCACCCTTTCCCTGTAAACCTAGTTAGGCAATATTGACTCAAATTTTTTTGAACTTACTAAAATAATTATTTTTAAAATATTTCCTTCAACAACATACACCTTAAAACAATTAAATCTGTGTATAGTTATTGTTCTATCTCCCAGTTATAACTATAAAATTTATTAGGAGGTTATCTGGATTCTTCTGATCACTTTATTTCTGCCACCTAACATGTACAGTGTCTCTGATAGTACTGTAAATAGTTGATGAGTTAATTAATTGTCTCATGATTACTTCACTCAATGGAATTATTGATATCAATGTTTAAAATAGCTACTTCTCATTGGTATTAATAATGTTTGTTGAATATATTTTCAGATTTATACTATATTAAAAGTATCTTAACATTTCATGTTATATTTTGTTTTGTGTACCAGTGTCAAAATTTAGGAAAAGGTTAAAAAACAAGCAAACATTTTTTTAGTGAAACAGCCTCATCAGTTATTAAACCGATTTTGATGAATAAGTACAATGCAAATTTGTATTCCATTACATTTCTTTGGAGTCCTGGTGTGGCAGTGTGAGTAAATGCACTGGACTGCAAAGTTGATTTGAACTATAAGATCTGCATTCAAGATCCCCAGCTGTGGGACAGAACTGACTCAAAGGTACTTAACAACAACAGCAACAAACATTTATTTAGAAAACCAACCGTACTGGTTGAATAAAGTCTTGTGTATATTTGAACTGAATGTACTAATTGAGTACTGCCATGTACTGTAAAGAAGGTGAAGATGGATGGAAAGGATTTCTTTTCTTTATGAAATTGTGCAATTCATTGAAAAGGTAATTAATTACAATACATAGCTAGAATACAATAGATGCATACATTTTATGTATTTATTATATGACAAGCATATTTTATATATTTGTTGTTGCTGTTGATAAGTACTGTTGAGTCAATTCTGACTCATAGTGACACTCTATAGTGCTTCCAAGGCAGTAAATCTTTGCTGGAGCAGAAAACCTCATCTGTCTCCCAAAGAGAAATTAATGGGTTTAAACTACTTATGGTTTTCAAACCTTATGGTTTTCAAACCCGTGCTTATCCTACAGACCAACCATGCTTCCATTATTTATTTATGTATTGTTTGTGTTAAGTGCCATGGAGTTGGTTCCAGTCCATAGCAACTCTGTATAGAGTTTCCAAAGAACAACTGTTGAGCTTAAACCGCCAACCTTGTGGTTAAAACCAACTTTGCAGTCTAGTGCATTTACCCACAGAGCCACACCAGGACTTCCTATATGTATATACATGTATAATACATATATGTGTATTTATGGCTTATGTTGTGTATATTAAAAAGCAAGTTGAAATCACTTCTTGTTCTGTTATTTAAGGTGGCTCATCATGGTGTGACAGATTTTCAACTGGGACACAAATATTGAAGGGATAAAAGTAATAGTAAATGGAAAGTTGAGTAAGGAGCAAAAGGACACAACAACAGAGGAGGGAAAAGGTATAATCTGATGTGGGAATGCAGACAAGTTTGTTTTTGTTGTTTTAAAATGTCATCTAGTCATTCTGACTCATAAGAAAGGTTTCTGAGGAGTGACTGGTGGGTTTGAGTTGCTGACCTTGTAGTTAGCAACAGAGTGCTCATCCTACAGCATCACAAAACAGACAAGTTTGGCTTAAGCAAAAATGCTACTTGCTGATTCTGAGGGTGGAAAATATATTAAAACCACATTGAGGAAGGTCTTGAAATTAGAAGGTTGGACCAGTAAGTAATTTTTCTAGAATTACAAATATATAGAAGAGTTTGCAAAGTGTATGTACCAAGATTATAAAGATGAGAACAATCTACTGCTAACCAACGGAAAGGAGGAGACAGATATCACACATTTGGGAGAAGAGAAAGAAAATCTGAAAAAATCTGGAGTCCAGAACTGCCCCTCGGTCTTAGTTGATGATATGAAAAATGTTGAATAAATTCACTCTTACTAGTAAATAAATTACATTTGGTTTAAAGGACAGTAGTAAGTTATGTTCTCCATAGAATGGTCAGCAATTAAAGATCAAAAAGAACAACACTTACCTAAGGACAAAGTGAAGAAGTGTTAGGAAGGAGGATGGAATGGAAATAAAAACAACAAGGAGACAGTGGATTAACTGTTGTTACATGGAAGGATTGCAATCCTTGAGATGAAACACAGTATATGCTTTGTTGAATACAAAACCAGTGATCTGTTCTGTAAACTTTGACTTACCTCATAATAAAGAAGCTAAAATAAAATAAAATAAAATAAAAACCAGAAACAAAGCTGCACAACGAGTATTAAATTAAATGTCAAGAAAAGTTCAACATAAATGCAGAAGAATACATAATTATGAAGAGTATTTTGTTGTTAGGTTCCATCAAGTTGGTTCAGATTCATGGTGGTGTTGTTCTATGGAGTCGGTTCTAGCTCACAGAGATCCTTTATAGGGTTTCCAAGGCTGTAAATCTCTAGGGAACAGAAAGTCTCATTTTCCTCCCATGGAGCAGCTGGTGGATTCTAACTGCTGACTAGCATTAGTAGTCCAACTCTGAAACCACTACACTATCAGGGCTCTTTGTTTTGACTCATACCAACCCAGTATACAACAGAAGGAAACAACCAGGACCTGTGCTAGCCTCATTATTGTTGCTATCTTTGAGCCCATTTTCGAAGACATTATGTCAATCCATTACATTGAGGGTTTTCCTCTTTTCACAGACCTCTCTATCTTACCAAGAGTGATGTAAATGACAGGTATCTTTAAACATGTCTGAAAGAATGTGACTGTCAATGACTAAGAGGAGCACTCTATTTCTTTCAAGACTAATTTGTTCATTCTTGCAGTCTATGGTATATTCAATATCCTTTGTCAAAACCATAATTCAATGGCATTAATTTTTCCTCAGTCTTCCTTTTTCATTGTCCAAATTTCTCATGCATCTAAAGTAATTGAAAATATTCCTCTTCATATAGATCAGTTTTGGGGGCTATTTGCTCAGAATGCAAATTGAATATGTATGGTGAAAGAAGACTACAACACTGACAAACACATTTCCAGTTTTTATTTCATAGATGATCTCTTTGTTCTGTTGAAACAATTGCCACTTTTACTGTGTACTGATTCTAAATTAGCACAATTAAATACTCTAGAATTCCCATTTTTTGAGAAGAGTACCCCAAATACTTAATGATCTATAGGGTCAAATATTTTTGCATAGTCAATAAAATACAGGTAAACATTTTTTTGGGCTTTCTCTGACACCATCTGACAATGATATTCAATGTCCTCTTCTGAATCCTATTTGAATTTCTGGCATTTATACATCAATGTTTTGTTTCAATACTTCAGCAAACTTTTACTTGCATGTTATCTCATGGATCATCATTGGAATGTGCACAAATATGGATCTCTTCCATTCTATTTACCAAGTAACTGTCTTCAAATTTTAGGTTCATAAATTGTAGTTGATCAGAAAATTACATCTCATTGTTGAAAGCGCTCAGTTGGCATTTTCTGAATTACTTGGGTCTTGTTTTTCAGCAGTGCCTTCTGTGCAGATAAAACATTGTCTTTCTGTGTCATCTGTTCTTACTCCCTCCTGAAGTGGCTAGATGTCAACAAATTCATTTAGGTACAGTAAGTCTGTGATTTTCATCCATCATCTTTTGATGCATTATTTGAAGAAGAACATTGTACATACCATGAACTGCCAGAAGAACAAAAAATCTGTGTTGGAAAAAAATGCAGTCATAATGCTCTTTAGAAGCCAATATGGTGAGAATTTGTACTCAGACATATTATCAGGAGAGATCAGTCCCTGTAGAAGGACTAACAAATCTGCTATACATGACCTATTCAAAGTGTTCAAGAGCAAAGATTTCAGAAGAACAAGCAAATCTTTGTTGGGAGAATTGATGTATTTGAGTTGTGGTGTTAAAGAAGAATATTAAAAGTATCATAGGTTGCCAGAATAATACATTTATATCTGAAAAAGTAGAGTCAAAATGCTCCTTAGAAGCCAGGATGATGAAACTTTATCTTTCATACTCAGACAACGTATCAGGAGGGACCAGTCACCAGAGAAGGACATTATTCTTGGTAAAGTGAAGGGTCAATGAAAAGAGGAAGACCCAAATGAAATAGATGGCAGCCGCAATGGGTTCACTCATAGCAACAATTGGGAGGATGGTGCAGGACCTGACAATGATACATTCTGTTGTGCTTAGGGTCAAAATTAGTGAAAACTGATTGGAAAGCACTTAACAACAACATCAAAACAACCTGAGTGGATCATCTCCATTTGCCAATGTTTTTTAGAAGTATATCACCAGGTCCTTCATAGACTTAGTCTGAAAGTTTCAATGAAATCTGTCCACGAAGGGCAATCCTACTTGTATTTGAAATACCAGTGACAGCTTCCAGCATCAGAGCAACATGCAAGCCACTATAGTACAACAAACTTACAGAGAAGTGTGGATAAAAACTACAGGAGTTTAAAATAAGAAATATCTAGGGATTTTTATTTCCTGTGTGCTCTGTGTCTGCCAAATGTGTGACATTCTGGCCTGGACAGCTAGTGCTATTTTCAACTTCATTACTATAAATATAGCACATAGATCAAGAAAGTTAGAGTCTCTCTGGATATTGGTAAGACAGCATCTGGTATGGCAGTTATAATATTTCCTCTTAAAAGACTTATTTCTATTTATCTCAGGGTATATTTAGAGTGATATATAAGCTGCTTTTGAGTTATGGTGTTGGAGGATAATATTGAAAGTGCCATGGGCTGCCAAAAGAGCCAACAGATCTGTTTTGGACGAAGTGCAGCCATAGTGCTTGCTCCTTGGAGGCCAGGATGGTCAAATTTCATCTCTCATACTTGGGACATATTGTCAGGAGGGAACAGTCACTGGAAAAGAATATCATGTTTGGTAAGGGAGAGGATCAGAGATAAAGAGGAAGACCCCCAGAGAGATGGATTGGCAAAGTGGTAGCATCAATGGGCTCAAGAGTAGAAATAATAGTAAGGTTGGCCCAGGATCGGGCAGTGTTTCTTTCTGCTGTTCATGGGG
This sequence comes from Chrysochloris asiatica, assembly GCF_000296735.1. Taxonomy (NCBI): domain Eukaryota; kingdom Metazoa; phylum Chordata; class Mammalia; order Afrosoricida; family Chrysochloridae; genus Chrysochloris; species Chrysochloris asiatica. The sequence continues at coordinate 3,632,511 of NW_006408581.1, read as the reverse complement.
TCACTATGAGTTGGTACCAACTCGATGGCACCTAACAATAACAACATAAGCTGCTGTACAATTTAATTTATACTTTTGATAAAAGGTTCATTTTCAACTGTCCCTGTTGTTATTGTTAGTGTCATCGAGTCATTTCCCACTCATAGAGACAGAATGAAACACTACCCCGTTCTTTGCCATCCTCACAATTGTTGCTAAGCTTGAGTTCATTGCTTCTGTCAATGTGCCAGCCCATCTCATTGAAGGTCTTTCTTTTTCTCACAGACCCTCCACTTTATCAAACATGATGTCCTTCTCCAGGGACTTATAACATATGCAAAGTATAAGAGATGAAGTCTCACCATCCTGTCTTCTAAGGAGTATTCTGGCTGTATTTCTTCAAACACAGATTTATTTGTTCTTCTGGGAGCCCATGGTACTTTTAATATTCTTCTTTATCACCAGAACTCAAATACATAAGTTCTTTTATGGGCTTAATTATTCCTTGTCCAACTTTCACATATGAGATGATTGAAAATACCATGGCTTGAGTCAGGCACATCTTAGTCCTCAAAACTGACATCTTTGCTCTTGAAGTTTTACAGCAGATTTGCCTAATACAGTACATCATTTGATTTCTTGGCTGCCACTTGCATGAATTTGACAGTGGATCTAAGAAAAATGAAGTCTTTGATTTATATGGATAATATTGTGAACAACGTTCATGCCAGAACACTTAACTGTGTTAATGAAGATCCAGTACATACAAAAAGAGGCAGTTGTTTGAACAGAACAAGGGGACACTGGATGGTTGGAAATTAGGAAAGGTGTACAACAAGGTTGTATTCTTTCACCATATTTATTCAGTCTGTGTGCTGAGCAAATCATGTGAAAAGCTAGACTATATGTAGAAGAAAGTGGCATCAAAATTAGAGTAAGACTCATTAATAACCTGCAATATGTAAATGATACAACTTTGCTTGCTTATAGCAAAGGGACTTAAAACATTTACTGATGAAGATCAAAGACCATTGCCTTCATTATGGGTTGCACTTCAATGTAAAGAAAACAAAAATCCTCAGCACCTGACCAATAAATAACATCACGATAAGTGGAGAAAGACTTAAGCTGACAAAGACTTCTATTTTGCTTGAATCCACTCACTATTAACTTTCATGGAAGCATCAATCAAAAACTCAAACAACATATGGCATTAGGTAAATTATACTGCACAAGCTCTCTTTAAAGTGTTCCAAAGGAAAAAAATATCAGTTTGAGGACTAAGGTGTGCATGAATCAAGCCATAGCATTTTTTATAACTTTATATGTCTATGAAAGTTGGACAGTGAGTAAGGAGGGCCATGGAAGAATTGATCATTTGAGTTATGGTACTGGAGAAGAGTATTTAAAGTACCAAGGACTCTCAGAAGAACAAACAAATCTGTTTTGGAAGAAATATCGTCAAAATGCTTCTTAGCAACCAGGATAATAAACTTTATCTCTCATATTTGGGGTATATTATCAGGAGGAACCAGTCTCTGGAGAAGCACATCATGCTTGGTAAAGTGGAGAACGTGTGACAAATAGGAAGACCCTCCCACTCCCCCAATGAGATGGATTGGTACAGAGACAGCAGCAATTGGCTAAAGGATAACAAGTATTGTGAGGATGGCACAGGACTTGACAAGGTTTCATTCTGTTGTGCATATTGTCATTATGATTCAGAATGGACTGTATGGCACCTAACAACAACAACCAACATTTGTGCAGTATAGGAATATTATATACTCAGATTTCTCATGATTTACTCTATCATTCTCATAAATACATTGCTCAAATGTCTCACCACAGATGTCTGCTATGATCTTTAATGACATTCATCACCCCATAATTGTCTACCTCTTGTGCTCTACTATAGTCTTTTCTTCTGCATTATATTTGATTTCTAACACATTGTACAATTAACTCATATATTACATTTCTTGAATTGTTTATGAGCCCCCTTCACACACCCATGTCTCATTACTATCAAAGAAGAGCCAGGAGGGTAGCCTGCATTGTGATCCCTGAAATCACTGATCATTGAACTTCCTCGACCCAGGAACAGAATGCTGTAACGCCAGGAGACTAGCAGGGGAACGTGAAATGAACAGCAGCACATAATTAAGAGCTAGAGCACAAAGAAATATAATGGACTTTCCAACCCAAGGAGTATGTGAAGCTGAGCGATTTTGGGCAGGAGGCTTAGTTGCAGAGTGGGGTGTCTCCGGTACTTAACTGGGGGAGCTAGGTCTCTAACTCATGGAGCTAAAGTCAAGTGCCATAAGATTGAGGCTCATGGTAGAATGGTGTGCCCTGTGGATATTCATCAGCAGTACTAAGGGAACTTTAAAAAGTTAGTGGAGCAGAGTGAGGCCTGCTTGTAAATATAGCAGAGGAGAGGCTGTTCTGGCTGGAAGAACTATGCCCTGAGCGTTTCTTACCCTAAATTGTAATCTAACTTATTAATAAACCACATATCTGTGAATAGGGTGTGGACATTGTAATAAATTATCAGACCCAGCTGGTGTGGGAAGGGTGGTTGCTGCCTGTTTTACAATTATATATGCTTTATAAGAGCAAAATGTTGGTTGTATTCTTCTACGTTCAACTATTATGATCTTAGTCTTAGAACAATATATGATGAGTAAGTACTAAATAAATACTCATTGTATGAATTCCTTAGAATGTAGTATTAATATAAGGTGTTGAAGTTCTTGATTATCAGTTGCTATTCAGGTCACAGTTAATATGTTATTCTTAAATCCAAATTGTGCTTCAAAAAACAAAAATCCGTGAATTCAGAAATGATATCAAGATGGTAAATGGTCTAATTTCATGGAAAAAATATTGAAGATTTTTATGACTTTTTAAATTGAGAATAGGACCTGATGTTACACATATGATAATGTCTTCAAATATCCATGAAGATGGCTAAAATGTCATATATGAAACCAAGGGCTGAAAGTAGAAACAAGTAGATGTTAATGCAAAATACATTCTGTTCAATCAATGAAAACTATTCAACATTAAGAGTTGTTCACAAAAGGAAAGCACTGCCTTGTGAATTAGTGATGTTGTGTTTAAATGTATTCTGCAAAGTATCATCTTAGAAATGATGGAAAAGGGATTAACCTGAAAAGAAATAAACACATATAAATATGATACCTTATGAGCAATAGTGGTTACGAATCGGGCTGTGAACCGCAAGGTCAGCAGTTCGAATCTACCAGCTGTTCCGCGGGAGAAAGATGAGGCGTTGTGCTCCCGTAAAGATTTACAGTCTCAGAAACCCTGTGCAGGGTCGCTCTGAGTCGCAACCGACTCCACGACACTTAACAACAGCAACATGAGCAATATAAAAAAAAAAAATAAGGCTAGCATTTTGAAGAAGCAGAATCTACAACATTAACTGTAAATTCTAGAGACAAAGGAAAAGAATTTCTAATTTCTGTGACTCGTATTTTTAGAAATTTATAGAATACCATATTTGAGTTA